>NW_026892664.1:4010000-4363630 GCF_033815535.1 Pezoporus flaviventris | reverse complement strand
TGAATGCAAGCCAGGTAATGTAAGGCCAGGCAATGTAAGGCCAGGCAACGTAAGGCCAGGCAAGGCCAGGCCAGGCTAGGCCAAGGCAAGGCAATGCAACACAAGGCAAGGTAAGGCAAGGCAAGGCAAAGGAAGACCACTCCAGGACAGGCAATGCTATGCCAGGTAAGCCCAGGGAAGGCTATGCAAGGCAATGCCAGGCAAGGCAAGGGAAGCCAAGCCAAGCCAAGGCAATGCCAGGCAAGGCAAGGCAAGACAAGGCAAGGCCAGGCAAGGCCAAGCAAAGGAAGGCAAGGGAAGGCAAGGGCAGTCCACGATAGACAATGCAAGGCCAGGTTAGGCCTGGTAAGGCAAAGCAAGGCAAGGCCAGGCTATGCAATGCAAGGCCACTCCCAGACAGGCAATGCTAGGCCAGGTAAGGCCAGGTAAGGCTATGCAAGGCAACACCAGGCAAGCCAGGCGAGGCCAGGCCAGGGCAGGCAAGGCAATGCGAGGCAAGTCAAAGCAAGGCAAGGCAGGCAAGTCAACGGAAGGGAAGGGAATGCAAGGCTAGGCAAGCAAGGCAAGGCCAGTCCAGCACAGGCAATGCAAGGCCAGGTTAAGCCAGGGAAGGCCAGGGGAGGGAAGGCCAAGCCAGGCAAGGCCAGGCGACTCAAGGCCAGGGAATGCAAGGCCAGGCCAGGTCATGACAGGCCAGGCCAGGCAAGGTATTTCAAATCAACGCAAATCAAGGTAAGGCAAGGCAAGGCAAGGCTAGGCAAGGCAAGACAAAGCAAGGTAAGTCAAGCAAAGCAAGGCAAGGCAAGTCCAGGATTGGCAGTGCAAGTCCAGCCCAGGCCAGGAAGGGCAAGGCAATACAAGGCAAGGCAAGACAAAGCAAGGCCAGGCCATTCAAGGCCAGGCAGGGCAAGGCCAGGAGAAGCAATGGCAGACAAGGCAAGGCAAGGCAAAGCCAGGCAAGACCAGGGAAGGCAAGGCTAGGCCAGGCAAAGGAAGGCAAGGCAAGGCAAGGGCAGTCCCAGGACAGGCAATGCTAGGCCAGGTAAGGCAAGGTAAGGCTAGGTAAGGCTAGGCAAGGCAAGGCCTGTCCAGGACAGGAAATGCAAGGCCTGGTAAAGCCAGGTAAGCCAAGGCCAGTCCAGGCCATGAAGGCAGGGCCAGGCCAGGTAAGGCCAGGCCAGGCCAAGAAAGGCTAGGCTAGGCTAGGCTAGGCTAGGCAAGGCAAGGCAAGGCAAGGCAAGGCAAGGCCAGACAATCAAGGCAAGGCAAGGCAACGCAGGGCAAAGCAAGGGCAGACCAGGCCAGGCAAGTCAAGGCAAGGAAAGGATAGACAAGGCAAGGCTATAGAAGGCAAGGCAAGGAGTTTAGGCAAGTCCAGGCCCAGCAAGGGTAGGCTTCGTAAGGCCAGGCAAGTCCAGGCCAGGAAAGTTCAGGCCAGGCAAGTCCAGGCCAGGCCAGTCCAGGTCATACAAAACCAGGGCAGGCCAGGCAAATCCACGCAAGGCAAAGTAATACAAGGCAAGGCCAGGCAAGGAAAGGCCAGGCCATGCAAGGCCAGGAAAGGCAAGGCCAGGCGAGGTAAGGCTAGGCAAGGCAAGGCAAGGCTAGGCAAGGCAAGGCCTGTCCAGGACAGGAAATGCAAGGCCTGGTAAGGCCAGTTAAGCCAAGGCCAGGCCAGGCCATGAAGGCAGGGCCAGGCCAGGCCAGGCCAGGCCAGGCAAGGCCAGGCAAGGAAAGGTAAGGGTAGGCAAGGCACGGCAAGGTAAGGCTAGGCTAGGCAAGGCCAGGCCAGGCCAGGCCAAGGCAGGCAAGGCAAGGCAAGGCAAGGCAAGGCAAGGTAAACTTAGGCCAGGCCAGGCCAGGCAATACAATGCCAGGTGATATAAGGCCAGGAAAGGCAAGGGAACACTTGGTAAGGCCAGGCCAGTCAAGGCCATTAAGGACAAGGCAAGGCAAAGCAAGGCAAAGAAAGCCAATCATGGCCAGGTCATGCCAGGCCAGGCTAGGTCAGAGAAGGCAAGGACAGGCAGGGCCAGTCACTGCAAGGCAAGGCAAGGCGTGGCTAGGCAAGGCAAGGCCAGGCCAGGCCATGCAAGGCAAATCCAGACCAGGACAAGGAAGGAAAGACAATGCAAGGCAAAGCCAGGCCAGGCCAGGAGATGCAAGGGCAGGCAAGGCAAGGCAAGGCAAGGCAAGGCCAGGCCAGGCAAAGCCAGAGACGGGCAGGCAAGGCAAGGCCAGGCCAGGCCAGGCCAATCAAGGCAAGGCAAGGCAAGGAAAGGCAAGGCAAATGAAGGCCAGGCCTGGCAAGTCAAGGCCAGGCCAGGCAAGGACAATCAAGGCAAGGCAAGGAAAGGCAAGGCAAATGAAGGCCAGGCCTGGCAAGTCAACGCCAGGCCAGGCAAGGACAATCAAGGCAAGGCAAGTCAAGGCAAGTCCAGGCCAGGCAAGGTCAGGCCAGGCAAGGCAAGCCAAGGCCAGGCAAGGCAAGGCAAGGCAAGGAAAGGCTACGCAAGTCAAGGTAAGACAAAGCAAGGCAAGGCAAGGAAAGGATAGGTTAGGGAAGGTCAGGCAAGGCCAGGCCAATCAATGCTAGGCAAGGCCAGGCAATGCAAGGCCAGGCAAGGCAAGGCAAGACAAGGCAAAGCCAGGCCAGGCCAGGCCAGGCAAGGTAAGTCGGTGCAAGTCAAGGCAAGGGAAGGCAAGGCAACGCAAGGCAAGGAAAGCCAGGCCAAACCTGGCAAGGCAAGTCATGGTAAGGCCAGGCAAGGCAAAACAAGGATACGCAATGAAAGGCAAGACCAAGACCAGGTAATTCAAGGACAGGTGAGGCCAGGCCAGGCAATCCAATTCAGAGCAATGCAAGGGAAGGGAAGGGAATGCAAGGCCAGGCCGTGCCAGGCAATGAAAGGCCAGGTAAGGAAAGGGCAGGCTATGACATGCCAGGAAGGACCAGGACAGGCAAGGCCAGACAAGAGCAGGGAAGGCCAGGCCAGACCAGGCAATAAAAGGCCAGGTAAGAAAAGGCCAGAGAAGGTCAGGAAAGACAAGGCCAGGCCAGGTCAGGCCACGACAGGACAGGCAATCTCAGGGCAGGCCAGGCCAGGGCAGGCAGGGAGATGTAAGGGCAGGCCAGGGACTGATAGGCAAGGGAAGGTCAGGTCAGGTCAGGCCAGGCCAGGCCAGGCCAGGCCAATCCAGGCAAGGCATGGCAAGGGCAGGCCAGGGCAGGCCAGGCCAGGCAATTCAGTGCAATGCAAGTCAAGGGAAGGGAAGGCAAGACCAGGCCAGGCCAGGCCATGACAGGCAATGCAAGGCCAGGCAAGGCAAGGCCAAACCAGGCCAGGCCTGGCAAGGCCAGGGAAGGCAATGCAAGGCAAGAAAAGGTAAGGCAAGACAAGGTAAGGCAAGTCCACAACAGGCAATGGAAGGCCTGGTAATGCAAGGCAAGGCCAGGCCAGGAAAGGCCAGGCCAGGTTATACAAAACCAGGGCACGCCAGGCAAGGCCAGAAAAGGCAAGGCAAGGCAAAGCAAGGCAAGGCAAGGGAAGGTAATGTAAGGCAACGCACAGCAAGACTAGGCCAGGCAAGGCCAGTCAAGGCAAGGCAAGTGAAGACAAGGTAAGGCCAGGCCAGGCAAGGCAAGGCAAGGCAAGGCAAGGCCAGGTAAAGCCAGACAAGGCAAGACAAGGCAAGGCAAGGCAAGGGCAGGTAAGGCAAGGCAAAAAAAAAAAACAGGAAAGGCAAGGCAAGACAAGTCAATGCAAGGCAAGGCAAGGCCAGGCCAGGCCAGGCTATGAAGGCATGGCCCGGCCAGGCCAGGCAAGGCAAGGGAAGGCCAGGCACGGCAAGGTAATTCTAGGCAAGGCAAGGCCAGTCCAGGACTGGCCAGTCCATGCAAGGCCAGGTAAAGGCCATGTAAGGCAAGGTAAGGCAAGGCAAGGCCCATACAGTAGTTGCAATTCAGGACAGGTAAGGCCATGTAAGGCAAGCCCAGGACAGGTAAAGCCAAGTAAGGCAAGGCCTGGCCAGCCAAGGCCAGGCAAGGGCAAACAAGCTCAGGCTAATCAAGGCCAGCCAGGGCAAGGCCAGGCCAGGCTAGGCCAGGCAAGGCAATTGAAAGCCAGGCAAGGCTAGGCAAGGCAAGGCAAGGCCAGGCAATACAAGGCAATTTAAAACAAGGCAAGGGAAGGCCAACAGAGGCAATGCCAGGTCAGGCAAGGCAAGGGCAGACCAGGCCAGGCCTGAAAAGGCAAGCAAGACAAGTCAAGGCAAGGCAAGGCCAGGCAAAGGAAGGCAAGGGCAGTCCAGGACAGGCAATGCAAGGCCAGGTAAGGCCTGGTACGGCAAAGCAAGGACAGGCAAGGCAAGGCAAGGCAAGGCCAGCCAAGGCAAGGCAAGGCAAGGCAAGGCCCAGCTGGCAAGGAAAGGCAAGGCAAGGCAAGGCAAGGCCAGCCAAGGCAAGGCAAGGCAAGGCAAGGCAAGGCCCAGCTGGCAAGGAAAGGCAAGGCAAGGCACGGCTGGCAAGGAAAGGCAAGGCAAGGCACGTCTAGCAAGGGAAGGCAAGGCAAGGCAAGGAGACCACAGGACAGGCGATGCTAGGCCAGGTAAGGCCAGGTAACGGAATGCAAGGCACGGCCAGTCCAGGCCAGGCAAGGCAAGGCCAGATTAGGGCAGGTAAGTCAAGGCAAGGAAAGGCCAGGCAAGGCAAGGCAAGTCAGTGCAAGGCAAGGCAAGGGAAGGCAAGGCCAGGCAAGGGAAGGCAAGGCCAGGCCAGTACAAGACTGCCCAGTCCATGCAGGGCAAGGTAAGGCCAGGTAAGGCCAGGTCAGGCAAGGCCAGGGAAGGCAAGCAAGGCAAGGCAAGGGAAGACAAGGCAAGGCCAGGCAAGGCAAGGGAAGGCTAGGCAAGGCAAGGCCAGTCCAGGACTGGCCAGTCCATGCAAGGCCAGGTAAAGACCATGTAAGGCAAGGTAAGGCAAGGCAAGGCAAGGCAAGGCCCATACAGTAGTAGCAGTGCAGGACAGGTAAGGGCAGGTAAGGCAAGGCCAGGACAGGTAAGGCCAGGCAAGGGCAGGTAAGGTCAGCCCAATCAAGGCCAGCCAGGGCAAGGCTAGGCCCGGCTAGGCCATGCAAGGCAAGGCTAGGAAAGGAAAGGCAAGGCCAGGCCATGCCAGTCTTGGTCAGGCTATACCAGGCATGGCCCGGCAAGGCATGGCCAGGCAAGGCCAAGCAGGTCAAGGCCAGGCCAGGCCAGGCTAGGCAAGTCCAGACCAGGAGAGGCCAGGCCTTGCCAATCAAGGCAATGCAAGGACAGGAAAGGACAGGGAAGGCAAGGCCAGGCCAGGCCAGGCAAGGCTAGGCAAGGCAATGCCAGGCCAGGCCAGGCCAGGCAAAGCAATTCAAAGCAAGGCAAGGCTAGGCAAGGCAAGAGAGTTCAAGTCATAGCAAGTCCAGGACAGGCAATGGAAGGCCAGCTAAGGCTAGGCAAGACTAGGCAAGCAAGGCAATACAAGGCAAGGCAAGTTAAAACAAGGCGAGGCAAGGCCAGGCCAGGCCAGGCCAGGCAAGACAAGGCAAGGCGAAGAAAAGCAAGGCAAGGCAAGGCAAGGCCAGGCAAAGGAAGGCAAGGCAAGGCGAGGGCAGTCCAGGACAGGCAATGCAAGGCCAGGTAAGGCCTGGTAAGGCAAAGCAAGGCAAGGCAAGGCAAGGCAAGGCAAGAACAGGACAGGGAATGAAAGGCCAGGTAATGCAATGCCAGGCAAGGCCAGGCTAGGCAATTCAAGGAAAGGGAAGGCCAGGCAAGGCCAGGCAAGGCAAGGCCATGAAGTCAAGGCCAGGCCAGGCAAGGGAAGGCAAGGCAAGGCCATGCAAGGCAAGGTAAGGCTAGGCAAGGCAAGGCAAGTCAAGTCAATGCAAGGCAATGCAAGGCTAGTCAATGCAAGGCAAGGCAAGGCAAGGTAATACAAGGCAAGTCCAGGACAGTCAATGCAATGCCAGGTAAGGCCAGGCAAGGCCAGACCAACCAGGCCTGCCCAGTTCATATAAAACCAGGCCAGGCCAGGCCAGGCCAGGCAAGGCAAGGCAATGCCAGACAAGGCAAGGGAAGGCTAGGGAAGGACAGGCCAGGCAACCAAGGCAAAGCGAGGCAAGGCTAGAGAAAGCAAGGCTGTTAGCGGCGAGGAGAAGCAAGACACGCCAACCCAATATGGGTGATAAGCAAGCTTCTATTTTAGTCGTGGCGCACATCGCTTATATCCGCGTGGTGTTAGCCACGCCTACTAGTCACAACACTATTGGTTAGTTCTAAATGGCTTCCTTTACATTCTCCTGCCACGTCTGGTTTCCGGTTACCTGTGAGGCCTACACTTTGCTTTGCTCGCACAAGGCCTCTAAGGATGCATGGCCTTGCTCTTGGAGCCATTCTGCAACACCTGACCTGGCCTTCCCTGGCCTTACCTAGCCTTACCTGGCCTTCCCTGGCCTTACCTAGCCTTACCTGGCCTTGCATGGACTGGCAAGTCCTGCACTGGTCTTGCCTTGCCTAGCCTTACCTTGCCTTGTCTGGCTATTTCTTGTCTAGTCTTACATTGCCTAGCCTGCCCTTTTCTTCCCTTACTTTGCCTGGCCTGGCCTGGCCTTGCATTGCCTGGTGTGGCCTGGCAGCGCCTGGCTTGCCTGGCCTTTCATTTTCTTGCCTTGCTTTTTCTGGCCTTGCCTTGCCTTGCCTTGCCTTGCCTTGCCCTGCCCTGCCCTGCCCTGCCTGGCCTTGCCTTGTCTTGCCTTGCCTTCCTTGCCTTGCCCTGCCCTGACTTGCCCTGCCTTGCCCTGCCTTGCCTTGCCTTGCCCTGCCCTGCCTTGCCTTCCCCTGCCCTGCCCTACTCTGCCTTGGCTTGCCTTGCCTTGCCCTGCCTTGCCCTGCATTGCCTTTCCTTGCCCTGCCTTGCCTTGCCTTGCCCTGCCCTGCCTTAGCTTGCCTTGCCTTGCCCTGCCCTGACCTGCCCTGCCTTGCCTTGACTTGCCCTCCCTTGCCCTGCCTTGCCCTGCCCTGCCTTGCCTTGCCCTCCCTTGCCTTGCCTTGCCTTGAATTTCCTTTACTGGCCTGGCCTGGCCTGGCGTTGGCTGGCCTTGTCTGTCCTGATATTACCTATCCTTACCTGGCCTTACCTGGTCTTATCTGGCATTGCAATGCCTGTCCTGGCATGTCCTGGAGTGGCCTTGCACTGCCTTGCATTGCCGTGCCTTGCCTGGCCTTGCTTTGATTTGCCTAGACTCACCTGGCCTTCCCTGGCCTGGCCTGGCCTGGCCTTGACTGGACTGTCCTAGCTTGCCTGGCCTGGCCTTGCCTTCCCTGGCATTGCCTTGCCTTGCCTGGCCTTGCCTTGCCTGGCCAGTCCTGGACAGGCCTTGCCTTGCTATCCTTACCTTGCCTTGTGTGGCCTTGCCTTGCCTTGCCTAGCCTAGCCTTGCATTGCCCTGATTTTGTATGACCTGGCCCGGCCTGGCCTTACCAGGCCTTTTGCTTGTCTTGGACTTGCTTTACCTTGTGTTGCCCTGCCTTGTCTAGCCCTGCCTTGCCTTGCCTCGCCTTGCCTTGCCTTGCCTTGGTTGCCTGTCCTGTCCTTCCCTAGCCTTACCTTGCCTTGCCTGGCATTGCCTTGCCTGGCCTTGCCTGGCCTGGCCTGGCCTTGCCTTCATGGCCTGGCCTTAGCCTGGGCATGCCTTGCCTTGCCTGGCCTTGCCTTCCCTGGCCTTGCCTTCCCCTATATTGCCTTGCCTTGTTTTGCCTTGCCTTGCCCTGCCTTACCGGCCTTGCCTGCCTGGCCAGGTCTGGCTTGGACTTGCCTTGCCTTGTGTTGCCTTGCTTCACCTTGTCTTGCCTTGATTGTCTGGCCTGTCCTTCCCTTGCCTTGCCTTGCCATGCCTAGCCTAGCCTTACCTTGCTTTGCCTTGCCTTGCCTAGCCTAGCCTTACCTTGCTTTGCCTTGCCTGGCCTTGCCTGGGCTGCCCTGATTTTGTATGACCTGCCCCGGCCTGGCCTTACCAGGCCTTCCGTTGCCTGTCCTGGACTTGCTTTACCTTGTGTTGCCCTGCCTTGTCTAGCCTTGCCTTGCCTTGCCTTGCCTTGCCTTGGTTTCTTGGCCTGTCCTTCCCTAGCCTTACCTTGCCTTGCCTGGCATTTCTTGCCTAGCCTTGCCTGGCCTGGCCTGGCCTTGCTTTCATGGCCTGGCCTGGCCTGGCCTTGCCTTGCATTGACTTGCCTGGCTTTTTTTTTGCCTTGCCCTACCTGGCCTTATCTGGCCTTGTGTTGCCTGTCCTGGACTGGCCTTGCCTTGCATTGCCTTACCTGGCCCTAACTGGCCTAGCAGTCGCTGTCCTGGAGTGGCCTTGCATTGCCTTGCCTAGCCTTGCCTTGCCTGTCTTGGCCTTGCCTTGCCTTACCTTGCCTAGCCTTACCTTGCCTTGCCTTGCCTTGCCTGTCTTGGCCTTGCCTTGCCTTACCTTGCCTAGCCTTACCTTGCCTTGCCTTGCCTTGCCTGGCCTGGCCTTGCCTTGCCTGGCCTTGCCCTGGCTGGCCTTGATTGGCCTGACCTTGACTGCCCTTGCCTGGCTGGGGCTTGCCCAGCCTTTCTTACCTGGCCTTACCTGTCCTGCATTTCTACTGCTGTATGGGCCATGCCTTGTCTTACCTTGCCTTACCTTGCCTTACTTTGCCTTACCTGGCCTTTACCTGGCCTTGCAGGGACTGGCCAGTTCTGGACTGGCCTTGCCTTGCCTAGCCTTACGTTGCCGTGCCTGGCCTTGCACTGCCTTGCCTTGCCCTGCTGGCCTTCCCTGGATTTGCCTGACCTGGCCTTACCTGGCCTTGCCTAGGCTTACCTGGCCTTGCATGGACTGCCCAGTCCCGGACTTGCCTTGTCTTGCCTGGCCTTGCCTTGTCTTGCCTGGCCTGGTCGGGCCTTGCCTTCCCTTGCCTTGCCTTGTCTTGCCTTACCTTGCCTTGTCTTGCCTTGCCTGGCCTAGCCTTGCCATGACTTGCCTGGCCTGGCCTGGCCTGGCATGGGCTGGCCTAGCCTGGCCTTGCCATGCCTGTCATTGCTTTGCCTGGCCTTGCCTTGCTTTGCCTTGCCTTGCCTTGCCTTGCCTTGCCTTGCCTTCCCTTGTAATTCGTTGCCTGGCCTTACCTGGCCTTGCATTGCCTATCCTGGACTTGCCTTGCTTTCCCTTTCCTTGCCTAGCCTTTCCTTGACTTATCTTGCCTTGCCTTGACTTGAATTGCCTTGCTTGGCCTTTCCTGTCATGACCTGGCCTGGCCTTGCCTTCCCAGGCCTTGACTGACCTGGCTTGGCCTTGCCTGGCCTGGCCTTCCCTGGCTTTACCAGGCCTTGCATTGCCTGTCCTGGACTGCCATGCCTTGCATTGCCTTGTCTAGCCTTGTCTTCCCTTCCCTTGCCTGGCCTTGCCTGGCCTTGCCAGGCCTGGCCAGGCCTGGCCTGGCATAGCCTGGTCTTAGCTGGCCTTGCATTGCCTGTCCTGGTCTTGCTATGCCTTGCATTGTCTTGCCTTACCTAGCCTTGCCTTGCTTTGATTTCCCTTGCCTGGCCTGGCCTTGCCTTACCTGCCCTTACCTGTCCTGCACTGCTACTACTGTATGGGCCTTGCATTACCTTGCCTTACCTGGCCTTTCCCTGGCCTTGCATGGACTGGCCAGTCCTGGACTGGCCTTGCCTTACTTGGCCTTGCCTTTCCTGGCCCGGTCTGGTCTTCCCTTGCATGGCTTGGCCTGGCCTGACCTGGCCTTGCCTTGTCTTGTCTTCCCTTGCCTTGCCTGGCCTGGCCTGGCCTGGCCTGGCCTGGCCTTGCTTTGCCTTACCTGGCCTAACCTGGCCTTGGGTTGCCTGCCCTTGACTGGCCGTGCCTTGCATCGCTTTATCCTGCCTTACCTGGCCTAGTATTGCCTGTCCTGGAGTGGCCTTGCCTTGCCTTGCCTCGCCTCGGTTGGCATGACATGGCCTGGCCTGGCCTTGCCTTCCCCGGCCTTGCCTGGCATGGCCTTGTGTGGCCTGGCCTTTTCTGGCCTGGCCTGGCTTTGCCTTCCCTGTGATTTCCTGGCCTTGCATTGCCTTTATTAGCCTGGCCTGGCCTGGCCTTTCCCTGACCTGCTTGGCCTTGCCTGGCCTTTCCTTACCTGGCCTTGCCTGGCCTTACATGGCCTGTCTAGACCTGGACTAGCCTTGCCTTGCCTAGCCTTACCTTGCCTTAGCTGGCCTTTCCTTTCCTTGCCTGACCTGGCCTGGCCTTCCCTTCATGGGCCTTGCCTTCCCTTGCCTTGTCTTGCCTTGCCTCTCCTGGCCTGGTCTCACCTGTCTTGCCTGGCCTTGCCTTGCCTTGCCTTGCCTTGCTGTCCTGGTTTAAACCCAGCCGGACAGCTTGTTCACTCACTTCCCCCCAGGGGACTTGAGGATATCACGGAAGCACACAATGGTTTGGACTGAGAGGGACCTTAAAGCTCCTCCAGCTCCAACCCCTGCCACTGCCAGAGACAACTTCCACTGGAGCAGCTTGCTCCAAGCTCCATTCAACCTGGTCTTGAACACTGCCAGCCATGGGGCAGCCACAGCTTCTCTGGGCACCCTGTGCCACTGCCCCACCACCCTCACAGGGAACAACTTCTAAGATCTCATCTCAATCTCCCCTCTCTGTCACGTTAAAATCGTTCCCCCTTGGCCCATCCCCACAGGCCCTTGTTTTCCCCACAAGAAATGAGGGCAGATCCCAGGATCATCCCTCGGCAGCCTCAGCGCTCCGCTGCCGGCTCAGCCAGCCCAACTCACACACCGAGTCCAAAGCAGCCACTCTGGGGAAGTCTCTTGAGGTGTTCTGGCAACTCCTACAGCACCCCAAGATCGCCATCGCCACCCACCTCCTTCCACGCTCCTGTGTCCACAGGCGGCACCGGCTCCGAGACACCAAGACGGGAACCACCAGAGGAGCTGCTCTTGCCTCCTCCACCGGTAGCTTGTGTTCCGTGGGGCAGCTGTCGTCTCCCGGTGCCTCCTCTGAAGGGTTCCATGGGGTTCTGTGACCTCACACACCTGAACACGGGGAGTTCCAGAATCAGCCACCCCTGTGGTCTCCATGTCCCCAAGGTCATTGTGATGCAGGAGCTCTAACTGGGTCCATGGGGTGCTCTGGAGGTGCTGCAGGCATTCTCTGGGATTCTCTAGGGGTATCCCCAGGATGCCCTGGGAGTGCACAGAGACACAGGGCCGTGGAGCAAGCTGCTCTAGTGGAAGGTGTCCCTGCCCGTGCCTTTGGGGGTTGGAGCTGGGTGAGCTTTAAGGTCCCTTCCAGCCCAGCCCAGCCCACTCTGGGATTCCATGATTCTCTGCTGTGCCAATGTCGGTCCCTCTCCACTCCTCATAGGTGGCCGTGACGCCCTGTTCCATGGCCCACGTTGAGCTGTGACCCCTCGCATGCTGCACCTCTGGACCAAAGGCACTGAGGAAGAGCAGCCCGTGAGGGACCTCCCCGAGCCGGCTGGGCAGAGGCTGGTCCCCCCGCAGCGACTCCCGGAGCACCCCTGGGTGCCCAGCGGTCATGGGCACGATGCTGCCGCCATCCCAAAGCCCCAGTGATCTGTGGGGTGGTCTCTGGTGGCTGTAGCCCCTGTTTGAGGCCTCCATTTGTCCCCTGCAGAGCTTGGGCACATTCCCATGAACCTCCTAATCCCCCTAAACCTCCAGTTCCCTTCTGAACCCCAAATCCCTTCCATTTACTGCCATGGGCCAACAGGGGCACTGAAGAGTCAGGGTACTCTGGGTCAAATGTAACCCCTAGCTTTGGGACACTGGCTGTTCCCCAAATGCCTGCACCACCCCAGGGAGCTTTGGGGAGCTCCCCCAATGCCGAAATCCCCTTTGAACCCCCAAACTCTTCCCCTCAACACATCTCCATGCTGGGGGAATGTTGCTCACCCAAAAGCGACTGAGGGGGCCCTGGGACCCAGGTACATGGGAGATCTCCCAATATAATGTGCCTCCTACAGCGCGTTTTGGGGATCCCCCCCGAACCTCAAAATGTTCCTTGAACCCTCAAATCCCTCTGAACACCCAAATTCCTCCCGCTTGTGTCAATGGGGCTCCCTAGGGCATCCAATGAGATTCGGCTGCCCTGGGATTGATGGACCCCTCAGTCTTGGTAGACAGGGAGTCCCCCAAATAAATGAGCCACCCCAAAGAGTTTTGTGGACCAGCCTGAATCCCCAAATCCTCCCTGCATCCCCCCAAATCCCCCCAAACCCAAAGCCCACAGCTCCAAAGCCACCCCGGCTCAGCACAGTGGCACAGACTTGCTAAAAAAGGGGTGTTCCGAAAAGTGGTGTTCCCCCAACACCTGCCCTGGGGATCCATCAAGATGCTCTGGAACCCCGAACACACTGGGGGGACCCCAACATTGCTTTCGGTTCAGTAGTGAATTAGGTGGGTCTAAGGGGGTGGATCCCCAAAAGGTTCACCCCAATAAAGGGGCAAACCAAAACCACACTGCACCCCAAAGGGCCCTGGAGGCACCCAAAGCAATCGTGCTGCCCCTAAATCCTAGGGTAACCCCAAATCTCCCTGAAGCAGCACAAAAGCGTGCAGGACCCCCAAGTGGGGGCCTGGGGCAGCACAAAAGTCACCCACACCCTTCCATCCCCCCGGCCCCCCCCAGATGAACCCAGGGACCCAAAAACCTGGAGGGGCCCCACCAAACACCCGCCCCCAACTGCGGGTACCCCAGAAAAGCTGCTCCCCCCCTCCAATGCCACCCAGCCCCAAATTGCTCCTCGTTGCCCCCAAACCACACCCCATGGGGCATCCCAGCTCCCCCGTCCCTGGTATCAGGGAGTTGGGGGGGCCAGCCCCAGAGTGGGGGTTGCCTAATTTGGGATGTCCCACCAAAAGACCAAGGAGGTGTGGTGGGGGATGGAGGGCAGGAAGCTCTGCAGAGGGATCTGGACAGGCTGGATCCATGGGCTGTGGCCAATGTGTTGAGGGTCAAGAAGGCAAAGTGCCGGGTCCTGCGCTTGGGCCACAACAACCCCCTGCAATGCTCCAGGTTTGGGGAAGAGGGGCTGAAAACTGCTCATGGGAAAGGAGCTGGGGGTGCTGAGTGATGGAGCTGAACATGAGCAGCTTGTGCCCAGGCAGCCAGGAAGCTCCCAGCATCCTGGCCTGGATCAGCACCAGTGCGGCAGCAGGGCCAGGGCAGTGGTGGTGCCCCTGCACTGAGCACTGCTGAGGCCGCACCTCGAATCCTGGGTTCACCTCTGGGCCCCTCACTACAGGAGAGACATTGAGGTGCTGGAGCGGGGCCAGAGAAGAGCAATGGAGATGGTGCAGGGCCTGGAGCACAAATGTGATGGGGAAGGGCTGAGGGACCTGGGGGGGACCTGATTGCTGCCTACAACTGCCTGAGAGGAGGATGGAGCCAGGAGGGGCTGGGCTCTGCTCCCAAGGAACAAGGGATGGGACAAGAAGAAATGGCCTCAAGCTGCACCAGGGCAGGTTTAGATGGAGCTGAGGAAGAATTTCTCCGGGAAGCTAGGGACCAGGTTAGGAAAGCTGAGACCCAGTTAGAATTCAAATAGGCTCGGGATGTTAAGGATAACAGGAAGGGATTCTTCAGGTATGTAGCAAATAAAAAACAGACTAGGGACAACATAGCCCCCTTCCGGAAGCTCTCGGGAGAACTGGCTACACAGGATTTGGAGAAGGCTGAGGTTCTGAATGACTTCTTTGCCTCGCTCTTCACTGGCAAAGGCTCTGACCGCACCACCCGAGTCTTGGAAGGCAGACGCAGGGACTGTGAGAATGAAGACCTTGGGCCCACTGCAGGAGAGGAACTGGTTCGAGACCATCTTAAAAATCTAAACATGCACGTGTCCATGGGTACCGATGTAATCCATCCGCGGGTCCTGAAGGAGCTGGCGAATGAGGTTGCGAAGCCGCTGGCCATCATATTTGAGAAATCGTGGCAGTCAGGTGAAGTTCCCGATGACTGGAAAAAGGGAAATATAACCCCCATTTTCAAGAAGGGGAAAATGGATGACCCGGGGAATTACAGACCAGTCAGTCTCACCTCTGTGCCTGGCAAAATTTTGGAGCAGGTTCTCCTGAAAGGCATGCTAAGGCACATGAAAATCAACAAGGTGCTTGGTGACAGCCAGCATGGCTTCACTAAGGGGAAATCCTGCCTGACCAATGTGGTGGCCTTCTATGATGGGGCTACAGAACTGATGGACAGGGGTAGAGCAGTTGATGGCATCTACCTGGACTTGTGCAAAGCGTTCAACATGTCCCACATGACATCCTTGTCTCTAAATTGGAGCGACATCGATTTGATGGATGGACCACTCAGTGGCTAAAGAACTGGCTGGATGGCTGCACACAAAGAGTTGTGGTCAATGGCTCAATGTCCAGCTGGAGACCAGCAACGAGTGGGGTCCCTCAGGGATCGGTGTCGGGACCGGTCTTGTTCAACATCTTCGTCGCTGCCATGGACAGTGGGATTGAGAGTGCCCTCAGCAAGTTTGCTGATGACACCAAGCTGCGTGGTTCGGTTGATACCCTGGAGGGAAGGAATGCCATCCAGAGGGACCTTGACACACTTGTGAGGTAGGCTGATGCGAACCTCATGAGGTTTAACCATGCCAAGTGCAAGGTCCTACAGCTGGGTCGGAGCAGTCCCAGGCACAGCTACAGGTTGGGCAGAGAAGAGATTCAGAGCAGCCCTGTGGAGAAGGACTTGGGGGTGTTGGTTGATGAGAAAATGAACATGAGCCGGCTTCAGTGTGCACTTGCAGTCCAGAAAGCCAACCGTATCCTGGGCTGCATCAGAAGGAGCGTGACCAGCAGGTCGAAGGAGGTGATCCTGCCCCTCTACTCTGCTCTTGTGAGACCTCACCTGGAGCATTGTGTGCAGTTCTGGTGTCCTCAACATAAAAGGGACATGGAACTGTTGGAACAAGTCCAGAGGAGGCCACGAGGATGATCAGGGGACTGGAGCACCTCCCATATAAAGATAGGATGAGAAAGTTGGGGCTGTTAAGCTTGGAGAAGAGAAGGCTGCGTGGAGACCTCAGAGCAGCTTCCAGTATCTGAAGGGGGTCTATAGGGATGCTGGGTAGGGACTCTTCATTAGGGACTGTAGTGACAGGACAGGGGGCAATGGGTTAAAACTTAAACAGGGGAAGTTTAGGTTAGATATAAGGAGAAAATTCTTTCCTGTGAGGGTGGTGAGGCACTGGAATAGGTTGCCCAGGGAAGTTGTGAAAGCTCCATCCCTGGCAGTGTTCACGGCCAGGTTGGACAAGGCCTTGGGTGATATGGTTTAGTGTGAGGTGTCCCTGTCCATGGCAGCGGGGTTGGAACTTGATGATCTTAAGGTGCTTTCCAACCATAACTATTCTGTGATTCTATGAGGATTTGTCCCAGAGGCTGTGGAGCCTCCACCCATGGACATGTTCAGAAGCTGCCTGAATGAGGCCAGGAGCAACCTGATACGGCCATGACTAGCATGACCATGACTAGTCACTGATGTGACTATGACCAGCAGGACATAGTTATTGCTCAGAAAGGACATCTAGGAGGTCTCTGTTCCTATGACTGGCAAATTATACACATAAACACGTATGTATGCGTGTATATATATCAAAACACAATATTAAATGCATCCTAAACTGTATATATAGCACAGTATATTCTTGTGTTAGAAGTCAACACCAACACATACAATACTAATTTTCCTTGCCTCAGTTTAGTTGGGGTCTCAGTGATTCCTAGGGTGGGGAGGGCCCAGCTGCTATGGGCTTTTCTCAGGAAGGATGGAAACCCAAGATCTAAATGGATGATCTGATGTTTCAATGCAGTTATGGAGCAATGGGATATCATGCATGAGTCACGTGAGTGAAATGCAAATTCTTCAACAGGTCTGTGTTTGGAACCAGGCTGCTGAGTTAAATCACAGTCAAATTGGGCTTTGCCACCTCTTTTCCGGCAGCTGTAGAACTTCACCCTTTCAGTTTTCCTCCTCAAGTTCTGCCTTTCTCAAAGCCTTTAAGAGAAGCTCTAAGGAGTTTTCTAATTTATACCCACAGTGGTTTGTTAAAAACAAAGGCAAGAATGTTATCAGTAGAGTTTGCTGCAGGAGAGTTGCACTTTGGTTTGAGGCAATGGGGATTAAAGAAACTCAAAGCAAACATGCAAACAAACCAGGACCCTGAAACAGCAGGAAAATCGAAGGTAATGAAAAAACCCAACCAAAAGTCTTTATTTCCTATGCAAGAAGTCATTCCTGGCACAAATTGCAGCTCCCCCATATCCTGGTTGCTATAAAATCGCAATGCCACCAGGGAAAACAGTCACCACAGGGTTTCCCCACACACCCAAAACTTCCCTATTTCTTTAGCAGCTCATCACTCAAAGGTGAGAGATGTCCCTGATCCAACTGTGTTAACAAGCTCCACTGGGAATGGATTTGGAGCTGATGGGCTTTTAGGAAGGAGAAGGCTTGGCTGAGTCCTGGATGGAGATTTTCCACCTGTGGTCACTTGAGCTGTGGCATCTCCAGTGGGAAAAACACTCTTTAATCCAGGGGAAAATAACCCAAACAGAGATGTGACCCTGGCCAGCACTAAGAAATAAATCTTCATTCTTTTTTTTATAATTTATTCTTTATTTGTACTTTATTCTTTATCATTTACGTTGTATTTTTTTATTATATATATATTTATTTTATATATATATTATACATATTCTTATTCTTTACTCTTATTCTTTGTTCTAACTGTTTACTAAAGTTACCAGCCTGAAGCTGACTCTTCCTGTTGCCCGCAGGACATGACAGTATCCACATATGCCTGCTCTTTAGATGCCCATTTCCCCTTCAAAGCTGTATTCATCTACTTCTGAACAAAATCCATTCCTTTTTCTAAGTGATTTTTGTTCCTTCTTGGTACCATTGCTCTCTGTGGTCACCTCCAAGAGGTGCAAAATGGTCACAGGAGTCCCTCTAGGTATCAAAAGGCAGAAGTTTTGAAATAAGTAGCTAGAAAATCATGGATCAGGATTTCTTATACAACACCACCATCTATTGGATGCTGCTGGGAATATCCACTCCTTTTTATTTAAGATAAAAACTTTCCTTTACGTGCTGGGAAGCTTTGGGTAGCCAAGTGGCTTGTTCTTGCCCAGGAAACTAAGACCATCATGTTACCTCTACAGTTGGCTGATCCTATGTAGGCAGTTTATTTCCTGACCCTGTTAAAGCAATGTCAGATGGTTTAACAGCTTCAAACAAAGTCCCCTCACATTTAGAAATGATGCTTTAAACCCCACTTTTCCTAATGCAGTTTTTGGCTGAGGCTTCAGGTTGTATGAAATGTAGATTATTGCAGAATCATAGAGTAGTTTGGGTTGGAAAGGAGCTTGGTTCCACCCCTCTGCCATGGTCAGGGACCCTACACACTAGACCATGTCACCCAAGACTCTGTCCAACCTGGCCTTGAACATTGCCAGGCATGGGGCAGCCACAGCTTCTCTGGGCACCCTGTGCCAGCACCTCGGCACCCTCACAGGGAAGAGCTTCTTTGTTATCTGTAACCTGAATTCCCCCTGTTCCATTTGAACCCATCACCCCTTGTCCTGTCACTCCAAACTCTAACGAAGAGTCCCTCTCCAGCATCCTTGTAGCCCCCTTCAGACACTGGAAGCTGCTCTGAGGTCTCCACACAGCTTCTTTTCTCCAGGCTGCACAGCCCCAATGTTCTCAGCCTGGCTCCATACAGGAGCTGCTTCAGCCCCTGATCATCCTTGTATCCTCCTCTGCACTTGATCCATGTCCTTCTGTTGTTGAGGATTTCAAATTCACTCTGCCTTTTAAATGTTTATTTTTATTAAATAGTCTGTGCTATCCATACACAATTTGAAGTGCTAATTCCTGGTGGTTTAAATGATTCGTTCTCCATCAGTTGTTTCCTCTAGATCCACAGATCCCTCTCAGAAAGTGTCCCCATTGCACATCTTTACTCCTGACAAAGCCATCCCAGATTTCATAATGGAAGCAAACAAAAACATATCAGATCTCAAACCAGGTAAGGTCTCAACCTTTATCCCATGGAGGTGAAGGATTTAATTCCTTGTTGTTGATGTATGTAAATCACACCCATCACCACCTAAATAATCCCAGGGGAGCAGCTGGGCTTATTTAGGTGCTCTCTGATGCTGAATTAAATGGGTGAGGATGCCTATACAGTAACCAAGTTCCTGGGCTACTGGTGGATCCATCCTGGTAACCTGCATGGGGTAGGAAACCCACCTTTTGTTACAGAACATTAAGTGCTAGGCAGGAATAACCTGGGTCATTCCCTACTAGGGCTTTCGGGGAGCAAAAAGGTGACTTTTGTCCTTTCCTGGAAGGCCCTACAGCCCCCTCTCATCTTTGGGAGCACAGTAACAGAAGCATTTCTGATTGAAAAGTAAAGGCAGCTGCTTCAAAATGAAAAGGAAGTTGCGCTTTTATTTTTTCCTTCTAAGTAGCAGCATAAACTGAGATAAAGGAGAGCTGGATTTCTCCTACACTGAGGGTTGAACACATCTAAGAGTGCTTCCCAAGAGGTAATCTTGTTTTTGAATACAGACATGACACACTACATATTGCTATGTACTAAACCACCTTTGGGGACATCTGAAGGCTGGATAAAAATCTTAACGGCAACAATTTTGGGCTGGTATTGTTCAAATAAGACCTTCTGGTGCCATTAATTTTAAAACCTGTTGGGTGGATCCTGACCTGGCTCTTGGGAGCCCTTTGGGCTGACCCTTGCCTGGTCTGACAGCTCCCTGCCAGTTAATGTGTAATCCCCTGACTTGTTTTACCCCTGGCTCTGTGAATACCACAAAGGACAAGGCTCTGGAAGGACGGGTAGATGCTGCATGGGGAAGACAGAGCAGCATTACCCTTCTAGCTGGAGCCTGGAGAAGCTGGGAGTATTAAAACCCATTTCAAGTGGATCTGAGAGCAAAGACGAAGAAATCCCTGATATGAAAACTTTGCTTTGTCCTGTGGCATCCACAGGATCCACAGGCCTTGTAGCAAACCCTACCTCCTCTGCTTTATTTCAGGGCAGCAGAAACCATCCCCTTGAGGAATCAGAGGGATGCTGGTGCTGTGAGCATGGGGCTCTTTTGCTTCATATTTTAAACGATCCCTTTCTTCACTCATTTGATAGTTTGTGCTGTAAGACTCTCGAAAGAGCAGCTAGCCAAACAGTGTGTTTTAGCTCGAGAGAGCTGGAACCTTCCCCTTGTTCCTGTTCTGAGATCTTGAAGATAACATCCACCATGATGGCTTCGGACTGTCAGAGGGGAGATTGAGATGAACTCTTAGGCAGAAGCTCTTCCCTGTGAGGGTGCTGAGGCGCTGGCACAGGGTGCCCAGAGAAGCTGTGGCTGCCCCACCCCTGGCAGTGCTCAAGGCCAGGCTGGACACAGGAGCTTGGAGCAAGCTGCTCTAGTGGAAGGGGTCTGCTCGTGGCAGGGATTGGAGCAGGATGAGCTTTAAGGTCTCTTCCAACACAAACTACTCTGGGATTCTATGGTTCTATGAGAGCAAGCTAACTGCTACCTAACCAGGAGGTTGTGATGCAAGGTTTTGCTTGGCTGTAGAGTCTCAACAGCAGCTGGATGTTCCCTTATCCATGTCAAGAGTTGCATCTTGGATAATACTAGCAACAGTCTGCTTGGTGAGCCCTAGGGCAGCTTGTTGAAAGCTTGGCCAAAAAACAAGATCTTACCAAATCGGAGTAGGAAAGCCACAAATGGAGGTCCTTTCCCCAGGAATACAGGGATAAATATTCAGTTAACTCTTCAGCAGAGTGTGGACCCACAACCTGCATGGATAATATCTAAACGAGGGCAGCAAGGTGTGGATTTTCAGATTAATTTATCTCCATTCCAGTGAGTGTGCTCAAGCTGCAGGGAGATGTGATTGCTGGGGGGGGAAGTTGTCGTGTATAGCACAAGCTGCAGCCTTAGAAACATCCCAGCTTTCATATCTGCACCTTGGAACACTTCAGACCAAGCAGCTGGTTTGTCAAGCAAGAAAAAGTGAGGGTGAGTCTTTGTTAATTGTGAGCTTCAGGTCAATTGTCCCCTGGCAGGAGATGTGTGTGTCTGGGCAGGTGGATGCTGCCTCAGGAGGGGATTGAGCCCCAGACCCAAACACTTCGATTTTCATTACTTGGGTCACATCTTCCAGCTCCGTGGTGATGGCTCAGGAGCTGCTTTGCCTCCAGCATGTCTATGTGAGCAGTGAAAAGCAGCTCTAAATCCCCATTAATAACACCAGGAGACCACACGTGTTGCTCACAGGACATCTGAAATGAGGAGTCTGGCTCTGGAGGGGGAGCTCACCCCTTCAGCAAAGGGTCATCAAATAATGATGACTTAAGCATGGCTCTGCTTGTCAGATACCAGCCACGCGCACTCCTGCTTTGCTCTCTGGTGTAACTCTGTCAAGTGATGATTAATGTTAGGCAAGATAAATCAATGAGGATTTATTCTACCTGTCGTAAGCTGTGGTAATAGGAGCTGCTGGTTTCTCCCAGGGAGAACTTATCTTTGGTCAAACCCGAATATATCTTTTGTCTCCAAGTTAGGCATCTTGTCTAAAGCAAAATGAGGCAAGAAATCCTGGTTCTGCACCATCCTACCCTAAGGAAAGCCACATTTGCTCTCAAAGAGCTCCTCCTGGGTCACAGAGAATAGCTGTTTATTCCTCATGTACTCACCCTGGACTGGCAGCACCTAAAAGATGAGAAATAATTTCCTTTTCCCAGCAGTTACTGGGGAATTCAAGGACTTCCATGTGTCAATGGCTTGAGAGGAACTATGAGGAACCCTGCAGTTTATTTATTCTGCTGTTGCCCTCCCTCCTTTGCCTTAAAATACCTACTTGCTTCCAAGTATGTTGCTGGTGGTTGTGGTGTTCAGCCAAGACTGGCCTTGGGAACTTGGTGTTTTCCTCTCTCAAAGAGAATTTACCTTATATTGACTTGTATGTATGTAAGTGGTGTAACTGATTGATGGACAAAACCTGACATTCTTAATATTATTGAGGTATTTGGGCCTATTCAGCATTTCAATTTGAAGACATAAATCAGGCAAACTGCTTATAGATTCACTATGGTTGAAGATAATTATATGTCCCCCTCTGAGCTTATTCTCCTGGGCTTCACAAACAGGGAAGACCTGTGGGTGATGTGCTTTGTCTTATTCCTTGCCATCTCTGTGGTTACCTTTATAGGAAACCTGCAATTAATTGCATTAATCAAAATGGATTCCTGCCTACACACCCCCATGTACTTTTTCCTAAGCCACTTGTCTCTCCTGGATGTCTGCTAGTCCTCTACCATCATCCCTCAAGCCTTGCTCAATGTTCTAGTGGAGAAGAAGGTGATTTCCTTCATTAGGTGTGCCACTCAGCTCTTCTGCTTGCAACCTGTGCCACCACCGAGTGCTACGTGCTGGCTGCTATGGCTTATCGCTATATGGGCATTTGTAACCCATTGTACCATTCTCGTACTCCATGGTCATGTTCCAAAGGCTTTGCAATAGGGATGTTGGCTGATGCCTACTTAGCTGGCGTGATCAGCTCTACCACACACACGGTTTCCATATCTCGTCTCCCATTCTGTCGGTCCAAGACGATCAATCACTTCTTCTGTGATGGACCACCACTGCTAGACCTCTCCTGCTCTGACACCCCTGCCATCGAGGTGATGGCTGCTGCCGTGGTGGGGTTCAAGGTACTGAGCACCACGGTCTTCATCCTCATCTCCTACTTGTCGGTCCTTTCCACTGTCACGCGGATGCAGTCTGTGGTTGGTCAACGTAAAGCTTTCTCCACCTGTGCCTCTCACTTCATCTCCATTGCTTTGTACTACAGCAGCTCCCTCTTCATGTACCTGCACCCCAGCTCCAGCCAGTCCTCAAAGCATGACGAGGCGGTCTCCATGCTGTACTCTGTGGCTGTCCCCATGCTGAACCCACTCATCTACAGCCTAAGAAATGCAGATATGAAGAATGCCATGAGGAGAGCAAAAAGTAGAGTCCTCTGCTCTTTGTCCATTCATGGTTCCTAGTCAGCTGAAAGGAGAGGGCTACCCTGCCCTGGTGAGGAGAACAAGCAGGCTGGATATTGCACCTTCAAGGATGGCTGGATATTGGACGTTGAAGAGGATGGCTGGATAAAGCACCTTCAAGGATGGGTGGATATTTACGTTCAAGGACGGGTGGATATAGCACCTTCACAAAGCAGGAACTAAACATACTTGGAAGCATGACACCGGGAAAACACGCTTCTCCTTAAACCAAGGCTACATTTTGTGCTGGCATGGACAGGACTTTCCCTGTCTGCAGCCTGAAACCTGACAGTGACTGTGTACTGGAAAGAAAGTTGTTGTCCAAAGTGATTGTTACTTAAATAGTACTTGAAGTTAATATATTTTATTATTTAAATGCTATTAAACATAACAATAAACTTTACTTCAGGCTTCAGAGAGCAAAAGGGAGAAGGTGATGGATTTGCCCTGCTGGCATCAAACCAACTGGTATCTGAGCTCATGTTTTATATTAGCAAATGATTTCTGGTGTTATTTCTGGTTTTAAGGAAATATTAACTGGTATTTCCAGGTATTTCAACTCCAGCCCACAAGGTTTGGTCATGTGAAATGACAGAGGGGATATTGAGGTGAGCTCTTAGGCAGAAGCTCTTCCCTGTGAGGGTGCTGAGGCACTGGCACAGGGTGCCCAGAGAACCTGAGGCTGTCGCATCCTTGCCAGTTTTCAAGGCCAGGTTGGACACAGGGGCTTGGAGCAAGCTGCTCTAGTGGAAGGGGTCCAAGCCCATGGCAGGGGTTGGAGCTGGATGAGCTTTAAGGTCCCTTCCAACACAAACTAGGATGCGATTGTATGAAATAAAGCTTTGACAGTCTGTTGGTCAACAAAGCCCTTGTGCTAAATGGGGACAATTCATATCTGAGCCTCTGCTCTGCTGCGAATTTAAGTAGGGGGGTAAAGAGCCTGAGTGCTTTTAGGAGGGAGGATCCAATGCTTTTGACCAAAGTGTTGTACAATCACTAGTAAAGTGTATGGAAATAAATGCACCTGATGGAAAGGACTCCTCATGACCAGCACAAACCATCTACACAGAGGATGCTTTGTTGTGCTTGTTTTCAGCTCCCTTCAATGCAATATTAGATGATCTCTGTGAATGTAAAGGGCTTCCTCAGGGAAATACTGAAAGGAAGATGTATGTGACAGATGGGGAAATACAAAGCAAAGTGTCCTGGGCCTGTCTTCCTGGGTAGGTCTCTGCAGGAGAACTGGTCTTGGAGGTGCTGATGCAGCCAGGAAGACTTTGGGGAGAGAGGAATTGAGAGGTTGTTTTGCTGATCAAGTCAAACTAATTATCCGATGGAGGAGGGTCCTCTGGGAGAACAGTTTGCACAACACAAGCCTCTGAGGTAATGCCTCCTGTGAGATAAAACCCCTCCACCAGCCAGCCTGGAGCATCCTGCTCCGAAGCATCTCTCCTTCAACCCATCGCATGGTCTCCCGGAGGAGCTGCAGGCACTGCATCCACCACCACCTTCCTCTTTAACCAAGCAGGTACAAAAGGGTTTGATGGGTGGTGGGTCCAGTTTGACCCTGGTCTTGCTGCCTCTCACATGCTTGATGACATGTTGAAATTCACTCTTCTTCAGGGACTGTATTGATAGGGCAAGGGGTGATGGGTTTAAACTGAAACAGAGAAATTCAGGTTGGAAATAAGGAAGAAGCTCTTCCCTGTGAGGGTGCTGAGGCGCTGGCACAGGGTGCCCAGAGAAGCTGTGGCTGCCCCATCCCTGGCAGTGTTCATGGCCAGGCTGGACACAGGGGCTTGGAGCAAGCTGCTCTGGTGGAAGGTGTGCCTGCCTGTGTCAGGGTTTGGAGCTGTGTGAGCTTTAATTTCCCTTCAACCCAAACCATTCTGTGATAACCCATGGTGTGAATAAAAGTGCCCTAGTATGCCTAAAAACACCAATATTCCTGACCCCATCTACAACAGATTTAGCAATATTTTAGCATGAAAATATCCAAGCTAAAGCCTTAAAATTTTGGTTTATATATGGTATGTTTTGTGTTTTACACCCTTAGGTGGATATTTGGGTTGGTCATAGGAAGCTCGCTGCATTCCCAGCAAAGCTCTGCTGGAGCCAAGTCCACTGCTTTCCCTTAACATTATGCAGGGTGGGGGTTCTTCAAAAGCAGATAAACTTAGAACTTAAAACAAATTTCAAGTACATGGCTTTGTGTGGTGTTGAAAAGGATGCAGCACAAGTAATGAATCTACAGAAGAGCACTGATCCACTCTGAAAAATACAAAAAAGGGAGAAAAATAATCCTTAAAATTCCCAGAAATCAGTGAAGAAAATACAACATCTTTTCTGTTTTCCACATTTTGTAATGTACTTATTTGGTTTTATTGTATTACGTTTGGATAGACATGATGTTTCTCGCTGTTTCTTTAGTGATGTGTATATCAATCATTGTAGAATTATTCTCTTTTAATTTCAGGCTGTGTAATGAGCTCCTTCACCTCTTTGACTTCAGATCTTGAGTTACAGACAGAAATACACCATTACAAATATACCTTTTTCTATTGCATTTACTTTGTGGATTAAACTCCAACTAAACTTCCACATCATTTCTCTTGTAGGGATGTATTTCAGTGGTTCCTTTCATTTCAATCCAAATCCATCAACTTGTTGAAATGACAGATACAGGAAACCTCACGGTTCTCTCCGGCTTCATCCTTCTGGGTTTCTCTGATGCCCCAGAGCTACAAACCACCATCTTCACAGTCTTCTTATCCCTCTATGTTTTCATGGTGCTGGGGAACCTGACGATGATCCTGCTGATCAACACTGACCCCCACCTCCACATTCCCATGTACTTCTTCCTGAGCCACTTATCTTGCATGGATGTTTGCCTTTCCTCTGCTATCATCCCAAAAGCTCTGGAGACCTTCCTGCTGGGGGGAAGCCACATCTCCTTTTGGGGTTGCTTTGCCCAGATGTATATTTTCGTGGCTCTACTTGTCTGTGAGACCTTCCTGCTTGGGGTAATGGCTTAAGACCGATACATGGCTGTGTGCAAGCCCCTGCTCTACACCACTACCATGACCAGGGCGCGTTGCTATGGCATGATGGTGCTGGTGTACACCATCGGGTTCCTCACCTCCCTGGTGCACATCACACTGGCAGGGAGGTTGTCCTTCTGTCAGGCCAGGAGCATCAACCACTTCTTCTGTGAGCTGCCCACCCTCCTGCAGCTCTCCTGCTCAGACACAAGCACAAATGAGGTCTTGCAGGTTTACAACACTGTGTTTAACGCCATGGTCTCTCTCCTGATGATCCTGGTGTCCTACACCTACATCCTCCACACCGTCCTGCAGATCCCTTTGGCCACGAGGAGGCTGAAGGTCTTCTCTACCTGCACCTCCCACTTGGCTGCCATCACCATCTTCTATGCACCCGGGATCCTCACCTACGTCCAGCCTCATGAGGCATCCTCATGGGATCAGACAAAGCTTGTGTCGGTGTGTTACTGCATCCTCACCCCAACCCTCAACCCCCTCATCTACAGCCTGAGGAACAAGGAGGTGAAGGGGGCTCTGAGGAGGCTGTGGGAGAGAAAGCTGCTGCCACATCTATGCAGGGTTTGAAAGCACATTTGGAGCTCTTCAGTACTGTGGAGGTAAGGAAGGAATATGTGGAATATGTGATTATGGAACTGAGCATTACTGGCCATTATTGGTCATTCTTGCTCACTACTGGTCATTATTACAGCAAGTGCAGGGTACGGAAACCAGCACAACGAATGGTTCTCTTCAAGTAGCCTCAGGTTGTTTTAAGCGAGGCCTGAGCCTTCAGTAATCCATCCAAATAAGTATCAGGTATTTAATAGCAGGCCTGAGACAGCACCATGTGTTTTCTGTCTAAATTGTGTTAAATGAAAGTAGAGCCCACAAAAAGGTGGCTCAGACTTCACATAAGGCACTGACGTCTGTCTACATTGCCTGATCTATAAGCATTTCCTCAATGATGAACTGGTGGAAGGTCAAGAGGATTTGATACAGCTCTGGTGTCCCCAACACAAGGAGGACATGGAGCTGCTGGAGCAAGTCCAGAGATGCAACAAGGATGTTCAGAGGCTGGAGCACCTCCCGTATGGGGCCAGGCTGAGAACACTGGGGCTGTGCAGCCTGGAGAAGAGAAGCTGCTTAGAGTCCACAGAGCAGCTTTCAGTGTCTGAAGGGGACTACAAGAAGCCTGCAGGAGGGCTTTGGCCAAGGGCCTGTAGGGACAGGCCAAGGGGAATGTCTTGAACCTGCCTGAGGGGAGAGTGAGATGAGCTCTTAGGCAGAAGCTCTTCCCTGTGAGGGTGCTGAGGCACTGGCACAGGGTGCCCAGAGAAGCTGTGGCTGCCCCATCCCTGGCAGTGTTCAAGGCCAGGTTGGACACAGGAGCTTGGATGACATGGTCTAGTGTGTAGTGTCCCTGACCATGGCAGGGGGTTGGAACCAAGGTCCTTTCCAACCCAAACCACTCTATGATTCTACAATAATCTACATTTCATACAACCTGAAGCCTCAGCCAAGAACTGCATTAGGAAAAGTGGGGTTTAAAGCATCATTTCTAAATGTGAGAGGACTTTGAAGCTGTTAAACTATCTGACATTGCTTTAACAGGGTCAGGAAATAAACTGTCTACATAGGATCAGCCAACTGTAGAGGCAACATGATGGCCTTAGTTTATTTATCTATTATTTCTCAGTTTCTTGGGTAAGAACAAGCCACTTGGCTACCCAAAGCTTCCCAGCACGTAAGAAAAAGGTGGTTTTATCTTAAATGAAAGGAGTGACTATTGCAGAAACCTCCACTAAATGGTGGTGTTGTATAAGAAATCCCGATCCATGAGTTTCTAGCCACTTACTTCAAAACTTCTGCCTTTTGATACCTAGAGGGACACCTGTGACAATTTTGCACCTCTTGGAGGTGACCACAGAGAGCAATGGTACCAAGAAGGAACAAAAATCGCATAGAAAAAGAAATGAATTTTGTTCAGAAGTAGATGAATACAGCTTTGAAGGGGAAATGGGCATCTAAAGAGCAGGCATATGTGGATACTGTCATGTCCTGCTGGCAACAGTAAGAGTCAGCTTCAGGATGGTAACTTTAGTAAATTAAAGAATAAGAATATATATATTATATATATATAATAAATATATATATATAATAAGAAATAAAATGTAAAGGATAAAGTATAAAGTATAAATAAAGAAGAAAGTATAAAAAAAGAATAAAGATTTATTCCTTAGTGCTGGCCAGGGTAACATCCCTGTTTGGGTTATTTTGCCCTGGATTAAAGAGTGTTTTTCCCACTGGAGATGCCACAGTTCAAGTGACCACAGGTGGAAAATCCCCATCCAGGACTCAGCCAAGCCTTCTCCTTCCTATCAGCCCATCAGCTCCAAATCCATTCCCAGTGGAGCTTGTTAACACAGTTGGATCAGGGACATCTCTCACCTTTGAGTGATGAGCTGTTAAAGAAATGGGGAAGTTTTGGGTGTGTGGGGAAACCCTGTGGTGACTGTTTTCCCTGGTGGCATTGCGATTTTACAGCAACCAAGATATGGGGGAGCTGCAATTTGTGCCAGGAATGACTTCTTGCATAGGAAATAAAGACTTATGATTGGGTTTTTTCATTACCTTTGATTTTCCCGTTGTTTCAGTGTTTTGGTGTGTTTCCATGTTCTCTTTGGGTTTCTCTAATCCCCATTGCCTCAAACCAAGGTGCAACTCTCCTGCGGCAAATTCTACTGATAACATTCTTGCCTTTGTTTTTAACAAACCACTGTGGGTATAAATTAGAAAACTCCTTAGAGCTTCTCTTAAAGGCTTTGAGAAAGGCAGAACTTGAGGAGGAAAACTGAAAGGGTGAAGTTCCACAGCTCCCTGAAAAGAGGTGGCAAAGCCCAATTTGACTGTGATTTAACTCAGCAGCCTGGTTCCAAACACAGACCTGTTGTAGAATTTGCATTTCACTCACTTGGCTCATGCACAATACCCATTCCTCCATAACTGCATTAAAAGATCAGTTCATCCATTTAGATCTTGGGTTTCCATCCTTCCTTGGAAAAGCCCATAGCAGCAGATGGACCCTCCCCACCCTATAAATTACTGAGACCCCAACTAAACTGAGGCAAGGAAAATCAGTATCGTGGGTTTTGGTGTTGACATTTAACACAAGGATATATTGTGTTATATATAAATATAGAGCTTAGGACGCATTTAATATTGTGTTTTTATATATATACAGACATATACATATATGTTTATGTGTATAATTTGCCAGTCATAGGAACAGAGACCTCCTAGATGTCCTTTCTGATCAATAACTGTGTCCTGCTGGTCATAGTCACATCAGTGACTAGTCATGGTCACATCAGGTTGCTCCTGGCCTCATTCAGGCAGCTTCTGAACATGTCCATGGGTGGAGGCTCCACAGCCTCAGGGACAAATCCTCATGTTACCCACATCCCTGGATCAGAGTTTTCAGAGCCTGACTGTGATTCTTTCTGCAGTTCTCCACAGAGCATCCTTCATCTCTTTGTTCCTCAAGCTCTAGATGAGGGGGTTGAGCATGGGGATCACCACCGTGTAGAAAACAGAGACCACTTTGTCAGTGTTCAGGAAGTAACTAGAGCTAGGGCGTAAATACATGAAGATGGTTGTTCCATACAACATGGTCACCACAATCAGGTGGGACATGCAGGTGGAAAAGGCTTTTTTCCTGCCCTCAGCAGAACGGACACTCAGGATGGCAAAGAAGATGAAGAGGTAGGAGACCAGAATGGCAGAGATGGTGCTGAGCTCAATGACACCAGCCAAGGAGAAGAGGATCATCTCATTGATGTACGTGCTGGCACAGGACAGAGCCAGGAGAGGAGGAACATCACAGAAGAAGTGGTTGATGACATTGGAGCTGCAGAAGGGCAGCCTGATGATGAAGGTCATCTGAATGATGGAGTTCAGGACACCCCCAATATAGCACACTACCACCAGTCCCACACATAACCTCTGAGTCATGACAGAGGAGTAGAGCAAGGGGGTTGCAGATGGCCACGTACCGGTCATAGGCCATGACAGCCAGCAGGAAAAACTCAGTTGTCACAAAGACGATGCAGAAGAACGCTTGACCCATACAGCCAGCAAAGGAAATGGTCTTCTTCTCCCATAGGAAGTTGACCAAAGTCCTGGGGGCTACCACAGAGGAGAAGCAGATGTGAACAATGGAGAGGCTTCCCAGGAAGAAGTACATGGATGTGTGGAGCTGTGGGTGACCTTGGATGGCTACAATTATCCCTGCGTTGCCCAGAAGGGTGACAGTGTAGATGAGCAGCAACAGCACAAAAAGGGCTGCCTTCATCTCCACTTGGTCACTGAGACCCTTGAGAATGAACTCTGCTGCTGAGGTGAGATTCTGCTCTGCCATTCAGGGCTTTTGTATCTGGCAAGGAAGGAAAAAAGTCTGGAAAATACAGGACAGTGTTAACCATGCCTTTATTTGAACTGGAATGGGATAACTTGACAATTAGCACCCTGTGCACCGAGGGCATCCCCACTATTCATTTCCAGGGAGCTACAGTGGAATGGACTGCTCTGTGGCCATCTGCTCCAAGCTTGCCCTCTTACACAGCCCAAGGAAAGAGGAGGCCCCTTCTGAAGTGAGAGCATCCCAGCTTCCCCAAACACCTCTGAGCAGATCCATTTGTATCACTCAATTCCATTTTGGTACCTACAGTTTGATGAGACCAATGGCTACAGCAGCGGAGAGGGATCGATGTGACACAAACCAAGCCACCAGCTCTGCCCTTGATCCCCTGTGATCAAGTTTCTCTGAAGACAGCTCTGATTTTGGAAGCAGCTTCTGGCTATAACTCATATAAGACTAAAAGCACAGTAGCTTTCCTTTGGTGGTTTTGGAAAAGTCATTGAGATGAAGGAAAAAGAGCCTTTAATTTGCTGGGAATTAAGGAAGGAGAAGGGAAGGGGTGCTGTATGACCCTAAAACTCATTCAGGACATGAAGAATTTAATATTACAGTCTTGGAAACCTTGGGGAGGTGAAGCCAGGAGATCACATGGGTCTGAAGATGTTATTCCCTTGGTACAATTGAGAGAATATACAAATAAGAGGAGTCAACACCATGATGACACCATTGAACTCTGCTAAGGCAAACTCACTCAACTCTGGTTGTCTAAATTAGGCATTAAGTTAAGCTGCTCACCCTCATGAAAGTGTGAATTACAGGTTTCTGTCCCTGATAACATGAAGGTTCGGAATAAAACAATTAAATCTTTACAGGATTAAAGATGAGAATTAAAATCTTACCCCTCCAGATGAGTGTCAGGACCAGAAGACTCAGCGAAGATCCATTCTCCATCAACAGAATATTTCTTTGTAGAAATATTCTTTACATTTTAAAGTGAATATCACTATTTCAGGGCCAGTGGTTAGGTTCATCTGTCCTTGTGAGTTTTCTCGTCTCTTATTTTGCAAGGTTCCTTAAACATACCATAAGCACCATGATAAGCACCAGTGGCTAAATGGGCTGCAAGAAAGATGGAGAAGGGCTTTGGACAGGGGCCTGTAGGGACAGGCCAAGGAGAATGGCTTGAACCTGCCAGAGGGGAGACTGAGATGAGCTCTTAGGCACAAGCTCTTCTCTCTGAGGTTGCTGAGACGCTGGCACAGGGTGCCCAGAGAAGCTGTGGCTGCCCCATCCCTGGCAGTGTTCAAGGCCAGGTTGGACACAGGGGCGTGGAGCAAGCTGCTCTAGTGGAAGGTGTCCCTGCCCGTGGCAGGGGTAGGAGCTGGATGAGCTTTAAACTCCCTTCCAACCCAAAGCAGGCTGGGATTCTATAAGTACATCCCAGCAGGAATATTTCATCTCTTTAAAACCAACACAGAGGAGCAAATCTTTACCTGGCACAATTCTGAGCAGCCTCCCCAGTTGCTGCAGTGATTTCTACCAGAGCAGGGCTAACATGGACCTTTCATGGTATGGTCTCACATACCTGTGGAAGGGGGTCACCTCTTACAGCTGTAAATTCTCTTCCACATTAGATGACACTGGATATCTGCACAGCAAATCGAGGGGATTATCTCTTGAAGGCATCTTCCTAGATTCCAAACAAGAATGTCTCTCCTGAATCTCCAAGAGCTTCCAGCCTATTTTCATCAGATGAAGTTCTTCACTTGCACCAATGTGTTGCCTTTGTATCTCTCCCTGCAGGTCTTTAAAGGCAACAGACACAAACACTTAAAGAATAAGTGTTTGTCACAGTTTTGGCTACAGTTCAGGGCTCTAAGACATGTGAACCTTGGTTGTATATTGCTGGCCCCTGAATGAGAACCCATGAGTCACAACAGCCTAAACTACTAATAAAGGCTTAGCTTTAGATTGGATCTAAGGAGGAAATTCTTTCCTGTTAGTGTGGTGAGGCACTGGAATAGGGTGCCCAGGGAGGTTGTGATTGCTCCATCCCTGGCAGTGTTCAAGACCAGGTTGGATGAGGCCTTGGATGACATGGTTTAATGTGAGGTGTCCCTGCCCACGGCAGGGGGGTTGGAACTTGATGATCTTAAGGTGGTTTCCAACCCTAACTATTCTTTGATTCTGTGATTCTATGCACACAGGCTGATGGAATATCTCTTCTAATTATTGTCACAAAGATGTCTAACCTGTTACAACATTCAGCATAAGAACAGTGACCTCCTAGATGTCCTTTCTGAACAATAACTATGTCCTGTGGTCTTCATGGTAACATCAGGTTGCTCCTGGCCTCATTCACCTTTGAATATGAGGGGGAATCCCTCCCCAGGCTGCAGCTTCACAAGAGATTTCACTTCAAAGAAGGGAATTGTAAGCAATGGAATTCATAACTGAGAATGATGAACTGTGCTGAGACCATCCAGTGGTAAGGAGAATTTGGGCACATCAAGGGCTCATCCCATTCATATTAAGGGGTGTTACATTCATCTGAAGTCCTATTTACTTAAATGGTGAGGTAAAAGGAAATAATCTGGAAATGAGCACCCACATGCCATGTCCATGACCAGATCATCCTAAAGCACACCAGGGAAAACTAAATTGTCTATGTCACTTACAAAGTAAGCCTGTTGATGGTGACTTAGGTCGGGGGAAAAGTGTCTTCTACTTGTGGTCAACAAAGGAGCCACAATCAATGCAATTAAATGATGAAAAGTTAGGAAGGACAGAGGCCTTTGAAATCAGACCAGAAAATAACACTTGAATGTAATGTTCGATTTCTCACTCTAATTTCCCTCACTGAACAGACTATCTCCTAAGTTGCCCATGTACGGATAGAATCTGGGTGGAGAGGGACTGGCAGAACAGTGAGCACTGGCTGGGCTGTTGGGTGCAGAGGGTGACAGATTCTAGTCTGCAGGAGCCTGGAGACTGCCACAGGGGTTTGTCTTCTAAATCTGTCTAAACAGAACCAAAAGAGAACACCATGGGGTGCAGGACCCATCCCACAGTATCTGAGCAGGAGCAGTAGGGCAGGAACAGAGACCTGGGCCAAGGTCAGCCAAGATTCCAGGGTGTCAAGCAAGTAAGGGATTATGAGGCAGGTCCAAGACCAAGCCAAACCAAGCCAACACAGGTCAAATCAATCCCCCGATCACAGTCAGGTTCAGCAATCGCTAGGAAGATACATGAGCAAGCTTTGGTCACCATCAAAGGATTCCATAGATGTGCACAACTCCTGCTAAAACAAAAACTCAAAAATAGCCCAACTTCCCTGGGCTGAGCTTAAATAGAGGTGGGGGGCAAATGGGTGGAGGGTGGGGATGACGCCCCAGCTGAGGCTGCTCAGGGGGATAAAGGCCTATTAGCTCACCCTGGGACAATTCATCACTGCCTCAAATGCCCATTTCTCATCCTTCAATAGAGTGGAAGCCCTAAGGCACCAGCTCAGGTGTTGGCCATCCAGGCACTATATGTGGATAATCCCACTGGGGCTGGAAAAATGGGCACTCAAGTGTTCACAGAGGGATATCAGCAGCTCCAGAGAAGGAGTCACTTGTGGTTCCTGTCGCATTTAGGGACCCTCTACAAGATCTGAAATGTCTCTAAACCCATTCTTATTCTGTTGGCAACAACAGGCAGAATGCTTGGCATGGTGCATAAATATGCCAGAAGCATCCCAAGAGCTTCTCATCACTGGTGCTGCTGTGTAGCTGTGCTCAGGGACACCTCATGCACTCCATGACTCTCAGGTGCCCAAGCACCACAATGCCTTTCAGAGGTGATTTCACACCCTTTGCTTTTTCCTTCTCTTTGTTTTCCTCTGGGAAAGCATGAGCAGCCGTGGAGGCTTCCTCCCAGGAGAGCACATGCAACTGTATTTACAGCCCCAGCACCACAAGCTGGGCTCTTGGAGTCTGGCAGGAGCTCACCTCTCTTCACATCAGGGGCTTAACAGAGCTGATGCGGCACATAGATGTTCTCTGCTGCACTGGGGATAAACCCTTGGCTCCTATCAGTCGGTGGCAGAAGGAAGTCACAGGAGGTAACACCAACACAAAGCAGAGCCTCACCTGAATTTAGGCAGTGGGCTTGTGTCTGCATGTTCTCACTTCCTCTTTGGAAAAGCTGTGTCAGAAAACAGCCTTACCAATGTGGGTTTTCTTTATAAGAAGAGGGAGCAATGTCTGATGCAGGCTGTGTTTCTTTTACATCGGCAGCTAAAGCAAGATTCACTGAACTACCCAAGAGTTAAATGAGGATGAATCTTATTTTGTCATAAAGAAATGCAGCATTTCAGGTTGTCAACAGAATATGGTCACTAACAAATCAGCCTTTGGAATCAGCCTCTTATAACACCAACTCTTTTCTAAGGCAAGCAACATAATGCCCATAGGTTTAGGATGCTTCAGCATGCTGGAACTCAGAAAGGTAGAAATCATGACTTTAGCAATGTGAATTTTATACTTTTTTAATTATAGATAACACTTTGATATATGCGATTTTAAGACTGGCATTAGAATTAAAAGCCAAGGGAAAATATCTGGAGGTCATTAATGTGTAAGCTACGATTTCAATGGGAATGTGACTTTCTCTTGCTCAAGGTTTACTTGAGCTCCTATGAGTTTCCTCTAAGCTGTCTTCTGACACAAACTGCCTCCAATCTGAAAGTGAATAAAGATCTGATTCTTCACTCAAACCTGAAAAATCAGGTGCTTGAATAAATCCATAGTTTATGTTTCTCAGCATAGAAGAATGAAAATGGCATTTTTTGCTTCATCGCACTCTCTGTTTTTTTCTAAGTACCTCAAATGAAGAACAAAATCATATAATTTGGGTTTACAAAATACAATACAAAACACCAAAATGCCAAAACATGGCAGTTAAACTGGTGATCGATTGTAGCTAAGTATGGTCCAAAAGTGAATTTCTGTTTGCAATGATTTTGATGTTTTCCTTCCTTTTGCCTTGGTAGGTAACACCTGGTCATGAGAGGAAATCACACGCAGACTAAATTTGTCTTCTTGGGAATTACAGACAGACCATGTGCGCAGACCCCTCCTTTTGTCTTGTTTCTCCTGATTTACGTTGTCGCTTTGGAGGGGAACTTTGGCATTATCATCTTGGTTCGGGTGTCTCCCAGCCTCCATACCCCCATATACTTCTTCCTCTCCCATTTTGCCTTCACTGACATCTGCTGTTCTACAGTCATCTGCCCCAGGATGCTGGCAGACCTGTTATCAGAGGACAAAACCATTTCTTTCACTGCCTGCATGATGCAGTTCCTCACCTTTGCATTCTTTGCTGCCATTGAGTGTCACCTGCTGGCCATGATGGCCTACGACTGGCACATTGCTATCTGCCACCCCCTGCTTTATGTGACCTTCATCTCCAGAGGCGTCTGCTGGCAGCTGGTAGCATCATCCTACCTATTTGCCTTTCTCGGTGCCATCATCTGCACATGGTGCGTGGTTGGAGGTTCTTTCTGTGGTCCCAACCACATTGACCACTTCTTCTGTGACGATGTTCCTGTGCTAAAGCTCGTGTGCTCTGACACGCACAGCACTGAGATGATCCGTCTTTTACACCGTGGTCACCCCAACGCTAAACCCATTCATCTACACCCTGAGGATCAAGGAGGTGAAGTGCCCTCTGCTGAAGTGCAGGAGGAGGTTGTTCAACCACTGGCAACATGCAAGACTTGTATCATGCAGGACATGAATACATCAAGTGAGAACGCCTAAACTAATGGGATTTTCCACTAATCCTCATGACTTTATGTAAGTTCTTTCACAGTTCCTGCACAACAGCCAATGAGAGCATTTAATGAGAAATAGAACCCCCATCGCATATTCCTAGGAAGGACACCAAGAGGAGCAGCAACTTCAAACTTCATTTCACTTCTCAGCCATCAGCGTGTAGGAACAGATTACCTTGAATTATCCCAGGCCTCTTTTTCCTCACAGGAAACACCAATCAGCTTTATTCAATTCTCACTTTTGTCACTGATAAATATCCACTTTTCTTGCAAGATTCTTGACCTTGTCCCTCACCTCCAATATGCGTACTATGTGTGTATGTGTGTAAATATACGTATGTGTGACAGGAATACAAATAAAATGTATAAAACTGGTATTAGACATAATGTGACACAAACAGACTTGGACTCAATGTGTGGATCTGCATGACTGTACTGCACAGAATCATCTCTATCTTGAGAAAAAACTGATTTTCTCACCTCCTGGCTTGTTTTATAGAATCATAGAATCATTAGGGTTGGAAAGGACCTTAAGATCATCTAGTTCCAACCCCCCTGCCGTGGGCAGGGACACCTTATGCTAAACCATATCACCCAAGGCCTCGTCCAACCTGGTCTTGAACACTGCCAGGGATGGAGCATTCACAACCTCCCTGGGCAACCTATTCCAGTGCCTCACCACCCTCACAGGAAAGAATTTCCTTCTTATATCGAACTTAAACTTCCCCTGTTGAAGTTTTACCCGTTACCCCTTGTCCTGTTACTACAGTCCTTAATGAAGAGTCCCTCTCCAGCATCCCTATAGGCCCCCTTCAGACACTGGAAGGCTGCTATGAGGTCTCCACCTAGCCTTCTCTTCTCCAGGCTGAAGAGCCCCAACTTCCTCAGCCTGTCTTCATACGGGAGGTGCTCCAGTCCATGAGCATCCTCGTGGCCTCCTCTGGACTTGTTCCAACAGTTCCATGTCCTTTTTATGTTGAGGACACCAGAACTGCACACAATATTCCAGGTGAGGTCTCACAAGAGCAGAGTAGAGGGGCAGGATCACCTCCTTTCACCTGCTGGTCATGCTTCTTTTGATGCAGCCCAGGATATGGTTGCTTTCTGGGCTGCAAGCGCACACTGCCAGCCTATGTTCATTTTCCCATCAACCAACACCCTCAAGTCCTTCTCTTTGGGCTGCTCTGAATCTCTTCTCTGCCCAACCTGTAGCTGTGCCTGGGACTGCTCCGACCCAGGTGTAGGACCTTGCACTTGGCATGCTTAAACTACATGAGGTTGGCATCAGCCCACCTCACAAGCGTGTCAAGGTCCCTCTGGATGGCATTCCTTCCCTCCAGGGTATCAACCGAACCACACAGTTCGGTGGCATCGGCAAACTTGCTGAGGGTGCACTCAATCCCACTGTCCATGTCAGCGAAAGAGATGTTAAACAAGACCAGTCCCAATACCGATCCCTGAGGCACCCCACTCGTTACTGGTCTCCAGCCGGACATTGAGCCATTGACCACAACTCTTTGCATGCAGCCATCCAGCCAGTTCTTTATCCACCGAGTGGTCCATCCATCAAATTGATGTCTCTCCAATTTAGAGACAAGGATGTTGTGTGGGACAGTGTCAAACGCTCATTCAGATTTTTAAGATGGTCTCGAACCAGTTCCTCTCCTACAGTGGTGTAAGTTCTTCATTTTCACAGTCCCTGCATCTGCCTTCCAAGACTTGGGTGGTGCGGTCAGAGCCTTTGCCAGTGAAGACCAAGGCAAAGAAGTCATTCAGAACCTCAGCCTTCTCCAAATCCTGTGTAGCCAGTTCTCCCAAGAGCTTCCTGAGGGGGCCTACTTTTTCCCTAGTCTGTTTTTTATTTGCTACATACTTGTAGAATCCCTTCCTGTTATCTTTAATACCTCTAGCTAGGTTTAATTCTAACTGGGCCTTAGCTTTCCTAACCTGGTCCCTAGCTTCCCAAACAACATCCCTGTACTCTTCCCATGCCACTTGTCCTTGCTTCCACTTATTATAAGCCTCTTGTTTCATTTGATTTTTCCCCAGGAGCTCCTTATCCATCCAAGAAGGTCTCCTGACCCTCCTGCTGCACTTCCTTCTAGTTGGGATGCAGCACTCCTGAGCTTGTAGCAGGTGATCCTTGAATATCAACCAAGAGTCTTGGGCCCCTCTGCCCTCTAGGGCTGGATCCCATGGAACCTTCCTAAGCAGGTTCCTGAAGAGGCCAAAGTCTGCTCTTTTGAAGTCCAGGGCAGTGAGCTTGCTGCACGGTCTCCTCACAGTCCTGAGGATCTCAAATTCAAGCATCTCATGATCGCTGCATCCAAGGCTGCCCTGGAGCGTCACATTTCCAACGAGCCCTTCCCTGTTGGTGAGCACAAGGTCAAGCACGGCACCTCTCCTTGTGGGCTCCTCTATTACTTGCAGAAAGAAGTTGTCTTCTACACAATCGAGGAACCTCCTGGATTGCTTGTGCTGGGCCGTACCCTCCTTCCAGCAGATGTCAGGGTGGTTGAAGTCACCCATGAGAACAAGGGCCTGTGAGCGTGAGGCTGTTCCTATCTGTCTATAGAGTGCTTCATCCGCACGTTCTCCTTGATCAGGCGGTCTGTAACAGGTCCCCACAGTAATGTCCCCCATCACTTTTCTCCCTTTATCTCTCACCCACAAACTCTGTTGGCTGCTCACCTGTCCCCAGACAGAGTTCCATATTCTCCAGCCATCACAAAGCTGTGGCTGTCACTGTGGAGATGCCCATTGTGACGGGGCCCCCACGGTGAGCGTGGGCCATTTAAGGAGCCAGAGCCCTGCAGTAACCAGTGTAGAGGAGACCCCTCCCTTGGGAGGCTGCATCCCCCGGGGCTGCCCTGCGCATCCAGGTCCGTGTTCTTTGACTTTGCAATCCTGTTTTAGTGTTGGCCTCAAACACATTGTGGGTGCGTGCTGGGAAGGGAGGAGAAGCTGTCAGGAGCTGTGCTGGTGCCATCCCAGCTGTAGGAGCAGGGGATGGATGGGTGAGGAGGAGGCACTGGGCTTGTTCATGTGCTTGGAGCACAGCTCTGCCTGAAGAGGTGCTGGGGTGGAAGCCGGAGTCTTCTGCGTGCAGGAGCTGCTGGTGTCAGAGGTGCTGAGAAGGTGGCAGGGCAGGAGCAGCCCCTGGGCACTGCAGCTGCTGGTGCTGTCTCTGGGAGCTGAGCACAAGGGGACCTGCCTGGCTCCGGCAAGGATCACAGAAGCTCACCAGGCATTGCAGAAGGCGGCAGGGCCCTGGCAGGTTCTTGTGATCCCTGTGCCGGGCATTCCAGAAAACACAGAAATTTCTAAACTTAAGCATATGAAAACAAACACTTGACAAGAAATTTTATCAGTTGCTCTTTGCAATCTTCCTGCACTCAGAAACCTCCAAGGTGCTGTGCAACCTGAAAGACTTGACAAAACGCAAAGGTTTTAATGAGCCCCATGGTGTATTTGGGCTGAGTCCATGAACCTCATGTGCTGAGGAAACCTCTCAGGAAGTCCAACTCAGAAACAAAGCCCCAAGTGCCTTCAGCATTAATGGGCCCCACTGAGGGCTGTTACTGGCAAAGCCTCCCCAGGGACTCGTTAAAGCAAGTAACTGCAGCCTGTGATTACAGGGAGACAAAGGCAAAGTGCAGGTGTCTGATGGTGAGAAGGCCAAGCCCTGACTGCAGCCCTTAGGGAAGAGCCTGAAATCCTGAGAAGGAAAGGTCTCCTTACAGGTCCTGATGAAAGAGGCAACTGCCATAGCCCAGGGCACAGAGGCCTTTTGTTCTTTGGACCTTCCAGCCATGACAGAATCCTCAGCCATCTCTGCTGCAGGCTGTCCTTCACTGGCCCATGCCTGCACTTCTTTCCCTTCAGGCTGTTGACCCCCATCTTGCTTTCCCACCTAGCTCTCACCTGGCATTTCTGTACCTTCAGTCCCATCTCTGCACTCATCGCTGTCTGTTCCTTGAAACACAAAGCCATGGGCTGAGCCAGACTCCCTCTGGGTGACCACAAGTCACCACAAGTCCACCTTTTGAGAGACATTTCTCTTTCCTAACTTTGAATCTGAACCTTCCAAGCTGCACTTTGCAGAGGTTTCCTTCTCTTCCTGCCTGCAAGAAAACCTCCATCATCTCTGCAGCCACATTTCACCTAGTTGTAGGCTGCTACTACAGTGTCAATTCAGCAGGTGGAGTGAATACCCCTCAGCAAGCTGATCTAAAGGAGGCTTCTAGAGGAATGGGTGATGCCATCAGTATAGAGAAAAAAGCACCATGAGAGAGCAGTGGGAAAAGGCAATGGTCTGGATTGAGAACTTGTTGGCAAGAGCCAAAAGGAAAGGTGGTGTCCTTGGGTGCAAGGTACCCCATGCTCTGGGGACAGGGCACCTCATCTGGGACAGCTTCCTGCCTGTAGCACCCTCTCTGCTGCGCACACCCCGCTCTCTGCCCGCACTCACAAGTGTCTCACAGAAGCTTTGCACCTCCACTGCAGGAGGTTCCTGCATTCCCCAGGCTCAGGGATGGATCCTGTATCCCACAGGAGAAGCAGGATAAGGTGTTTTTGGGGTGGTTGTGGTTTTCTGAAGGGCTGTTTTGGCTGTTTTGTTTTGGTTTTGGTCTGGTTTTGGCCTGTTTTGGGTCTGTTTTGGGGCTCTGACCCTGTATCCCACAGGAGATGAAGGAGAAGGTGGTTTTGGCATGGTTTTTGGTATGTTTTGGGGTGGTTTTGTTCTCTTTTGGGGCTGTTTTGGGGCTCTGACCCTGTACCCCACAGGAGAAGCAGGACAAGGTGGTTTGGGGCTGGTTTTCTCCTGTTTTGTGGGTGTTTTTGGCTGTTTTGAGGCTCTGGCCCTGTATCCCCTAGGAGAAGCAGGACAAAGTGTTTTTGGTGTGGTTTGGGTTTGTTTTGGTTTTTTCGGTGGTTTTGGGTTTTCTCCTGTTTTATGCCTCTCTTTTGGGGCTCTGACCCTATATCCTACAGGAGAAGCAGGAGAAGTTGGTTTTGGTGTGGGTGTGGGCTGTTTTTGTCCTGTTTTTGAGGTCTGACCCGGTATCCCATAGGAGAAGCAGGACAAGGTGGTTTTGGGGTGGTTTTGGCTGTTTTCTGGGTTTTGGGTTGGTTTGGGCCTGGTTTTTGCCTCTATTGGGTTTGTTTTGGGGCTCTGACTTTGTATTCCACAGGAGAAGCAGGACAAGGTGGTTTTGGTGTTGTTTGGTGGTGTTTTGTGGGTGTTTTTGGTTAGTTTTGTCCTGTTTTGGGTCTGTTTTGGGGGTCTGACCCTGTATCCCATAGGAGAAGCAGGATAAAGTGGTTTTAGGGTTTTTTTTGGGTGTTTTGGGGTTGTTTTGGGAGTTGTTTTGGGCTGTTTAGTCCTGTTTGGGTCTTTATGGGGGTCTGACCCTGTATTCCAAAGAAGAAGCAGGACAAGGTGATTTTGGGGTGATTTTGGCCTTTTTTGTGGTTTTCTTTGCATGTTTTGGTCTGTTTTTCCCCTGTTTTTGGGCTGTTTTACGGCTGTTTTGGGGCTCTGACCCTATATCCCGTAGGAGAAGGAGGAGAAGGCATTTTTGGGCTGGTTTTGGGTGTGCTTTGGGGCTTTTTTTGTCCATTTTTGGGGCTCTGACCTTGTATCCCACAGGGGAAGCAGGATAAGGTGGTTTTGGGATAGTTTTGGGGTGGTTTGGGGGTGTTTTGGTCTTGTTTTGGGTGGGTTTGGGGTGGTTTTGTCCTGTTTGTGTGGCTGTTTTTTGGTTCTGACCCTGAGTTTCATAGGAGAAGCAGGAGAAGATGGGTTTGGGCTGGTTTTTTTTGGGGTGTTTTTGTCCTGTTTTGGGTCTGTTTTGAGGCTCTGACTCTGTATCCCATAGGAGAAGCAGGACAAGGTGGTTTGGGGGGGGTTGTGCTGTTATTGGGGTGGCACTGTGCACCCAGGGGTGCTCCGGGAGTGACCACATGAGTAACCTGTTCTAGTGGAAGATGTCCCTACCTGTCGTAGTGCTTTCAATGAGCTTTAAGATCCCTTCCACCCTAACCCACTCTGGGATTCCATGATTCTCTGCTGTGCCAATGTCGGTCCCTCTCCACTCCTCGTAGGTGGCCGTGGCGCCCTGTTCCATGGCCCAGGTTGAGCTGTGACCCCTCGCATGCTCCACCTCCGGACCAAAGGCACTGAGGAAGAGCAGCCTGTGAGGGACCTCCCCGAGCCAGCTGGGCAGAGGCTGGTCGCCCTGCAGGGACTCCTGGAGCATTCCTGCATTCCCCAGGCTCAGGGATGGATCCTGCATTCCAGGCAAGTTTGGGTAGTGCAAGAGAGGGAGACAGGAAGGTGGGCTCATGGGGCATGATGAGCAGCGTTCAGGCACCCCCAGCAGTGGGCATTCCCCATGTGCCACGCTGAGGCATGATCCCATGAGGGAAAGTTCTCAGATAGCCTCTGGTTTGTCCAGGGCCTGCAGCCACACTCCAGGAACACCTACTCCTCCTCCACCTACAGACACCAACTGCTCTCCATTGCTGGGCTCTGTCGTGCTTGTAAGGATTTGTTAAAGCCCTGAACTTGCTTCTTGCTGACTTTACAATGAAGTTGGATTTCATCTGTCATCCCTTGTGAACATCAGAGGTGGACAAAGCACTGCTTCAGAGCAAAGCTGACTTCCATCCAACCTGGCCTTGAACACTGCCAGGGATGGGGCAGCCACAGCTTCTCTGGGCACCCTGTGCCAGTGTCCCACCACTCTCAAAGGGAACAACTTCATCTGAATGTCCAAGCTAAATCTCCCTTTTTTCAGCTTAAAGCCATTCCCCCTTGTCCTGTCACTGCACAGCCTCATAAAAAGCCCCTCTCCAGATTCTTTGTAGGCCCTGCTTAAACACGGGAAGATTGCTAAGATGTCTCCCTGAAACCTTCTCTTCTCCAGGCTGAAGACCAACATCTCTCAGCCTGTTTCCATTGGAGATGTACTCCATCCATTAGAGCATCTTTGTGACCCTTCATAAGCCCATCATTGTAGGATCAGAAGTGAACAGGGGTTGGAAGGGACCCCAGGAGGTCTCAAGTCAAACCCACCAGGAGCAGGGTCAGAGCAAGTGGTTCAAGGCTTGATTCAGGCTGAGTTGGCAATCCTTAAGGCCAGAGACTGCACAGCCTCTCTGGGTGACCTGATGCAGCACTTGCCTGAGCCGATGGGAACAAGGTTTCCTTCTGTCCTGCCTGAACCTCTCCTCTGTCACTGTCCCCCACTGCCTTTTGTCCTCCCACCAGGCACCATGGTGAGGAGCCTGGCTCTGTATTCTCCATGTCCTCCTTGCCGCTACAGGCAGCCAGTCCCCAACAGCCTTCCCTTCCCAAGATCTCAGGTCCCCATCAGCCTCCCCTTCTCCGGGCTGGAGAAGTCCAGCTCCCCCAGACTCTCCCCATAGGCACCATGCTCCAGTATCTCCTGACCTGAAGGCCCATTACTAAACCCACTCTTGAACTGGGGATCTGAAACCTGGATGGAGGATTCCAGATCATCCCTTCCCTTGTTCTCCTGCCGTGCTCCTGCTCATACAGCCCACGATGCTGCTGTCCTCCCTTGCTGCCTCCTGTCCAGCTCCTGCCCACCCAGACCTTTCCCATGGGCTGTTCTACACCAGGCAGCCCCAGCCTGGGCCATTGCAGGGGAGTTCCCTGCAGGGACCCCTGTGTCCCCTGCTCTCCTGCCCAGGACACCCTGAGAGCTCTGAACCCCCCCCCCCCATGCCATCCCATCTCCCGACACCAGCACAACAGCCCCATTCATTGGGCTCCCCAAGAGCTCTTCCTGCTGCAGGCACAGAGCAGCCATCCCAGAGCTGGAGCAGCCAGAAAGCTGCTTTCATTGCCCTTCATTCCTGACATGTGAGGACATATCACAGAGAAGAAGTTGCTGCAGGATCATTTATTTCCCTTAAATACAATCAGAGACCAGAGTGACACAAAGTCTGTGGGTCACACAGCACGAGTGGCAACTTATTTAGGAGATGAAAACTGACATTTCTATGAACACAACATCATCACAAATTGAAATAGGAAAACAAATGTAAAGCAGGAAAGACAGGCATGGCCTGTCATGACCTACACTGGAAACCCTTTCCAGGGTAAAGCAAGCAGCGTATACCTGCTGAAACACATCTGGTCACCAGCTTCCTCACAGCATCCTTGAGCTCCTGGTTCCTCAGGCTGTAGATGAGGGGGTTCACTGCTGGAGGCACCACCGAGTACAGCACTGATACCACCAGATCCAGGGTTGGGGAGGAGACGGAGGGGGGCTTCAAGTAGGCAAAGACAGCAGTGTTGACAAAGAGGGAAAGCACGGCCAGGTGAGGGAGGCACGTGGAAAAGGCTTTGTGGCGTCCCTGCTCAGAGGGCATCCTCAGCACGGCCCTGAAGATCTGCACATAGGACCCCACAATGAAAACAAAACAGCCAACAGTAATCAGGACACCAATCACAAGAAGCCCAACTTCCCTGAGGTAGGAGTGTGAGCAGGAGAGCTTGAGGATCTGGGGGATTTCACAGAAGAACTGCTCCACAGCATTGCCTCGGCACAGGGGCAGTGAAAATGTATTGGCTGTGTGCAGCAGAGCACTGAGAAACCCAGTGCCCCAGGCAGTTGCTGCCATGTGGACACAAGCTCTGCTGCCCAGGAGGGTCCCATAGTGCAGGGGCTTGCAGATGGCCACGTAGCGGTCGTAGGACATGACAGTGAGGAGAAAATACTCTGCTGAGATGAAAAAGACAACGAAAAAGAGCTGTGCAACACAACCTGTGTAGGAGATGGCCCTGGTGCCCCAGAGGGAATTGGCCATGGATTTGGGGACAGTGGTGGAGATGCAGCCCAGGTCCAGCAGGGAGAGGTTGAGGAGGAAGAAGTACATGGGGGTGTGGAGGCGCTGGTCACAGGCTGTGCTGGTGATGATGAGGCTGTTGCCCAGGAGCGCAGCCAGGGAGATGCCCAGGAAGAGCCAGAAGTGGCAGAGCTGCAGGTCCCGCGTGTGTGCGAATGGCAGGAGAAGGAACTGGGTGATGGAGCTGCCGTTGGACATCTGCTGCCTCTGGGCATGGGGCAGTGTCAGAGGAGAAAAAGGCAGTGACAGGTCAGGACAGGAGGGATGTCAGATACAGAAGTTCAGTTTACACATTCACAACTGAGCACATTTTAGCAGGAGAGGAGAGGTTTAGCGTCGTCACCAGTCATGTCATTACACTGCTGAGGCTTCTTCCTAGGTACAATCAGAAGAGCATTGCATCAGGCAAAAAGTCTCAGTTCTTTGCAGAACCAAGAGAGCTGCAGTTTCCATCAGTCCTCTCCCAGTTGCCCTGTGCTCAAACTTGCACTGCCTGTAAGGTGCTTTCACACACAAATTGATCTTAAGAACTCCCACAAACATCTGTCCTGTGCTGAGACCAGGGGAGAACGGTTTCAAAGGACAGTCCACAGAGCTCTCACGCTGAGAAGCAAAGGGCTGTGTGCAGCAGAGCACAGCCAGCAGCCACCTCCAGTGGCAGACCCCAAGAGAGCTGCCTGAACGCACCCTCCCCAGGGCTGGGCTGCACTTTCCCCCCACTCCCTGCCCATGTCTCTGCTGCCTGGAGCTGTCCCTGCCAGGTGCTGCTTCCCTGTGTCCGCCTCTGCTCCCTCTCAGTGCTCCCAGAGCCCATGCCATGGGCTGTGTGCTCAGCTCTGCCCTGCACACCCCTGCCTGTGCAGGGGCTCGGGAGCAGCTCACACAAGCCCTCACAAGACTCTCGGTGCCTCCCTCAAAGCAGAGAAGAAAATTCCCAGCTCCCACTGCCCAACCTGCCCACCAAGAGGGAAAAACATCAAAGCTCAGCATCCTTCCCTATCAGGTAAATGATGCCTCAGTGTCTTTCAGAAGGACCCTCTGAAGAAGTGCTCAGAGTGACGGCAGATTGGAGCAGCGTCACTCACCCAGCACTTCCCTTCCCTGCCATGGGTTTCTCCTTTCCCCTCAGCTCCCCCCGAGCTCCATGGGAAGCTCCCGGGCAGGCCGAGTGCTGACCCTGGCAGGCAGCAGAGTCCCTGCCCCTGCACACAGCCTTTGGGCTGCAGGGACCCTGCTGCAAGGGCAGCACTGGGCACCCCTGGCTGCACACCCACATTCACACCCTGCAGCCAGCCCCGGGACAAGGGACCTGCCTTGTCCTGTCCCTGCATGGTGCAGGGGAAGCCCTGCTCTGCAGCACATCCTCCTCCTTATCTACAGAGAGAAACTGCAGCTGCATTGCCCTGCACCCAGTGCCTTACCACAAACAGGGCTGGGAAGGTTTCTCCTTCAGAAGGTTCCTCCTCCTCCTCCTCAGCATCCTCCACTGCCAAGTGCCTTTAAGCTCCCTGTGTCTCGCAGGTCTCCCCTCGGTCCCAGTTCAGCAGCAGAGGCCCAGCCCAAGGTGGCTCTGCCTCTGCCCCACTGTGCTCCTTCCAGGGCTCCCTGGGGCTCCAGGGAAACACCATGGGAAACAGCCTGAAGCAAGCACTGATCTTCCCTCCCTCAGCTGGGAGACACACTGCCTTCCTGCAGTGCCATTTCTCTGATGATACAAAGATTTAAGGATAAAAATCTTTGTTTCTTACAATCAATCAATTAATTTGAAAATGGCCCTTTGAGAACATCAAATCCAACCAAATCTATCCCTGGGAAGTCCACACACTGAGCATGAGAACATTTCTGGTAGGATACCCTGGTTGGATGGTCAGCAACAGCAACTGGGGCTTTAAAGTTGAATTTTACATCCTACCTTAATTTCACTAATTTATATCCTATTCTGTTTGTTGTTAAACATTCTGCTATACATTAGAGCATAGAAATCAGCTGGACAAGTTATGTTGAGGCAGAAACCTGTCCATGTATATAATTGTACTTAAACCCATTTAGGAAATTCTTAACAACTGAGTAAAGCAACCAAACATCACCCTCAATTTGTACCTGGAATTCAGTACTACTCTGTTGGCACAGCAGCAAGAGGTGAGCACAGCACTCTGAGAAAGATGGATTGACTTTAGTTACGGGGTGGAATGCGTCTCGATCTGTGCACAGCCATCTAGCTCCATCTCAGTGTGTTGTCTTAGGTTGGATATTTAATTGCAGGTGCGTGTATATTAGCTTCAGTGATCAAGTGCTGTTAGAAATCCTGTGATTGAGTTTACAAATGCAAACTGCTGCTAGCTGGCATTTGTGATTCTTTAGGTGAATACCAGGCCTGAGACTAAGATGGAATCCAGCTGCACGCAGACTGCTCTCGGAGAGGGAGCTTAGAAAGCAAAGAGATCCAATCTGAAGCTCGTGACTCAACAAGAGGGTCTCCCTTATTCCTTTCTGTCTGCAGTTTCTATACACATGATTTCAGTTGAATGCTGTATAAATCACTTGAATCCAGTCCTGGATAAATCCTTGCCGAGTCTGACACAATCTCTTTTTGTAGATGGTGGAGTGGGCCCTCGCCACCAAATCCTGAGGAATCCTGCTTTTAGAAATTCACATTAAAATCACTTTTGCTGGTATGTGTGGAAGTGATTCTTTCAGCAATCCTAAACAGTTTCACAAGAGGCATGGGGGATTTCTCTGGGAAACACGTTCCAGTGTCTCACCACCCTCACCGGAAAGAATTTCTTCAGAGAACCGAGTTTCTGTTTCACTGCAGACAAAGGAGGCAGGAGAGAAGGGGTGGGGAGCACGCACCCCAGCCCCGACTCCGCACAGGGCAGCGAGGGGGGGGTGCTGCTCTTCACTACAGCACAGCTGGGCTGAACTGAGTCAGTGCTTACACAGAAACCTGTCCTTGTCCCTGATGAAGCTCTACAGGCCACAGGCTTCTCCACAAGTACCAGCCCATCTGTTTTTCTTGTCATGTCTTGCACAGTGTCACAAGCTGTAGCACAAGGGGAGGCCCTTGCTGCTGTTTCTCCTGGAACACAGGGAAGTAGAAAATGAAATACTTTTTTTAATAGTGAAACCCATTCCAGTGACCACGGAAAATATGGAACAAGATGCTAGAGCCCTACAGGATTTACCAGGAAGAGCTACAATTAGCTAAAAATTCCCTCCTGTGCTGTTTCCTTTCCCAGCCCATGGATACTTTCCTCAGTAACTGGCAAGTGCACATGACACAGCAAGAGATCTGTGTCAAGCAAGGCCAGGCAAGGCAAGGCAATGCAAGACAAAGGAAGGCAAGCCCAGGCCAGGCAAACCCATAAGAGGCCAGGCCAGGCCAGGCAATTCAAGGAAATGCAAGGAAAGGAAAGGCAATGCAAGGAAAGGAAAGGCAATGCTAGGCAAGGCAAGGCATATCCAGGCCAGGCTAGGCCAGGAAAGGGCTGTCAAGTCAAGGCAAGACAAGGCAAGGCAAGGCAAGGGAAGGCAAGGCCAGGAAAGGCAAGGCCAGGAAAGGCCAGGTCAGTCAAGGCCAGGCAAGGCAAGGCAAGAAAAAGCAAGGGAAGGAAACACAAGGCAAGGCAAGGCATGGCAAGGGAAGGAAAGGCATAGCAAGGCATGGCAAGGCAAGGGAAGACAGGGCAAGACAAGTCAAGGCATGGCAAAGGAAGGAATGGCATGGTGAGACGATGCGAGGCAATGGAAGGCAAGGCAAGGCAAAACGTTGCCAGGGAAGGAAAGTCATGGCGAGGTGAGGAGAGGCGAAGCTACGCGAGGGGAGGCAATGCAAGGCAAGGCATGGCAAGGTAAGGGAAGGAAATTCATGGTGAGTCGAGGCGAGGCAAGGCAGGGCAACGGAAATAAAGACATAGTGAGGCGAGGGAAGGGAAGGGAAGGGAAGGGAAGGGAAGGGAAGGGAAGGGAAGGGAAGGGAAGGGAAGGGAAGGGAAGGGAAGGGAAGGGAAGGGAAGGCAAGATGAGGCAAGGCAAGGAAAGGGAAGGCGAGGGGAGGCAAGGCAAGGCAAAGTGAGGTGAGGCAAGGTGAGGCAACGCAATACAAAGCAAGGCAAGATAAGGCAAGGCAAAGCCATGAAAGGCCATAAAAGGCAAGGAGAGGTGAGGTGAGGCAAGGCAAGGGAAGGAAAGAAAAGGCAAGGCAAGGCATGGCAATGGAAGGCAAGGCAAGGGAAGGGAAGGCAAGGAAACCTGCAGATGAATCACTCTATAGGCGGATAGGAAAAGCCTCATGCTCGCAGACCCTTGTTCTTATGGGTGACTTCAACCACCCTGACATCTGTTGGAAGGACGGTACGGCCCGGCACAAGCAATCCAGGAGGTTCCTCCATTGTGTAGAAGACAAATTCCTTCTGCAAGTAATAGAGGAGCCAACAAGGAGAGGTGCCATGCTTGACCTCGTGCTCACCAACAGGGAAGGGCTCATTGAAAATGTGACGCTCCAGGGCAGCCTTGGATGCAGCAATCATGAGATGCTTGAATTTGAGATCTTCAGGACAGTGAGAAGAGCGTGCAGCAAGCTCAATGCCCTGGACTTCAAAAGAGCAGACTTTGGCCTCTTCAGGAACCTGCTTAGGAAGGTTCCATGGGATCCAGCCCTAGAGGGCAGAGGGGCCCAAGACTCTTGGTTGATATTCAAGGATCACCTGCTACAAGCTCAGGAGTGTTGCATCCCAGCCAGAAGGAAGTGCAGCAGGAGGGCCAGGAGACCTCCTTGGATGGATAAGGAGGTGCTGAGGAAAATTCAAATGAAAAAAGAAGCTTATAATAAGTGGAAGCAAGGACAGGTGGCATGGGAAGAGTACAGGGATGTTGTCTGAGAAGCTAGGGACCAGGTTAGGAAAGCTAAGGCTCAGTTAGAATTAAACTTAGCTAGAGGTATTAAAGATAATAGGAAGGGATTCTACAGGTACATAGCAAATAAAAAACAGACTAGGGAGAATGTAGGCCCCCTCAGGAAGCTCTCAGGAGAACTGACTACACAGGATTTGGAGATGGCTGAGGTTCTGAATGACTTCTTTGCTTCAGTCTTCACTGTCAAAGGCTCTGACTGTACCACCCAAGTCTTGGAAGGCAGATGCAGGGACTGTGAGAATGAAGACCATGCGCCCATGGTAGGAGAGGAACTGGTTCGAGACCATCTTAAAAATCTGAAGGTGCACAAGTCCATGGGTCCTGATGTGATCCATCCACGGGTCCTGGAGGAGCTGGGGAATGAAGTTTCGAAGCCACTGGCCATCATATTTGAGAAATCCTGGCAGTCAGGGGAAGTTCCCCATGACTGGAAAAAGGGAAATATAACCCCCATTTTCAAGAAGGGGAAAAATGGATGACCTGGGGAATTACAGACCAGTCAGTCTCACCTCTGTGCCTGGCAAAATCTTGGAGCAAATTCTCCTGGAATGCATGCTAAGGGACATGAATATCAACAAGGTGCTTGGTGACAGCCAGCATGGCTTCACTGAGGGGAAATCCTGCCTGACCAATGTGGTGGCCTTCTATGATGGGGCTACAGAACTGATGGACAGGGGTAGAGCAGTTGATGGCATCTACCTGGACTTGTGTAAAGAGTTCGACACTGTCCCACACAACATCCTTGTCTCTAAATTGGAGAGACATCGATTTGATGGATGGACCACTCGGTGGATAAAGAACTGGCTTTATGGCCACATGCAAAGCGTTGTGGTCAATGGCTCAATGTCCGGCTGGAGACCAGTAACGAGTGGTGTCCCTCAGGGATCGGTGCTGGGACCGGTCTTGTTCAACATCTTTGTCGCTGACATGGACAGTGGGATTTAGTGTGCCCTCAAGAATTTTGCTGATGACACCAAGCTGTGTGGTTCGGTTGATACCCTGGAGGGAAGGAATGCCATCCAGAGGGACCTCGACATGCTTGCGAGGTGGGCTGATAGCAACCTCATGAAGTTTAACCATGCCAAGTGCAAGGTCCTACAGCTGGGTCGGAGCAATCCCAGGCACAGCTACAGGTTGGGCAGAGAAGAGATTCAGAGCAGCCCTGCGGAGAAGGACTTGGGGTGTTGGTAGATGAGAAAATGAACATGAGCCGGCTTCAGTGTGTGCTCACAGACCAGAAACCAACCGTATCCTGGGCTGCATTAAAAGGAGCGTGACCAGCAGGTCGAAGGAGGTGATCCTGCCCCTCTACTCTGCTCTTGTGAGACCTCACCTGGAGCATTGTGTGCAGTTCTGGTGTCCTCAACATAAAAAGGACATGGAACTGTTGGAACAAGTCCAGAGGAGGCCACGAGGATGATCAGGGGACTGGAGCACCTCCTGTATGAAGATAGGCTGAGAAAGCTGGGGCTGTTCAGCCTGGAGAAGAGAAGGCTGCGTGGAGACCTCAGAGCAGCTTCCAGTATCTGAAGGGGGCCTATAGGGATGCTGGGGAGGGACTCTTCATTAGGGACTGTATTGATAGGACAAGGGGTAACGGGGTAAAACTTAAACAGGGGAAGTTTAGATTGGATATAAGGAAGAAATTCTTTCCTGTTAGGGTGGCGAGGCCCTGGAATGGGTTGCTCAGGGAGGTTGTGAATGCTCCATCCCTGGCAGTGTTCAAGGCCAGTATGAATGAAGCCTTGGGGGATACGGTGTAGTGTGAGGTGTCCCTGCCCATGGCAGGGGGGTTGGAACTAGATGATCTTAAAGTCCTTTCCAATCATAACTATTCTGTGATTCTATGATTCTATGAACTTGCCTGATGATTTGGAGTCTTGGCTGAACTTGGCCCAGGTCTCTGTACCCGCCTTACTGCTCTTGCTCAGGTACTGTGGGATGGTCCCTGCACACCATGGTGTTCCCCTCTGGCTCTGTTTAAAGAGATTAAAGAGATAAACCTCTGTAGTACTGGCCAGGTTTCTGCAAATTAGAACCTTTCTCTGGCTGCACCCAACAGCCCTGCCAGTGCTCACTGCTCTGGCAGTCACTCTCCATTCAGACCTTGTCCCTGCATGGGCAAATTAAGAGATAGTCTTCTCAGTGAGGCAAATGAGTAAGCAACTGAACATTCTATTCAATGTTATTCTCTGGTCATTAGTATCTCCTCCATTTCAAAATATATTAGAATTATGGTCTTTAGTAGATGAGCAGCACTTTTGTTTGGAAATGGGTTTCAAGTCTTAGTAAAGACTCTTTAATCTTTCCAGCTTCAATGTTTCTTTGCTTTGAAGATGATGAGGTGCCATCTCTAAGAAATGCTCTTTCTCAGTAACTTCAGAGCAGTTTCTGATCTTGTTCTAGTCTGTCTCCCAGAAGACAAGCCATCTCAAAGGTTGAGGAATTAACAGCTCCAGATGTTTAACTTGTGAAATCACTAAAGAAATTCTTCAGTTACATCTGAAGGGGAGAGGAAACAAGATTGCCATGGGTGATGTGCCCAGTGAGGCTGCTGGCATCGTATCCCAACCATCTAAGATAGAAAGTAATAACCGGTAAAGACAGGAGTCTCTGGTTGATGCAGCCAAACATTGACACCCAACACCCTGTAGAACTGAAAAGAGCTAAAAAGGAGAGTTGGAGAATTTACTTCTCTGAAGCTCTGATTTATAAAGCAAGCCAGGAGGTGAGAAAATCAGTTTTTTCTCAAGATAGAGATGATTCTGTGCAGTACAGTCATGCAGATCCATACATTGAGTCCAAGTCTGTGTGTGTCACTTGTAATACCAGTTTTACACATTTTATTTGTATTCCTCTGCCACACATATATATATTTACACACATACACACATATTACGCATATTGGAGCTGAGGGACAAGGTCAAGAATCTTGCAAGAAAAGTGGGTATTTATCAGTGACAAAAGTGAGAATTGAATAAAGCTGATGAGTGTTTCCTGTGAGGAAAAAGAAGCCTGGGATAATTCAAGGTAACTGACTTCTGTGTAGGAACTGTGAAAGAAGATGTATAAAGTCATGAGGATTAGAGGAAAATCCCATTAGTTTAGACTTTCTTACTTGATGTAGAGTATTCATGTCCTGCATGACACAAGTCTTGTATGTTGCCAGCGGTTGAGCAACCTCCTCACACACTTCAGCAAAGCCCCCTTCACCTCCTTATTCCTCAGGCTGTAGATGAATGGGTTGAGCATTGGGGTGACCACGGTGTAAAAGACAAGAGGCCACCTTATCCAGGCTCCTATGGCTAGAAGAAGGTTGTAGGTACATGAAGAATCCTGTCCCAAAGTACATGGAAACAGCCTTCAAATGGGAGGCACAGGTGTGGAAGGCTCTGGCCCTGCTCTGTGCTGAGCACATCTTCAGCAAGGTGCGGATGATAGAGATGTAGGAGAGCAAAATGACCACACTTGTGCCCATGATGCTGATGGTGACGAAGGCAAAGATGAGCATCTTGCTGCTGTGGGTGTCAGAGCACAGGAACTTTACTACAGGAACTTTGTCACAGAAGAAGTGGTCAATGCGGTTGGGGCCACAGAAGGAACCTCCAAACACGCACCATGTGTAGACAATGGCACTGAGGAAGGCAAATAGGTAGGATGATGCTACCAGCTGCCAGCAGATACGTCTGGAGATGATGGTCACATAAAGCAGGGGCTGGCAGATACCAACGTGCTGACATGGGCATGGACATGGCATGTGGGTGCTTATTTCCAGCTTATTTCCATTTATCTCACCATTTAAGTAAATAGGACTTAAGAAATGTACAACACCCCTTAATTCTGAATCTGATGAGCCCTTGATGTGCCCAAATACTCCTTACCACTGGGTGGTCTCAGCACAGTTCATCATTCTCAGTTATGAATTCTATTGCTTACAATTCCCTTCTTTGAAGGGAAATCTCTTGCGAAGCTGCAGCCTGGGGAGGGATTCCCCCTAATATTCAAAGCTGGAGCTTGAGACCTTGATTCCCACCAGCTTCTTCTCTTTGAAAGGCACAAACAAATGCAATGAATCTTTTGAAACCTTTTTTCTGACGCTTTTTGAGCAAGCAAATATAAAAATACACTTCCTCTTCCTCCCACAGGTAAGAGTGAGGAATTTTATTGGAGCTGAGGGACAAGGTCCAGAATCTTGCAAAAAAAAAAAAAAAAAAAAATTCATCTTTATCAGTGTCCTGGGTTTAGCAGTAGCAGTCATTTTTCTCCTTCGTGGTAGCTTGTGCAGTGCTGTGTTTTGACTTCCAGCCTGGGGAACAGTGCTGGTGATACCAATGTTTTCGGTTGTTGCTAAGTGATGTTTACCGTGACCAAGGACATTGTGAGGCTCATGTTCTGCCAGGGAGGAGGGGAAGCTGTGAGGATGCAGAGACGGGGTGCCTGACCCAGGCTAGCCAAGGAGGTGTTCCGTACCACAGCACGTCATGCTCGGGGTGGGGGGTAACTGGGAGTTACCCGGAAGGACACAGGCTTCCGAGTGGGACTCATTTCTTGGCCCGTGGTATTGTATTCTCTTCCCTTGTTATTTTCTCTTATCATTGTTGTCGTTGGTGGTAGCGGTGGTGATTTGTGTTGTACATTGATTGCTGGACTGCTCTTATCTCCCCATGGGAGTTGCACTCTTTCAATCCTCCTCCCCATCCCTCCAGGAGCAGGGAAGGGGAGAGCCCTGGGGTGGGGTGGGGCCTCGCTTGCTCTCAGCCCAGCACCACTCACTGGGAGTGAGTGAACAAGCTGTCTGGCTAGGGTATAAACCACGACAATCAGTGACAAAAGTTATAACTGAATAAAGCTGATTGGTGTTTCCTGTGAGGAAAAGAGGCCTGGGATAATTCTGGGCAGTTTCTTCATATAGGCTGGTGACTGCAAAGTAAATTGGAGTTTGAGGTTCCTTCTCCTCTTGATTTCTTCCAGGGAAGATGTGAAGGCTGGGTCCATTTCTCATGCAATACTGTCACTGACTTTTGTTCAGGAACTGTGGTAGAACCTACATAAAATCAGGAGGGTTAGTGGAATATCCCAATGTTTTAGTGTCTTATAGGCTTTCTCACTTGACATGAAATCTTCATGTCCTGGATGATACAACTCTTTTGTGTTGTAAGTGGCTGAAAAGCCTTCTCCCTCACTCCACCAGAGCCCCCTTCACCTCCTTGTTCCTCAGGCTGTAGATAAATGGGTTGAGCATGGGGGTGACTACGGCATAGAAGATGGAGGCCACCTTATTCAGGCTCCTGTGGAATCCTTTGATGGTGACCAAAGCTTGTTCATGTGCCTTCCTAGTGATGGCTGAACCTGACCCCGCTTCAGGGATTGACTTGATCTGTGTTGGCTTGGTTTGGCTTAGTCTTGGACCTCCTCATAATCCCCAACTCGCTTGATGCTCTGGAATCTTGGCTGAACTTGACCTGGCTCTCTGTTTCTGCTCTGCTTCTCTTGCTCAGGTACTGTGGGATGGTCCCTGCACACAATGGTGTTCTTCTTCAGTTCGGTTTAGATAGATTAAGGAGACAAACCCATGTGGCACTCCCCGTGTTCCTGCAGAATAGAACCCATTACCCTCTGCCCCCAACAGCCCAACCAGTGCTCACTGCTCTGCCAGTCCCTCTCCATCCAGACCATATCCCTGCATGGGCAAATTAGGAGATAGTCCAATCAGTGAGGGAAATTAGAGTAAGAAATTGAATATTACATTCAAGTGTTATTTTCTGATCCTTTGCGCAATCTCCTTTACCAAGTATAATATTAGGTTTTTAGTGTTCGTTTGATTGGCAACGCTTTGTTTTGGAAGTGGCTTTGGCATGATGTTTATCTGCTGATTTTGTCCCAGAAGACTTCAGGGCTTCATTTGACACCAAGGACTTTTGTTTCCCCACCTTATTTCTTCTCCTTACAGACTTGGTTTGCAATGATTTGCAAGTCTTGCTTTGTTTCTACAACTGGCTTGTGCTACAATACTGCAGACAATCTGATGTATCTGCTGTATGTAATTATGTATCATTTTTTCCCCTTCCTGTTTGTCCTTTAAGCTATATACTGCATATATTTGACAAACTAGAAGGGAGAAAACAAGGCGTGGTGAAGGTTTTTAAGGAAGCCCTCCAATTTCAAAGGCCTCTGATCTTCCTAGCTGTTCAGCATTTAATTGCATTGATCCAGGCTCTTTCACTGACCACAAGTAGAAGACACTTTTGTCCTGGATCTAAGTCACCATCAATAGGCTTAATTTGTAAGTGACATAGACAATTTAGTTCTCCCTGGTGTGCTTTAGCATGAGCTGACCATGGACATAGGATGTGGGTGCTTATTTCCAGCTTATTTCCATTTATCTCACCATTTAAGTAAACAGGACATAAGATGAATGCAAAACACCCCTTAAAATGAATGGGATGAGTCTTTGATGTGCCCAAATACTCCTTACCACTGGGTGGTCTCAGCACAGTTCATCATTCTCAGTTATGAATTCCATTGCTTACAATTCCCTTCTTTGAAGTGAAATCTCTTGTGAAGCTGAAGCCTGGGGAGGGATTCCCCCTGATATTCAAAGCTGAAGCCTGGGGAGGGATTCCCCCTGATATTCAAAGCTGGAGCTTGAGACTTTGATTCCCACCAGCTTCTTCTCTTTGAATGGCACAAACAAATGCAATGAATCTTTTGAAACCTTTTCTCTGACTCTTTTACAGCAAACAAATGTAAAACTACACTTCCTCTTCCCTCCCAACCCAGCAGCTTTAATAAAGAACTCACAGGTAAGAGGGAGGAAATTTCTAACAGCTGAGGAACAAGGTCCAGAATCTTGCAAGAAAAAGACATCTTTACCAGTGACAGAAGTTATGACTGAGTAAAGCTGATTGGTGTTTCCTGTGAGGAAAAGAGGCCTGGGATAATTCAGGGCAATTTCTTCATATAGGCTGGTGACTGCGAAGTGAAATGAAGTTTGAGGTTCCTCTCCTCTTGGTTTACTTCCAAGAAAGAAAGAAGTGATTTGTGGGGTTCATTTCTCATTAAATACTGTAATTGACTTTTGTGCATGTACCGTGGAAGAAACTACATAAAATCATGAGGATTAGAGGAAAATACCAATGTTTCAGTGCCCCATAGGCTTTCTCAAATCACATGAAATCTTCATGTCCGGGATGATACAACTCTTCTATGTTGCCAGCCATTGAAAAGCCTTCCCCCACACTTCACCAGAGCCCCCTTCACCTCCTTGTTCCTCAGGCTGTAGATGAATGGGTTGAGCATGGGGGTGACCACGGCGTAGAAGATGGAGGCCACCTTATCCAGGCTTCTGTGGCTAGAATAAGGTTGTAGGTACATGAAGAATGCTGACCCAAAGTATATGGACACAGCCGTCAAATGGGAGGCACAGGTGTGGAAGGCTTTGACCCTGCTCTGCGCTGAGCACATCCTCAGCATGGTGCAGAGGATAGAGATGTAGGAGAGCAAAATGACCACACTTGTGCCCACCACATTGATGGTGACGAAGGCAAAGATGACCCTCTCACTGTTGTGCATGTCGGAGCACACGAGCTTTAGCACAGGGACGACGTCGCAGAAGAAGTGGTCAATGCGGTTGGGACCACAGAAGGAACCTCCAAACGTGCACCATGTGAAGATGATGGCACTGGGGAAGGCAAATAGGTAGGATGATGCTACCAGCTGCCAGCAGACACAGCTGGAGATGATGGTCACATAAAGCAGGGGCTGGCAGATAGCAACGTGCCGATCATAGGCCATCATGGCCAGGAGGTGACACTCACTAATAGCAAAGAAAGCGAACATGAGGAACTGCATCATGCAGCCAAGAAAAGAAATGGTTTTGTCCTCTGATAACAGGTCTGCCAGCATCCTGGGGGAGATGACTGTGGAATAGCAGATGTCAGTGAAGGCAAAATGGGTGAGGAAGAAGTACATGGGGTGTGGAGGCTGGGAGACACCCGAACCAAGATGATAATGCCAAAGTTCCCCACCAGAGTGACAATGTAAATCAACAGAAACAACACAAACAGAGGGGTCTGCGCAAGAGGGCTGTCTGTAATTCCCAACAGCATGAATTCAGTCTGGGTGTGATTTCCTTCCATGACCTGGTGCTACCTGCTGAGGCAAAAGGAAGAGAAACATAACAGTTTTTAGAAGTGGAGATTCATTTTTGGACCATATTTGACTCCAATCAATCACATTTTTAAGTGCCACATTTTGGTTGAATTCATATATTATGCTATCTTTTTAACCAAAATCATATGGTTTTTTGGTCTTCACTTAGTGTATTTATAAAGGAACAGGAAGCACACTGAAGCAACAAATGACATTTTTGGTTTTCTATACTGGAACACTTAAAATGATGGATTTATTTAGGCACTTTTAGACCATATTGTAATTCAAACAATGACCGGTTTAACTGCTACATTACTGTATATTCCACTCTATTTTCTAACCCAAATTATATATATTTTATGTTATACAGTTGAGGTATCTTGAACTGGGACCGCATTCTAGGAACAAACAGTATTTTCAATGTTAGGAGTCATAAAACTATGGATTTATTCAAGCGCGTGTGTTTTCAGATTAAAGAAAAGAATCAGATCTTTCTTCAGTTTCACTTTTAAGTTTTTAGAGTTAATTTGGTCAGAAGACAACTGAAAACCTCATAGTAGCGCATGTAAACCAGGGGGATAGAAAGTCCCAGTCCCAGTGAAATCCAGCTTACGCGTGAATGAACTGCACGCATTTTCCCTTGCCTTTTAGATATCATTCCAGTCACCAAATCACATTTATCAAACTATTTGACTTTATTCATAACAGATAAAATTCACTTGATTTATACCTCTCTGAGCTCCAGCACAATGAAGCATCCTAAACCTATGAGCATTAAGTTGCTTGCATTAAAAAGGAGTGGATGTTACAATGTGCTGATTTGTTACTGACTCTATTAGTCAGTGACTATATTCTGCTGACAATCTGCAATGTTGCATTTCTTTATAACAAAATAAGATTCATCCTCATTTAACTCTTGAATAAATCAGTGCATCTTGCTTTAGCAGCCTCTGTAAAAGAAACACAACCTGCATCAGACATTGCTCCCTCTTATTATAAAAAGAACCCACATTGATAAGGCTGTTTTCTGACACAGCTTTCCCAAAGAGGCCCTGAGGACATGAAGAAGAAACACGACTGCTTCAATGAAGGTGAGGCTCTGCTTTGTGTTGATGTTACCTCCTGTGACTTCCTTCTGCCACTGAGTGATGGGAGCCATGGGTTAATCCCCAAAGCAGCAGAGAACATCTACGTGCCGGCATTAGCTCTGTTAAGCACCCGATGTGAAGAGAGGTGAACTCCTTCAGACTCCAAGAGCCCAGCTTGTGGTGCTGAGGCTGTAAATACAGTTGCATGCGCTCTCCTGGGAGGAAGCCTTCAGGGCTGCTCGTGACTTACCTGAGGAAAACAAAGAGAAGCAAAAAGCAAAGGGTGTGAAATCACCTCTGAAAGGCATTGTGGTACTTGGGCATCTGAGAGTCATGGAGTGGATGACCCAAGCCAGAGCACAGCTACACAGCAGCAGTGCTGAGCAGCTCATAGGATGCTTCTGGCATACTTGTGGACTATGCAAAGGTTTTGGTCTCACCTTGGCAACAGAATGAGGAGGGATTTAGAGACATTCCTGATCTTGCAGAGGGTCCCTAAATACAACACGAAGTACAAGTGACTCCTTCTCTGGAGCTGCTGCTGTCCCTCTGTGCACACTTGCGTGCCCAATTTCAATAGGATATGCTCTATTTGTCTGTATTGTTGCCTTTCTAGTTCCCCTCAGCAATGACAAGGTGCAGGTTCTGTCTTTGAATGATTTCCTTGGAGAAAGGAACAAGAGGTAGGCACGATAATAGCTCAGCCTGAAAGAGGCGGGGTCTTCAACAGGAAACCAGAAGTGGCCATCTCAGGTACTGTTTTGGGGGATGGTGGTGGAACTAGTTTTAAACTTCTCTCAAATGTCTGTGTTTGAGACACATGGTTATGTTATAAATCCTTTCTAAATGGAAGTTTTACTTCCTGACCTTAATCTGGCAGGAAATCAGTTGCTTGAAAGTATTTGCGGTTTGCTTAAGATGTAAGTTGAATGATAGAAATTAAAGGGAAAAGCACATTTTTAACAAGTCACCAGTGAAGCTGGAAGATACTGGAGAAGCAAAGATAAATGCATATGCCCTTCTCTCTCTTCTAGGTGTTTATTCTTATGATTTGAGAGCAGTTATTGAGATGGAGTTTAGCCCCAAAGTAGCCACTAACCTTGTTATTAATCTGTTGTTTTTAATGAAAACCAACATATTGCTTTTATTTCTGAGCACTTAGACTAAGGAGCAACAAATGCAGACTCTGAGCTACCTGGGGTAATGAAAAGAGTCTCTGGGACATCTTCAACCTGAAAAGCAGCATGAAAGTTAATATTCCTTTACTTTGTGCATTATCACAACAGTCAACCTGAGCTGCTCTTCCCTTAATGTGGGGAAAACTGCAGGCAGATGGAAACATAGTGAAGACCACGGTGATGTCCAAGGGAAAACTTGTTTTGTTGGCTTCAGACTTCCTTTGAAATCGGTGTGTGAAGATAGAAGATACATTCAAAGCTTGGTCTAAGAGCCTGAGTGGTAGATGTAGTCAGTGACTCCCTGCATGGGCAGGTGGTTGTGGACCATCTAAGCATCCTGCCAAGGTGCCTGGCTGTGTTTCATTAGGGAATGTCTTCATTATCTACAGAGTACAGGATTAAACCCCACTAATAGTTAAGCAAGGGATTAAGCCATCATAACCAAGCCCACGGAAACCACCCTGCTGCCTGGGAACTGGGAGCCTCTTGGACACTGATGGCCTGGGAAAACTGAACTACGGTGACAGAGTTTGTTTTCAAGGGGTTCACAGATTGCCTCGACTTCCAGGTTACCTTTTTGTGCTTTTCCTGCTCATCTATGTCACCACCGTGATAGGAAACCTTGGCATCATTGCTGCAGTCTGGCTCGATTCCCAGCTTTACAGCCCCATGTACTTCTTCCTCAGCCACTTGTCCTTCTTGGATCTGTGCTACTCCTCTGTGGTGATACCCAAAATGCTGCTGAACCTCTTGTCTGAAAGGAAGAGTATTTCTTTTGCTGGCTGCTTCCTACAGCTCTATTTCTATGCTGCTTTTGCAATCACAGAGTGCTACCTCCTGGCTGGGATGGCATATGACAGCTATGTTGCCATCTGCAACCACTTGCGTTAACCCATCCTCATGTCCAAGAACGTCTGTGTTTCCATCTTATGTGGGTCCTATGCAGTTGGGCTTTTTAATTCAGCTGTCTTCAAAGGCTTTGCATTGAGGGTGTCCTTCTGTGGCCCCAATGTCATTGACCACTACTTCTGCGATGGGCCACCACTCTCAAAGTTGGCTTGCTCTGATACTTCCCTCAACCAAGTGTTGCTGTTTGCTTTTGGGGGCTTCAACGAGATCACCACAATATCAGTCATCCTCATCTCCTATGACCACATCCTCTTCACCGTCATGAGGACAGGCTCTGTGCTGGGCAAAGCTTTTGGTACCTGTGCATCCCACCTAGTGGCTGTCACCATCTTCTATGGGACCCTTATCTTCATGTACCTATGGCCCAGCTCCAGCTACAACGTGGGCAGGGACAAAATAGTTTCTGTCTTTTACACCACGGTGACCCCAATGTTGAACCCTTTCATCTACAGTCTGAGGAACAAGGAGACAAAGAGTGCTCTGAAGAGAACAGTGGGGAGAATGATTATTTCCCTGCCAAAGTCGTAAATGGTTTGACACTTAGTGATGGGAGTGGGGTTGGTGTTTTTGAGTCTTTTTGAGGTTGGAGAGAAGCTGTGATGATACTTCTATATATTATTGTCCATTTTGTAGACCAGCTTTATCGATGTGGGAGTAATTTGCTATACATTTGCCTCTTGATTGTGTATTTCATAACAGGAGAAACCCATACTCACTGAAGAGCCACCAAAGGTTGATTTGTGATGAAACATGCTAAAATGTCCAACTTGTTCCTGAATACTTGAAGGCAAGAATGTGTTGGATTTTCCTATGTACCTGCCATTGCTTAAGCAACCCCAAATCGCTTCTTTCTTGAAGGGAAATATGATGACAAGGCTCGGTCCTGTTAAAATAACCCATTTATGAGATTTCTGCTGAGGACTTGGACTATTTTCTCAGCTGTCTTTTCAAGAGCCCACTTGTGGTCTCTTACAGCTGGGACATCATTCACCAGTATGGTGGACGCTCTACCAAGTGCTGTACCTCTTCCAGCCATGAGATGTGATCTATGGACTTAAGGTGAATTTCAGTGCTTCCAGGTAATCCCCATGACAGATGGGAGCATGCAGAAGAACACACAGAGCAGACCAAGGAGGCTTGGAGGAGAGAGGAGGAAGAAAAGTTTCCTAAAGCTGCAGGAAACAGGGAAGCTGGAGAGGAGCTTCTCGGAATTTTCTTCCCTGATCAACGACCCATCAAAGAATGTTCAAAGGTATTTGAAGATTTCCCTGCTGCGCTTTAATCCTTCAAAGTGCTTTTTATAGTGAAGAAATACTTCAAATGATTTTGTTAATATACAGAGCAAAGGATTGAACAATGATGGTTCCTAAATGTACTGTTGAGTGGAATTGTTCAATACGTATATTCAAACTTAATGTACAGTAAAGCCATGCTGCGTTTGTTGCAATAAAACACATTTCTATTTTTATTCTTTTTTTTTTCTCTAAGCATGTAGTTCTCTGTATCCACAAGACCATTAGTTGTGGGATTTCACTGCCCAAAAATGGAGTTTAATAAGTAGACATTATATCTGATCTGAGTCTCCCTCCTTAGAAGGAACACAAATGGCTCAAGTGAATGATGGTGCATAAAGATATAATAAAGATATATAAAGATATCAGCTGCATATAGAACGTATACCATGATTCTGATATATTTAACTTCAGGACACCTGAATTTCAGGTGGCGGAGGCCCACCCAGCCTATGAGTCATGGCACCTCCTTATGTCAGATTTCAGTTCTGTATAACTTCAATGTGCTTTTTATTTGAAACTCCCCCTTTCCATTACCACCTTCATTATAAGAGGAAAATTAATAGGCTCAAAACATCCTTAGACACAACAGAGCTGATACAAGATGAGGAATTTAGTGATAAAAACTTCGAAGGTTTATACCTAAAACCTGATGACTGTCTACCTGCTTTCTACAAGTTGTTTTTCCTCCTTGTCATGCTGTTGTAAGAAGCAAAATAAGTTTATTCCAGCAATAACTGGAATATGTGTTTTTATTCACCTTTTCAGGGAAGGGGAGGGTGTTTTGAGCTGTACCTGAAGGATTGGTGATACAGTGGGAACAAACAGGAATCGCTGGTGAAAGTGTTGGCACAGAAACTCCTCAAATATAAACCCTGCTGTTAAAACATTGCCATTTGTAGAAGCTAAACCCAACCAGGGGTCAACACAGCTGTCTGCATTGCTCTTCTCCATCCATATTTGGGTTTGTTGGTGCAGGTTGTTGCTGGTTGTGCTGGTGACATTGATGCTTTCCTCCAGAAGCTCATGGGTTCCAGTGAGTCCTGCAGCATTTCTCAGCCATTCCTTTGGCCAACTGAATGGCACCACTAGAGTTCACAGACTGGAAGATAACCTGGCACACCTGTAGCTCATGTGTTGGTCTGTATGTCACGCTGATGTGGAGCAGGGTGAGCCCAAACCCATCTCATTTGTCCATTTCTCAGCCAGTCCTCTAGGCTCTCAGTGATACAAATCAGTAGCCCAGTGACAGCCTCCCCAGGGAAGTGGTGGATTCCCTAACATTGGACACTTAAGCTTCAGCTGGAGAAGATGCTGGAACATCTAGCTTAGATCAGGCTTTGCCTAGAAAGGTTGGACCAGATGATCCTTGAGGTCCCTTCCACCCTGGTGTTCTCTGGTTCTGATGGAGAACTTAGTCTGTTCATGGGACCATGTGTGGGTCTTCTCTGGACATGGCAAATCCTCCTTTGGGCTACACAGATTCTATTGATCCATCCAATTCCTCCTGAGGTATCACAGGATGTATGGACACAGGTCTGGCAGGCATGGCTTGTGTCCTTTAGGGTAGCCAGAGGGATGTATGGTAGGTCTTTGATAGTCCTGGACTCCCACGTATGAACAGTTGAGCGACCACCTTCATTTCTCCTGACTGCAATGAGACTTTTGGCAGTTAGCTCATATACCAATGCTTAATGCTGTTGGCAACTGATGGATGAATAAATCTCACTTATGGATCAAATCTGATCCAAATATGACTCTGTTCATGCTGTCGGTCTAAACTCAAAGCATGGTCTTCTAGTATTTAAAGGGAAAACTCAGCTATACTGAAAGAAACAGTGTGAATTGTAACCCCCAGAAATGTTCCAGGCACTGGAAGAATCTGGTGTCTATTGAGTGTGTTGAGCAGAGGCAAACGACACTGAAGTTACCATGAATATACTAACAATTTGCTGCTACACCCCTCCAGAAATGTTATAGAAAGAACTGGATTAACATCATCCCTTTTCAAAAGAAGTTGTAATGGAATGGGTTTGGTCTTGCAATAGAGGTGGAGCAGTGGAATGACTTGGCTCTGTGCAAAAAGGAGTCAAGAATGGGTAGCTGAGATCCTCTGGAAGTACCTGGAGCACAGTAAAAAGGTCTAATGGACCATCAGTCATGTTCTGACAAGTTGCTCCTAGATAGACCCCTGTGTTCCTAACCATCAGTAGCCTTTCAGGCTCATTTAGTGCTTGGAGGCTTGGGTCAGCCTTCATCTTCTATAATCCCAGCTGTCTTCTCCAGGCATCCGTCCAGAGGTAATTACCTAAGCTGCTTGCAGCAGGTGTTTAAGATAATTGACATAGACTGCCCTTTGGCTGCACCTTCTCACCTGCCCCTTGATTCTTCAAAAGGGCTTGTGAAGAACAACTTGTGCTTGCTTGGATCTCTACTTTTCCTGTCCCTGGAGGCTGCTGAATGTTGTAACAGGTTAGAGATCTTTGTGACAACAATTAGAAGAGATTTTCCACCAGCCTGTGTGGGCAAGCTTGGAGCAAATGGCCACAGAGCAGTCCATTCCACTGTAGCTCCCTGGAAATGAATAGTGGGGATCCCTTGATGCACAGGGTGCTAATTGTCAAGTTATCCCATTCCAGTTCAAATAAAGGCATGGTTTCCACTGTCCTTTGTTTTCCAGACTTTTTTCCTTCCTTGACAGATACAAAAGCCCTGAATGGCAAAGCAGAATCACACCTCAGCAGCAGAGTTCATCCTCAAGGGTCTCAGTGACCAAGCGGAGGTGAAGGCAGCCCTTTTTGTGCTGTTGCTGCTCATCTACGCCATCACCCTTCTGGGCAACACAGGGATAACTGTAGCCATCCAAGGTCACCCACAGCTCCACACATCCATGTACTTCTTCCTGGGCAGCCTCTCCATTGTTGACATCTGCTTCACCTCCGTGGTAGCCCCCAGGACTTTGGTCAACTTCCTATTGGAGAAGAAGACCATTTCCTTTGCTGGCTCTATGGGTCAGGCTTTCTTCTACATCGTCTTTGTGACAACTGAGTTTTTCCTGCTGGCTGTCATGGCCTATGACCGGTATGTGGCCATCTGTAACCACTTGCTCTACTCCTCTGTTATGACTCGGAGGTTGTGTGTGGGACTGGTGGTAGGGTGCTACACTGGGGGTGTCCTGAACTCCATCATTCAGATGACCTTCATCATCAGGCTGCCCTTCTGCAGCTCCAATGTCATCAACCACTTCTTCTGTGATGTTCCTCCTCTCCTGGCTCTGTCCTGTGCCAGCACGTACATCAATGAGATGATCCTCTTCTCCTTGGCTGGTGTCATTGAGCTCAGCACCATCTCTGCCATTCTGGTCTCCTACGTCTTCATCTTCTTTGCCATCCTGAGGGTCCGTAATGCTGAGGGCAGGCAAAAAGCCTTTTCCACCTGCATGTCGCACCTGATTGTGGTGACCATGTTGTATGGAACAACCATCTTCATGTATTTACGCCCTAGCTCTAGTTACTCCCTGAACACTGACAAAGTGGTCTCTGTTTTCTACACGGTGGTGATCCCCATGCTCAACCCCCTCATCTACAGCTTGAGGAACAAAGAGATGAAGGATGCTCTGTGGAGAACTGCAGAAAGAATCACAGTCAGGCTTTGAAAACCCTGATCCAGGGATGTGGGTAACATGAGGATTTATCCAAGAGGCTGTGGAGCCTCCACCCATGGCCATGTTCAGAAGCTGCCTGAATGAGGCCAGGAGCAACCTGATGTGACCATGACTAGTCACTGATGTGACTATGACCAGCAGGACATAGTTATGGCTCAGAAAGGACATCTAGGAGGTCTCTGTTCCTATGACTTGCAAATTATACACATAAACACGTATGTATGTGTGTATATATATCAAAACACAATATTAAATGCATCCTAACCTATATATTTATATATAACACAATATATTCTTGTGTTAAATGTCAACACCAACACACACGATACTAATTTTCCTTGCCTCAGTTTAGTTGGGGTCTCAGTGATTTATGGGCTGGGTAGGGGAGGCAGCTCCTATGAAAAGCTTTTCCCAGGACGGATGGAAACCCAAGATCTAAATGGATGATCTGATGTTTTAATGCAGTTGTGGAGCAATGGGATACTGTGCATGAGTCAAGTGAGTGAAATGCAAATTCTTCATCGGGTTTGTGTTTGGAACCAGGCTGCTGAGTTAAATCACAGTCAAATTGGGCTTTGCCACCTCTTTTCAGGCAGCTGTAGAACTTCACCCTTTCAGTTTTCCTCAAGTTCCGCCTTTCTCAATGCCTTTAAGAGGAGCTCTAAGGAGTTTTCTAATTTATACCCACAGTGGTTTGTTAAAAACAAAGGCAAGAATGTTATCAGTAGAGCTTGCTGCAGGAGAGTTGCGCTTTGGTTTGAGGCAATGGGGATTAAAGAAACCCAAAGCAAACATGGAAACACACCGACACCCTGAAACAACAGGGAAATCGAAGGTAATGAAGAAAACCAACCAAAAGTCCTTATTTCCTATGCAAGAAGTCATTCCTGGCACAAATTGCAGCCCCCCCATATCTTGGTTGCTATAAAATCGCAATGCCACCAGGGAAAACAGTCACCACCGGGTTTCCCCACACACCCAAAACTTCCCTATTTCTTTAGCAGCTCATCACTCAAAGGTGTGAGATGTCCCTGATCCAACTGTGTTAACAAGCTCCTCTGGGAATGGATTTGGAGCTGATGGGCTGATAGGAAGGAGAAGGCTTGGCTGAGTCCTGGATGGGGATTTTCCACCTGTGGTCACTTGAGCTGAGGCATCACCAGTGGGAAAAACACTCTTTAATCCAGGGGAAAATAACCCAAACAAGGATGTGACCCTGGCCAGCACTAAGAAATAAGTCTTTATTATTTATTTATATTTTATTCTTTATTTATACTTTATTCTTTATCCTTTACATTTTATTTCTTATTATATATATATTTATTTTATATATATTATATATATATTCTTATTCTTTACTCTTATTCTTTATTCTTACTCTTTCCTAAAGTTACCATCCTGAACCTGATTCTTACTGTTGCCAGCAGGACATGACAGTACCCACATATGCCTGCTCTTTACATGCCCATTTCCCCTTCAAAGCTACATTTCATCTACTTCTGAACAAAATCCGTTCGTTTTCCTGTGTGATTTTTGTTCCTTCTTGGTACCATTGCTCTCTGTGGTCACCTCCAAGAGGTGCAAAATGGTCACAGGAGTCCCTCTAGGTATCAAAAGGCAGAAGTTTTGAAATAAGTGGCTAGAAAATCATGGATCAGGATTTCTTATACAACACCACCATCTAACAGCTTCAAATAATCCCCTCACATTTAGAAATGATGCTTTAAACCCCACTTTTCCTAATGCAGTTCTTGGCTGAGGCTTCAGGTTATATGAAATGTAGATTATTGTAGGATCATAGAGTGGTTTGGGTTAAAAAGGAGCTTGGTTCCAACCCCCTGCCATGGTCAGGGACACTACACACTAGACCATGTCACCCAAGACTCTGTCCAACCTGGTCTTGAACGCTGCTAGGGATGGGGCAGCCACAGCTTCTCTGGGCACCCTGTGCCAGTGCCTCAGCACCCTCACAGGGAAGAGCTTCTTTGTTATATGTAACCTGAACTCCCCGTTTCACTTTGAACTCATCACCCCTTGTCCTGTCACTCCAATCCCTGATGAAGAGTCCATCTCCAACATCCTTGTAGCCCCCTTCAGACACTGGAAGCTGCTCTGAGGTCTCCACACAGCTTCTTTTCTCCAGACTGAACTGCCCTAACATTCTCAGCCTGGCTCCATATGGGAGGTGCTCCAGCCCCTGATCATCCTTGTGGCCTCCTCTGCACTTTATCCATGTCCTTCTGATGTTGAGGATATCAAATTCACTCTGCCTTTTAAATGGTTTTTTTCATTAAATAGTCCGTGCTATCCATACACAATTTGAAGTGCTAATTCCTGGTGTTTTATGATTCCCTTCTCCATCAGTTGTTTCCTCTCCATCCACAGATCCCTCTCAGACAGTGTCCCCTTTGCACATCTTTACTCCTGACAAAGCCATTCCAGATTTTATAATGAAAGCAAACAAAAACACATCAGATCTCAAAACAGGTAAGGTCTCAACCTTTATCCCATGGAGGTGAAGGATTTAATTCCTTGTAGTTGATGTATGTAAATCACACCCATCACCACCTAAATAATCCCAGGGGAGCAGCTGGGCTTCTTTAGGTGCTCTCTGATGCTGAATTAAATGGGTGAGGATGCCTATACAGTAACCAAGTACCTGGGTTACTGATGGATCCATCCTGGTAACCTGCATGGGGTAGGAAACCCACCTTTTGTTACAGAACATTAAGTGCTAGGCAGGAATAACCAGGGTCATTCCCTACTAGGGCTTTCTGGGAGTAAAGAGGTGACTTCTGTCCTTTCCTGGAAGGCCCTGCAGCCCCCTCTCATCTTTGGGAGCACAGTAATGGAAGCATTTCTGATTGAAAAGTAAAGGCATTTGCATCAAAATGAAAAAGAAGTTGTGCTTTAATTTTTCCTTCTAAGTAACAGCATGAACTGAGATAAAGGAGAGCTGGATTTCACCTACACAGAGGGTTGAACACTTCCAAGAGTGCTTCTCAAGAGGTAATCTTGTTTTTGAATACGGATATGACACACTCCATATTGCTATGTACTAAACCACCTCTGGGCATTTTTGAAGGCTGGATAAAACTCTTAAAGGGGCTGATATTGTTCAAATAAGACCTTCTGGTGCCATTAATTTTAAAACCTGTTGGGTGTATCCTGACCTGGCTCTTGGGAGCCCTTTGGGCTGACCCTTGCCTGGTCTGACAGCTCCCCCGCGGTTAATGTGTAATCCCCTGACTTGTTTTACCCCTGGCTCTGTGAATACCACAAAGGACAAGGCTCTGGAAGGACGGGTAGATGCTGCATGGGAGAAGACAGAGCAGCATTACCCTTCTAGCTGGAGCCTGGAGAAGCTGGGAGTATTAAAACCCATTTCAAGTGGATCTGAGAGCAAAGAGGAAGAAATCCCTGATATGAAAACTTTGTTTTGTCCTGTGGCCTCCACAGGATCCACAGGCCTTGTAGCAAACCTTACCTCCTCTGTTTTATTTCAGGGCAGCAGACACCATCCCCTTGAGGAATCAGAGGGATGCTGGTGGTGTGAGCATGGGGCTCTTTTGCTTCCTCTTTTAAACGATCCTTTTCTTCACTCATTAGACAGTTTTTGCTGTAAGACTCTCGAAAGAGCAGGTAACCAAGCAGTGTGTTATAACTTTATATATATGGCACCTTCCCCTTGTTCCTGTACTGGGATCTTGAGGATAACATCCACTATGATGGCTTTGGACTGCCAGACTGGAAATTGAGATGAGCTCTTAGGCAGAAGCTCTTCCCTGTGAGGGTGCTGAGGCGCTGGCACAGGGTGCCCAGAGAAGCTGTGGCTGCCCAACTCCTGGCAGTGTTCAAGGTCAGGTTCGATGGGGCTTGGAGCAAGCTGCTCCAGTGGAAGGTGTCCCTGCCACGGGAAGGGTTGGAGCAGGATGAGCTTTAAGGTCTCTTCCAACACAAACCTGTCTGGGATTCTATGGTTCCATGAGAGCAAGCTAACTGCTACCTAACCAGGAGGTTATGCTGCAAGGTTTTGCTTGGCTGTAGGATCATAACAGCATCTGGATATTCTCCTATCCATAATGTCAAGAGTTACATCTTGGATAATACTAGCAACAGTCTGCTTGATGAGTCCTAGGGCAGCTTGTTGAAAGCTTGGCCAAAAAACAAGATCTTACCAAATCGGAGTAGGAAAGCCACAAATGGAGGTCCTTTCCCCAGGAATCCAGAGATAAATATTCAGTTAACTCTTCAGCAGAGTGTGGACCCACAACCTGCATGGATAATATCTAAACAAAGGCAGCAAGTTATGGGTTTTTAGTTTATTTTTTCTCCATTCCAGTGAGCGTGCTCAAGCTGCAGGGAGATGTGATTGCTGGGAGGAAGTTGTCGTGTATAGCACAAGCTGCAGCCTTAGACACATCCCAGGTTTCATATCTGCGCCTTGGATCACTTCAGACCAAGCACTTGGTTTGTCAAGCAAGAAAAAGCGAGGGTGAGCCTTTGTTAATTGTGAGCTTCAGGTCAATTCTCCCCTGGCAGGAGATGTGTGTGTCTGGGCAGGTGGATGCTGCCTCAGGGGGAGGAATGAGCCCCAGACCCAAACAGTTTGATTTTCATTATTTGGGTCACATCTTCCAGCTCTGTGGTGATGGCTCAGGAGCTGCTTTGCCTCCAGCATCTCTATGTGAGCAGTGAAAAGCAGCTCTAAATCCCCATTAATAACACCAGGAGACCGCACGCGTTGCTCACAGGACATCTGAAATGAGGAGTCTGGCTCTGGAGGTGGACCTCACCCCTTCAGCGAAGGGTCATCAAATAATGATGACTTAAGCATTGGTCTGCTTGTCAGATACCAGCCACGCACACTCCTGCTTTGCTCTCTGGTGTAACTCTGTCAAGTGATGATTAATGTTAGGCAGGAAAAATTAATGAAGATTTATTCTGCCTGTTGTTAGCTGTGATTTTAGGAGCTGCTGGTTTCTCCCAGGCAGAATTTATCTTTGATCAAGCCTGAATGTATCTTTTGTCTCCAAGTTAGGCATCGTGTCTAAAACAAAGTGAGATGAGAAATCCTGGTTCTGCACCATCCTACCCTAAGGAAAGCCACATTTGCTCTCAAAGAGCTCCTCCTGGGTCACAGAGAACAGCTATTTATTCCTCATGCATCACACTAGATTGGCAGCACCCAAAAGATGAGAACTAATTCCCTTTTCCCAGCAGTTACTGGGGAATTCAAGGACTTCCATGTGTCAATGGCTTGAGAGGAGCTATGAGGAACCCTGCAGTTTATTCATTCTGGTGTTGCCCTGCCTCCTTGCCTTAAAATACCTACTTGCTTCCAAGTGTGTTGGTGGTGGTTGTGGTGTTCAGCCAAGACTGGCCTTGGGAACTTGATGTTTTCCTCTCTCAAAAAGAATTTACCTCATATTAACATATGTATATGTATGTGTGTGTATATATGTATATATACACCCTTTACATTGACTTAAAGTGGTGTAGCTGATTGATAGACAAAACGTGACATTCTTAATATTATTGAGGGATTTGGGCCTATTCAGAATTTTCAGTTGCCTCTCCTGGATATCTGCTACTCCTCTACCATCATCTCTCAAGCCTTGCTCAATATTCTAGTGGAGCAGAAAGTGATTTCCTTCATTAGATGTGCCACTCAGCTCTTCTGCTTTGCAACCTGTGCCACCACTGAGTGCTACATGCTGGCTGCTATGGCTTATGATCGCTACATGGCCATTTGTAACCGCCTTCTCTACTCCACAGTCATGTCCCAAAGACTTTGCATTGGGATGTTGGCTGGTTCCTACTTAGCTGGCGTGATCAGCTCTACCATACACACGGTTTCCATATCTCGTCTCCCGTTCTGTCGGTCCAAGACGATCAATCACTTCTTCTGTGATGGACCACCACTGCTAGCCCTCTCCTGCTCTGACACCCCTGCCACTGAGGTGATGGTTGTTGCCATGGTGGGGTTCAAGGTACTGAGCACCACGGTCTTCATCCTCATCTCCTACTTGTTGCTCCTTTTCACTGTCATGCAGATGCGGTCTGTGGTTGGTCAATGAAAAGCTTTCTCCACCTGTGCCTCTCACTTCATCTCCACTGCTTTGCACTATGGCAGCTCCCTCTTCATGTACCTCCAGCCCAGCTCCGGCCAGTCCTCGAAGCATGACGAGGTGGTCTCCATGACTGTCATGGGCTCTTAGCAGAAGCTCTTCCCTGTGAGGGTGCTGAGGTGCTGGCACAGGGTGCCCAGAAATGCTGTGGCTGCCCCATCCCTGGCAGTGTTCAAGGCCAGGTTGGACACAGGGTCTTGGAGCAAGCTGATCTAGTGGAAGGGGTCCCTGCCTGTGGCAGGGGTTGGACTGGATGAGCTTTAAGGTCCCTTCCAACACAAACCAGGCTGCAATTCTAAGAAATAAAGCTGCAACAGTCTATTGGTCAACAAAGCCCTTGTGTTAAATGGGGACAAGTCATATCACAGTATCACAGTATCACAGTATGTTAGAGATTGGAAGGGACCTCAAAAGATCATCTAGTCCAATCCCCCTGCCGGAGCAGGAACACCTAGATAATGTTACACAGGAATGCGTCCAGGCGGGTTTTGAATGTCTCCAGGGAAGGAGACTCCACAACCTCCCTGGGCAGCCTGTTCCAGTGTTCTGTCACCCTCACTGAGAAGAAGTTTCTTCTCAAGTTTAAGTGGAACCTCTTGTGTTCCAGTTTGTACCCATTACCCCTTGTCCTATCATTGTTTGCCACTGAGTAGAGCCTGGCTCCGTCCTCGTGACACTCCCCCTTTATATATTTATAGACACTGATAAGGTCACCCCTCAGTATCCTCTCCTCCAAACTATAGAGACCCAGCTCCCTCAGTCTTTCCTCATAAGGGAGATGTTCCACTCCCCTAATCATCTTCGTTGCCCTGCGCTGGACTCTCTCCAGCAGCTCCCTGTCCTTCTTGAACTGAGGGGCCCAGAACTGGACACAATACTCCAGATGCGGTCTCACCAGGGCAGAGTAGAGGGGAAGGAGGACCTCTCTCGACCTACTAAGCACCGCCCTTCTAATACACCCCAGGATGCCATTGGCCTTCTTAGCCACAAGGGCACAGTGTTGGCTCATGGTCATCCTGTTGTCCACTAGGACCCCCAGGTCCCTCTCCCCTACACTGCTTTCTAACAGGTCGTTTCCCAACCTATACTGGAACCTGGGGTTGTTCCTGCCCAGATGCAGGACTCTACACTTTCCCTTGTTATATTTCATCAAGTTACTCCCTGCCCAACTCTCCAGCCTATCCAGGTCTCGCTGGATGGCAGCACAGCCTTCTGGCGTGTCAGCCACTCCTCCCAGCTTAGTGTCATCAGCAAACTTGCTGATAGTACACTCAATTCCCTCATCTAAATCATTGATGAATATATTAAATAATACCGGTCCCAGTACTGACCCTTGAGGCACTCCACTAGATACAGGCCTCCAACTAGACTCAGCCCCATAGACTACAACTCTCTGGCTTCTCTCCTTCAGCCAGTTCGCAGTCCACCTCACTACCTGATCATCCAGTCCACACTTCCTCATTTTAGCCGTGAGGATGCTGTGGGAGACTGTGTCAAATGCTTTGCTGAGGTCAAGGTAGACCACATCCACCGCTCTGCCATCATCCATCCACCGTGTTATTTCCTCATAAAAGGCGAAGAGATTGGTCAAACATGATATCTGAGCCTCTGCTCTGCTGTGAATTTAAGTAGGGGTGTAAAGAGCAAGAATGCTGGTAAAGAGGAAGGATTTGGGGTCTTCCTCTCCCCTGAACACCCAAGGTGCTGCTGGCATGGGTATCCTCATGAGCCCGATGGAGCAAGTACAATACCCAGCTGTCTGCATCTGGGACTTCAAGCTGCATTATTCACCCTGCACAATCGCATCCAGGTATTCTCAGTGCCTCTTTTTGCCTTCATGTAGTTCTTTTCAATAATCTTTGAATTATATATTTTTCTTCTTTCCAGAATTTGATTGAGGGTTATTTCTCCCTCTGCTATACTGATTTTCCCACTTCACAAGCCTTGGTTTTAGCCCAGTACCCAATGGGGAAGAAAGACATTCAAAACCACTCAGAAATAATTTTCTACCCTCCTCCAGTGCATCTCCTGGACTGTCAGTCTGGTTCCTTCCAGCAGAAAAACAGGTTGACATTGAAAACATCTAAAGCCATCTACATTCTTCTCTTTCTTCCTTCCCCACATTTTCATACCTCGGTTTTCTCTTCTATCTGCTCCAACCTTTGTCTTTTCTAAATGTCTGGGACAAGGTTATCCTTTAATATTTCTACTAAGGGTTTTATCATGTCTCTTCATCTAGGAGAAATATTCGGGACACACCGACACTCAGAATTCTTCAGATGAAGACTGGGAAATCTGACTTCATCCTGATATATCCTCAAAGCAGCCACGTTTTGAGCCAATGCTTTTGACCAAACTGGTGTACAATCACTAGTGAAGTGTATGGAAATGAATGCATCTGATGGAAAGGACTCCCCATGACCAGTGCAAACCATCCACACAGAGGTTGCTTTGTTGTGTTTGTTTTCAGCTCCCTTCAATGCAATATTAGATGAACCCTGTGGATGTAAAGGGCTTCCTCAGGGAAACACTGAAAGGAAGAGTTGTGTGATAGATGGGGAAATACAAAGCAAACTGTCCTGGGCCTGTCTTCCTGGGTAGGTCTCTGCAGGAGAACTGGTCTTGGAGGTGCTGATGCGGCCAGAAGGAGTTTGGGGAGAGAGGAATTGAGAGGTTGTTTTGCTGATCAAGTCAAACTAATTATCCGATGGAGGAGGGTCCTTTGGGAGAACAGTTTGCACAACACAAGCCTCTGAGGTAATGCCTCCTGTGAGATAAAACCCCTCCACCAGCCAGCCTGGAGCATCCTGCTCCCAGGCATTTCTCCTTCAACTCATCGCATGGTCTCCAGGAGGAGCTGCAGGCACTGCATCCACCACCACCTTCCTCTTTAACCAAGCAGGTACAAAAGGGTTTGATGGGTGTTGGGTCCAGTTTGACCCTGGTCATGCTGCCTCTCACATGCTTGATGGCATGTTGAATTTCACTCTTCTTCAGGGACTGTATTGATAGGGCAAGGGGTGATGGGTTTAAACTGAAACAGGGAAATTCAGGTTGGAGATAAGGAAGAAATTCTTCCCTGTGAGGGTGCTGAGTCACTGGCACAGGGTGCCCAGCGAAGCTCTGGCTGCCCCATCCCTGGCAGTGCTCAAGGCCAGGTTGGACACAGGGGCTTGGAGCAAGCTGCTCTAGTGGAAGGTGTGCCTGCCCGTGTCAGGGTTTGGAGCTGGGTGAGCTTTAAGGTCCCTTCAACCCAAACCCTTCTATGATAGACCATAGTGTAAATAAAAGTGCCCTAGTATGCCTAATAGGTTTGCTTCAAAAACACCAACCTTCGTGACCCCATCTACAACTGATTTAGCGATATTTTAGCATGAGAATATCCAAGCTAAAGCCTTAAAAGTTTGGTTTATATATGGTATATTTTGTATTTTACACCCTTAGGTGGGTATTTGGGTTGGTCATAGGAAGCTCACTGCAATCCCAGCAAAGCTCTATTAGAGCCAACACCACTGTATTCCTTTAACCTTATGCAGTGTGGGGCTTCTTGGGAGGAGGTTGGGACTGGATGAGTTTTAAGGTCCCTTCAACCCAAAGCATTCTATGATAGCCTGAGGTGTGAATAAACGTGTGCTAGTACGGGGTAGCTTTGCTTCAAAAACCCGTGTTCCTGCCCCATCTCCAACAGATTTAGGGGTATTTTAGCACTGATGTAGCCATTCATAGGTTGATATTCCATCAAGTAATTCATCTGCAGAGGAATTTCATGGCAGAGATGAGAATATTCAAGCTAAAGCCTTAAAATTTTGCTTTATATATGATATATTTTACACCCTTAGGTGCATATTTGGATTGGTCATAGGCAGCTCACTGCAATCACAGCAAGGCTCTGCTGGAGCCAAGTCCACTGCTTTCCCTTAACATTATGCATATTGGGGGTTCTGCAAAAGCAGATAAACTTAGAACCTAAAGCAAATTTCAAGTACATGGCTTTGTGTTGTGATGAAAAGGATGCAGCACAAGTAATGAAGCTACAGAAGAGAATTGATCCATTCCGAAAAATACAAAATAGAGAGAAAAAAAATCCTTAAAATTCCCAGAAATCAGTGAAGAAAAGGCAAAATCTTTTCTGTGTTCCACATTTTGAGATGTATTTATTTGATTTTATTGTATTATACTTTGATAGACGTGATGTTTTTCAGTGTTTCATTAGTGCAGTGTATATCAATCATGGTAGAATTATTCTCTTTTAATTTCAGGTTGTGTAATGAGCTCCTTCACCTCTTTGACTTCAGATCTTGAGCTACAGACAGAAATACACCATTACAAATGCACCATTTTCCATTGCATTTACTTTATGGATTAAACTCCAACTAAACTTCCACATTATTTCTCTTCTAGGGGTGTATTTCACTGATTCCTTTCAATCCAAATCCATCAACTTGTTGAAATGACGGATACAGGAAACCTCACGGTTCTCTCCGGCTTCATCCTCTTGGGTTTCTCTGATGCCCCACAGCTACAAACCACCATCTTCACAGTCTTCTTATCCCTCTACGTTTTCATGGTGCTGGGGAACCTGACAATGATCCTGCTCATCAACACTGACCCCAACCTCCACATCCCCATGTACTTCTTCCTGACCCACTTATCTTGCATGGATGTTTGCCTTTCCTCTGCTATCATCCCAAAAGCTCTGGAGACCTTCCTGCTGGGGAGAAGCCACATCTCCTTTTGGGGTTGCTTTGTCCAGATGTATATTTTCCTGGCTCTGGGTATCTGTGAGAGCTTTCTCTATGGGGTAATGGCTTACGACCGATACACGGCTGTGTGCAAGCCCCTGCTCTACACCACTACTATGACCAGTGCGCGTTGCTATGGCATGATGGTGCTGGTGTACACCATCGGGTTCCTCACCTCCCTGGTGCACATCACGCTGGCAGGGAGGTTGTCCTTCTGTCAGGCCAGGAGCATCAACCACTTCTTCTGTGAGCTGCCCACCCTCCTGCAGCTCTCTTGCTCAGACACAAGCACAAATGAAGTCTTGCAGGTATACAACACTGTGTTTAATGCCATGGGCCCTCTCCTGATGATCCTGGTGTCCTACACCTACATCCTCCACACCGTCCTGCAGATCCCTTGGGCCACGAGGAGGCTGAAGGTCTTCTCTACCTGCGCCTCCCACTTGGCTGCCATCACCATCTTCTATGCACCCGGGATTCTCACCTATGTCAAGCCTCATGAGGCATCCTCATGGGATCAGGGAAAGCTGGTGTCAGTGTGTTACTGCATCCTCACCCCAACCCTCAACCCCCTCATCTACAGCCTGAGGAACAAGGAGGTGAAGGGGGCTCTGAGGAGGCTGTGGGAGCAAAAGCTGCTGCCACATCTATGCAGGGTTTGAAAGCGCATTTAGAGCTCTTCAGTACTGTGGAGGTAAGGAAGAAACATGTGGTCATGGATTTGGTAATTACTGGCCATTATTTGTCATTATTGGTCCCTATTGGTCATTATTACAGTTAAGGAGATCACAAAGCAAGTGCAGGGTATGGAGAAACTGCACAACAAATGGTTCTCTTCAAAGAGCCTCTGGTGGTTTTAAGTGTGGCCTGAGAATTCAATATTTCATCCAAACAAGTATCAGCTCCTCAATAGCTGCCCTGAGACAGCACCATGGTGTTTTGTGTCTTTATTGTGCTAAATGAAAGTGAAAGTAGAGCCCACAAAAAGGAGGCTCAGACTTCACATAAGGCACTGACCACTGTCTCCATTGCCTGCTTGATAAGCATTTTCTCAATGATGAACTGCGGGAAGGTCAAGAGGATTTGATAGACCTCTGGTGTCTGCAACACAAGGAGGTCACGGATCTGCTGAAGCAAGTACAGGGGAGGCAACGAGGATGGTCTGGGGCTGGAGCACCTCCCGTACGGAGCCAGGCTGATAATATTGAGTCTGTTCATCCTGGAGAAGAGAAGCCGTGTGGAGACCTCAGAGATGCTTCCAGTACCTAAAGGGGCTACAAGAAGCCTGGGGAGGAGCTTTGGACAAGGGCCTGTAGGGACAGGCCAAGGGGAATGGCTTTAACCTGCCAGAGGGGAGACTGAGATGAGCTCTTAGGCAGAAGCTGTTCCCTGTGAGGGTGCTGAGGTGCTGGCACAGGGTGCCCAGAGAAGCTGTGGCTGCCCCATCCCTGGCAGTGTTCAAGGCCAGGTTGGACACAGGGCTTGGAGCAAGCTGCTCCAGTGGAAGGTGTCCCTGCCCGTTGGAGGGGGATTGGATCTGGACGAGCTTTAAAGACCCTTCCAACACAAACCAGGCTGGGATTCTGTGAAATAAATCTCTGACAGTCTGTTGGTCAACAAAGCCCTTGTGCTAAATAAGGACAAGTCATATCTGAGCCTCTGCTCTGCTGTGAATTTAAGTAGGGGTACAAAGAGCCTTAGTGCTGGTGGGAGAGAGGATTTGGGGTCTTCCTCACCCCTGAACAGCCAAGGTGCTGCTGGCCTGGGTCCCCTGATGAAGCTGATGGAGCAAGTGCAATAACCAGCTGACTGTATCTGGAACTTCAAGCTGCATTATTCACCCTGCACAAGCGCACCCACGTATTCTTAGTGGCTTTTTTTGCCTTCATGTAGTTCTTTTCAATAATCTTTGAATTGCATATTTTTCTTGTTTCCAAAATTGATTGAGGGTTATTTCTCCCTCTCAAGCCTTGGTTTTAGCCCAGTACCCAATGGGGAAGAAAGACATTCAAAACCACTCAGAAATCATTTTCTATCCTCCTCCAGTGCATCTCCTGTCAACAGATTGACATTGAAAACTGGGTTTAAACCCAGGCACACAGTCTCTCTCCCACACACATACACACCGCACACCCCCCCCCCCCCCCCCTTGCCCTCCTCCTGCTCTCAGAGGGATGGGGAAGAAAATCAGAAGAATGGAACTCCCACTGGTTGAGATAAGAATGGTTTAGCAACTAAAACACCACCACTAATAATAAAGGAAAGAACAAGGGAAGAGAATACAAAACCTCATCACCCACTGACTGATAACTCCTCCACCCCCCCAGCCCAACCATGCAACAACCAATACCTCGTCCAATCCCGCAGTCCCAGCCCTTCCAGGTAACTCTCAGTTACATCCTGGGCATGACGTGCTGTGGTATGGAATACCTCTTTGGTCAGTTTGGGTCAGGTGTCCTGTCTCTGCTTCCTCCCAGCTTCCCCTCCTCCCTAGCAGAGCATGAGACTCACAGTCCTTGGTCAGTCTAAACATGTGAGCAGTAACTAAAAACGTCAGTGCTATCAGTGCTGTTCCCAGGCCGAAAGAACTCACAGGTAAGAGTGAGGAATTTTATTGGAGGTGAGGGACAAGGTCACGAATCTTGCAAGGAAAACAAATATTTATCAGTGACAAAACCTGTAACTGAATAAAGCTGATTGGTGTTTCCTGTGAGGAAAAGAGGCCTGGTATAATTGAAGGTAATCTCTTCCCACAGGCTGGTGACTGTGAAGTGAAATGAAGTTTGAGGTTCCTTTCCTTTTAGTTTCTTTCCAAGGAAGATGTGATTTGTGGTGTGTATTTCTCATTCAATACTGTCATTGACTCATGTGCAGGAATTGTGGATGAACCTATATAAAATGATGAGGATCAGTGGAAAATCCCATTGTTTTAGTGTCCCAAAGTCTCTCACTTAAGATGAACTTGGTGTAGTAGGTGATACAACTCTTTTATGTTGCCATCTGCTGAGCAATCTCCTCTCACACTTGACCAGAGCTGCCTTCACCTCCTTGTTCCTCGGGCTGTAGATGAATGGGTTGAGCATGGAGGTGAGCAAAGTGTAGAAGATGGAGGGCACCTTTTCCAGGCTCCTGTGGCTAGATGGAGGTTGTAGGTACATGAAGAATGATGTCCCCAAAAATAAGGCAACAGCCGTCAAATGGGAAGCACAGCTGTGGAAGGCTCTGGCCCTGCTCTGTGCTGAGCACACCCTCAGCACGGTGCGGATGATAGAGATGTAGGAGAGCAAAATGACCACGCTCATGACCACACTGGTGGTGAGAAAGGCAAAGGTGACCATCTCGCTGTTGTATTTATTAGGGCAGAGGAGTTTAAGCACAGGTACGATGTCACAGAAGAAACGGTCAATGTGTTTGGGTCCACAGAAGGAACCTCCAAACGTGCACCATGTGTAGATGATGGCACTGAGGAAGGCAAATAGGTAGGACGATGCTACCAGCTGCCAGCAGATGCGGCTGGAGATGATGGTCACATAATGCAGGGGTTGGCAGATAGCAACGTGCCGGTCGTAGGCCATCATGGCCAGGAGGTGACACTCACTAATAGCAAAGAAAGCGAACATGAGGAACTGCATCATGCAGCCAGTGAAAGAAATTCACATTTGGACCATATCTAACCTCAATCAATAACCATTGTAACTGCTACTTTTTAGAATATTCTACTACATTTTCTAACCCAAATTATGTATACTTTATTTTTTTTCAGTTGAGGTATTTAGAAATGAACAGCAAGAGCATTGAAGCATGTGGCATGTATTTTTTTGAAGATGTGACACTTAAAAGTATGGATTTAATTTAATACTTGTTAGTGGCGAGGAGAAGCAAGACACGCCAACCCAATATGGGTGATAAGCAAGCTTCTACTTTATTTGTGGTGCACTTGGCTTATTTCTGCGTGGCGTTTAGCCACGCCTCCTAGTCACAACAGTATTGGTTAGTTCTACACAGCTTCCTTCACATTCTCCTCCCACATCCGGTTTCTGGTTACCTGTGAGGCCTACACCTTGCTTTGCTTGCACAAGGCCTCTAAGGATCCATGGCCTTCTCTTGCAGCCATTCCGCAACAATTCCACCCTTTTTCTTTTCTGCGAGCAAGACATTGTGGGTCATTCTGTTCACCTGTTTCATCACGCAACTATAAGCAAGTCTAACAACTACAATGATTGAAATAACAATGATACATAAATGCAGTCCTTCGAATAGCAGTGTTTTAAGTCAACCTGTAATGCCCCATGAGAACAACCATTTAGTTATCCCTAGGTCATTGCTCACTTGCAATTGCTGGGTAAGCTGAGCCAGGGTTTTCAGCTGTGCATGTATCGAATTAGAATGATCAGAAAGATTCATACAATACATTCCATCAAACTCCTCACATCCATGTCCCTGTGCCAACAACAAAAAGTCTATAGCGGCTCTGTTCTGCAGTGTTGCATGTCTCACAGAATCAACATCAAACAACAAATCAGAAATTGCCTTCGATGTAGTATTTGTCTGCTTAGCAAGTCAGCAACCCAGTCTGTTTAATTGAACCAAGGCCCTGGCCGAAGCCACACCTGGCGCGAGAAAAGAAGTTGCTATAATAGTGTCAGGTGACCAAAACTTTACATCAGATCTACAGTTAGCAGTAAAACTATGTACAAAGTGTTTTAAGCGCCTTAAATGGTGCTGTCAAGACATATCAGGAATTATTGAAGTGTTGGGGTCCAACAGTGTCAGTCTTCCAATAGAACAAGGTCCCCCTTTCATTTTAGAGGGAATAACAGGCCAGGCTCGATCGCCACAAATCAGGAACATTCCACTGGGCAACTTCAGGGGATGATCGGTAGAGCGGGAAGTGTTGCGGGAAGCATACCTGCACCACACGCTGGCGTTCCTGTAAACTAAAGGACTAGAATTTACATTTGTCGCGGTACCATTCACCTTGGCTTGGGCGCTTGTCCAACTAAGTGTCACACAGGCATCCGTTCGCACGGCCCCTAATAATTCTAACTCCTGAGGCTCATTTGGGGCAATAGGCAAATAGGGTACCCAAGCGTCCCAACTGTCTGTTGTGCTGTTGGGGTTGGCAGTGCTACACACGGTATGGTGGACGGGCAGGGCCAGTCATCTATAGGAACACCAACCAAACAGGTTGAAAACGGGTTGCTAGGGGAAGATAAGGCGAGGCAAATGGTGTTCTGCTCCCTAAGCTTAACCATTGTCGCCCACCCGTTGGTCTTGGGCTACGGAGGCAGATAACTGGCCGTTTCCGGAGTCTTCATTACTATGAGGAAGAGCAGGGGAAGATAAAGACACTGTTTTAGTCCACTTTGCGGGGACCCATTGTGTACCTGTGGACGTGAGCACACACATATAACCTCGCCCCATGTACTTCACTTCTGCCGGGCCCCGCCAGAGGCCCATGCTGGGATCACGGTACATGACCATCATGGGTGCCTTAGACTCGGACGCCGCAACTCGGCTGTGCACTTGAGCAGGGGGAGAGTCCTGGTCTGCAAAAATGCACAAGTAATTCAAAACAAACAATGCCTTAGACAGTCTTTCTTGCACGTCGTGAACGTCACTGAACTTTTCAAGGTACTGTTTCAGGGTCTGATTCGCCCGCTCAACTATTGCCTGTCCCGTTGGTGAATGGGGAATGCCAGTCACATGTTTGACTCCCCATTGTTGACAAAATTGGTGCATTCTCTCACCTACATAGGCAGGCCCATTGTCCGTTTTTATTTGCTGAGGTACTCCCATAACGGCAAAGCAGCTAGTTAGATGCCATACTACATGGGAGCCCTTTTCTCCTGTCTGGGCTGTAGCCCACAGGAATCTGCTATATGTGTCAATTGTGACATGCACATACTTTAGGCGTATAAACCGCAGCACGTGTGTGACATCCATCTGCCACAATTCACAAGGGCCCAAGCCCCGAGGGTTCACCCCAATTCCCAGCCCTGGTCCATGATGGCTACAGCTGGGGCAGGCCCTAACAATGCCTCTCGCTTTTCCATTGTAATCTTAAATTGACGGAATAGTCCTTTGGCATTCTGGTGAAAAGTGTTGTGGGCCTCCCTGGCTTTTATGAAGTCGCTCAGGGGTGCAGCAATGGAAACTAATTGATCTGCTCTATCATTGCCTTCCCCCAACCTCTGTGACCATTTATGACTCCGTATGTGGATGATGGCATAAGCCCACTCCCGCTGGTGAATGGTCGCCTGCAGCTGACGCAGCAGGTCAAACAACTGCCGGTTTTGACACTCTCTGAGTCGACCATCCTCAATGCGCTGAACCACACCTGTGACGTACATAGAATCAGAGACTACATTTATTTCTGTGTGATGCCAGTTCAGAAAGGTCCAAACGACCGCCGCTAGTTCTAAGGTTTGCAGTGAGTCCTCTGCTTCCGCAGCCAATATCTGCTGGTGCCATTTCTCATCCTGCATCCAGGTCGCCGCGGCACGCCGAGACTTCTTTCCGGCATCTGTAAAAACCGTTACTGCATTGGCCAGCGGGCGCTCACTCCTTTTTGGTATCTTGATCCATTCTTGCTGGCTGATCCAGTGCAAGGTGGTGGATTGCAGTTGTTCTACCTTGAGCTCCGCAGCCTGGGACAGCAGGCTGACTTGTAATGCCTGTGAATGCTGGAGATACCACTCAAGATCCCGCCATTTTATAGGGATCATTTAACCCGGTTCCGGGTTCCTGGGCCGTTAATTGCAACGCCCTCATACGGCCCTTTTGGACCAACTCTGCTAAATTTTCAATTTCCTGTTGAATAGTAGTTTTGGGCCGGATAGCAGTAAAAACCCATTCCAATATCTTCACCTCCTCCCTCTTTTTCTTTTTGCACTGTGTCAGTGCACCCAAAAGTTGCTTAGGGCCTTGTAGTATTGTAAGATCTGTGGGAAGATCTGGGTCTCGATGGTCAACCTATTGCTGTGCGATTTGTGTGCTAATGCGCTGGATGGTTAGCCGCTGTTCTGACGTGGGTCGCACAGGCCGTGATGGGTTGGTACCTTGCAACAGGGATCTCAGGGTGTCAATATCATCATTTGAAATGCCCACGACGGGACGCAGCCATTGTATATCTCCAAGTAAGCGCTGTGTGTCATGTAAGGTTGATATTTGAATGTGAAGTTGCAGTTTTTGCGGTCATACTTGGCCCTCCGTAATATGCCAGCCTAAATATTTCCATTCAGGGCCGCGCTGAATTTTTTCAGCCGCGATAAAGAGTCCTTGCTTGCTCAGTTGCTGCTCCAGTAGAGTCTCTTGGTCCTTAGTGAAGGGTTGATTTTGGGCGAATAGAATATAGTGATAAATTAATGTTCCTGGCCATATCCGGCGAAGGGGATGGAGCGCATTGGCCACAAACAGTTGACACAGGGCAGGGCTGTTTTTCATGCCCTGTGGCAATACAGTCCATTCAAAATTGCGAAAAGGTGCTGCTTTATTTGGCATTGGCAAGGTAAAGGCAAATCGTGCGGTGTCTAGTGGATGCAGCTTAATTGTGAAAAAGCAGTCTTTGAGATCAATAATCAGCAGGTGCCAACCCTCAGGGAGCATAGCAGGGTTGGGCAGTCCTGGCTGCAAGGCACCCATCGCTTGTATCTGTGCATTGACAGCTCTCAAATCCTGTAGCAGTCTATATTTCCCTGATTTCTTTTTTATAACAAAAATCGGCGTATTCCAAGGGCTCATGGAAGGTCGTAGATGTCCCTGTTGTAATTGTTCCGGCACTAAAAGTTGCGCTTGCTCTAGACTTTCCTTTTTCAGCGGCCACTGCTCGACCCACACTGGGGTGTTAGTAGTCCATGTGAGCTGGATCGGGAAAGTCCATTGTGCAGCGACCGCTCCTAAAAATGTTGGTTAGTCAGCACCAGTCCCAGCTGGTCTAGCACATCTCGGCCGATTAGGGCATTAACCCCAGTCGGCAACGAAATGATGTTTGCATAGATGGAGGCAACCTGACCATCGACGGCCACCTGTATTAAATCAGAGGTGCGTTGCACAGAAGCAGTACCGCCAACGCCTTCAACCCCGCCAAAGGTAGGGTGGCACGGCCACCAGTGTGGCCACTTGTCAGTGTTTATTATGGTGATACCGGCTCCAGTGTCCAGTAATGCTGGTAGATTTAGATGCTGATTCCCTCGAGACCATGTGGAGTTCAACTACAGGTCTGGTGGTCATTGGGACAGTTAGCATTACCAGGCCTCCCTTGGAGCCAAATCCTTGGGACCTACGCTTGGCCAATGAACCAGTATCTTGCATTGCAGCAGTTAATTGTGGCAAGGGGACTAGCTGGGCAATCTTGCTCCCTACAGGGATATGAATCGGGGGAAATAATGTTTGAGCTACAATGCAAATTTCTCCAGTAAAGTCTGCATCAATCAGTCCAGGTAATATGAACAGACCCTTCAGTCCACTGGAGGATCGCCCAAGCAGCAATGCTCCATGGGCCTGTCCATTGATCATTAGTGTTCCCCGGACTGCGGTGGGGATCTTACACGGCCGTTGATCAATGAGGGTCGCATCTACTGCGGTTGCCAGGTCCAAGCCAAGGCTCCCTCTTGTGGCGGGCTGTAGGCCGGCTGCGGGCCACAGCTCCCGGCTGATGGTGTTGCCCTTGGCGCTGGCCACTGGGCGGCGGCCTGAACAGGGGCCGCAATTGTTATCTGCGTGCGGCAGCTATTCGCGCTCGCCTGTCTGTTTCCCAAACAGCTGCAGGCTTCTGTGCTGTGGCTGTTTCGGTGACAATTAGAGCACCAGACAGTCCTTCTGCAGTTTCGTTTCAAATGTCTTCCGCCACATCGGAAGCAACGAAGCAGCGGCTTGCATTCACGTCTTGGTTGGGCCGGCACTATGTTGTTGGACCGGAGAGGACCCAGCGCTGCAAAAGCCTGTACCTGAGCCTGAGCTGCCTCCCTCTGTGCCTGAGCTATCTCTTTTCCCATCTCTTTAACAGTTTCTACAAGTAGTGCCTGAGCTCCTACGGGCACCCTGCTGATGCGTTCTAACATAAGTTCTATGGTGGCATCTGCAGGTACGGTAACTAAAATATTTTTTGTGTAGGTGTTGCTATTTTCCATGACACACTGGTGCAACAACGGACCCCTCATATAATCTGGAGTACCTGCTATGGCTGTGGTTAGTCTATCCACAAAATCAGAAAATGTTTCATCTTTTCCCTGTTTAATGGACATGTACCAGGGGGTGTGGGGCACCGTGCACGCCCTCTGCATGGCTTCCTGGGCAGTACGCATGGATTTCAGGCAAACGTCTGGCCCCATTTGCACTTGAATGCCTATACTAGCAAATCACCCAGTTCCCATCAATTGTTCTGTTGTAACACCAAACAGCGGGTCATTTTGACCTCTGGGCAGATTTGATGATCTATCACAGAGCTGCTGCCAATGCACCTGCCACAATAGCTGCTGTGCTTGTGTCATGATCATCCTAATTATTCCCTTAATATCTTCAGGGCATAAAACTGTACCACTCCATATATAACCTAACATCTGTTTAGTGGGCTCACCGTACAATCCTGATTCGTTTACCATACCCCGTAACTGAGTTAAAAATTTCCAATCTAGGGCATAATGGGTTCCCTGTGCTCCTCCCAGTCCATCTGGTTCGTACCGGACTGGAAAGGCTCGCAGGTCCTCCAGATCTCCCGCTAGGGCATAATCTCTATTTTCTACTGCATGTTTCAAAATGGCGTCCCAATCGATCGGGCGCCAAGGCACCACCCTCTTCCTTTCGGATTCCTCGACATTTATCATGCTTATCCCTTCTAATACACTCTCTCTGTCCTTTTCAAAGTCCCTCCTGTCGGAATCCCTCTGCCTTTCGGAACTCAACTGGGGTGGTGGGGGAGCAGGGAGTTGCGCCTCCTCCGCTGCACCTTCTGATGAAGAAGGAGGGGGAGAAAAGGAAAGGGGGGCGGGAAACCCTGCGCTCCGAGCACAGGGAGCGCCCTGCGGGTTGGGGGAAATGAGTTATAATATTCTCCCGGCCTCAACAGACCGGGGACCTCTGTTCCTAGTTTCTCTGTTGCTACAGCTGCGATTTTCTTTTACGCCTTGTATTTTTTTATACAATTTATTACTTCTCTCCAAGGCTTACCAAGTTTCCTATCATCATCAAGCATCGAGTCGAATAACTCATCACCAAACTTTTGCCACTCGCTCTCCTCAAAAACTGTATTAGGATCTACAAAAAATCCCTTAGCCTTCCCTACAGCCACTAGACCTGCTAGCTGCTTTAGAGTCTCAGGCTTAATTCCCCGCTTTTATAAAAAGCGCTGTAATAAATCAGGGGCTACCTCTCGGTCCATTTTCATGGCCAGCCTTTTCCAGATCAACCTTTTCTGGATTGTCCTGTAACCTCAGTCTCCGAATAGTCCTCCCGATGCAGCAGTGTCTGGTTCGCCCCAGCGGCGGACTCCTTTCGGTCAGTCCAAGCACCCGGGTCCGTCACGCCACCTCAGTAGCACTGCCCTCGCTCCCCGGCCGCTGCTGCCGGTGCCGCTCACTCGCCGTTCTGGGTCCCTGTTACTCAGGGCCCTGTATTCTGGGTCCCCATCAACTGGGGCCCTGTATTCCGGGTCCCCGCTAACCGGGGCCCTGTAGTCTGCGTCCCTGTTTGGGCGCCATTTGTTAGTGGCGAGGAGAAGCAAGACACGCCAACCCAATATGGGTGATAAGCAAGCTTCTACTTTATTTGTGGCGCACTTCGCTTAAATCCGCGTGGTGTTTAACGACGCCTACTAGTCACAACAGTATTGGTTAGTTCTACACAGCTTCCTTCACATTCTCCTCCCACATCTGGTTTCCGGTTACCTGTGAGGCCTACACCTTGTTTTGCTCACACAAGGCCTCTAAGGATCCATGGCCTTGCTCTTGGAGCCATTCTGCAACAAATATTTTTTGAGATTGAAAAAAAGAATTAAATCTTTATTAGCTTTCACTTTGGAAGCAATTTGTTTCAGAAGACAGCTAAGAGGAAACTCATGATGAGTGCACGCAAGCTTGGAGCAAGAGAAAGTCCCAGTCCCAGGGAAACCCCAGATTACACGTGCATGACTTCACATGCAAGGGATATTTTCCCTTGGTTTTTGATCATCATTCTGGTCTTCAAATCACATTTATCAAACTATTTGAGATCATTCTCAAAGGATGAAATACACATTGGTAAAATCATGATTTATACCTTTGTGAGCTCCAGCATGCTGAAGCATCCTAAAAGCATGGGCATTAAGCTGCTTGCTTGAAAGCTGAGTTGATGTTAAAATGTGCTGATTCCAAAGGCTGATTTCTTAGTGACTATATTCTGCTGACAATCTCAACTGTTGCATTTCTTTATAACAGAATAAGATTCATCCTCATTTAACTCTTGAATAAATCAGTGTATCTTGCTTAAGCTGCCTATGTAACAGAAAAACAACCTGCATCAGACATTGCTCCATCTTATCATAAGGAAAACCCACAATGGTAAGGCTGTTTTCTGACACAGCTTTGCTAAAGAGGCAACTAGAACATGCAGACACAAGCCCACTACCTCAGTGCAGGTGAAGCTCTGCTTTGTGTTGGTGTTACCTCCTGTGCCTTCCCTCTGGCACTCAGTGATGGGAGCCAAGGATTTATCCCCAGTGCAGCAGAGAACATCTATGTGCCGGCATCAGCTCTGTTAAGTACCTGATGTGAAGAGAGGTGAGCTCCTGCCAGACTCCAAGAGCCCAGCTTGTGGTGCTGGGGCTGTAAATAGAGTTGCATGTGCTCTCCTGGGAGGAAGCCTCCAGGGCTGTTCATGCTTTCCCAGAGGAAAACAAAGGAAAGGAAAATCAAAGGGTGTGAAATCAGCTCCGAAAGGCATTGTGGTGCTTGGGCATCTGAGAGTCATGGAGTTGCTGAGCCATCCCTTATCACAGCTACACAGCAGCACTGATGAGCAGCTTTCGTGGTGTTTCTGACACACCTGTGGGGAATGCAAAGTTTTTTGTCTGTTCTTGGCCACAGAATGAGTTTAGAGCCATTTCAGATCTTACAGAGGGTCCCAAAATGGAACATGATGCACAAGGGACTCCCCCTCTGGATTTGCTGCTGTCCCTCTGTGGACACTTGAGAGCCCAGTTTTCCATCCCCAGTGTGGCTATCTACATGGTAAATCCAGAGGAGGCCATGAGGATGATCAGGGGCTGGAGCACCTCCTGTTTGAAGATAGGCTGAGGAAGTTGAGGCTCTTCATCCTGGAGGAGACTGCATGGGGACCTCATAGCAGCCTTCCAGTATCTGAAGGGGGCCTATAAGGATGCTGGGGAGGGACTCTTCATTATTAACTGTAGTGATAGGACAAGGGCTAATGGGTTAACATTTAAACAGGGTAAGTTTAGATTGGCTCTAAGGAGGGAGTTCATTACTGTGAGGGTGGTGAGGCACTGGAGTGGATTGCCCAAGGAACTTGTGGAAGCTCCATCCCTGGTGGTGTTCAAGGACAGAGCCTTGGTTGACATGGTTTAGTGTGAGGTGTCCCTGCCCAATGCAGGGGGTTTGGAACTTGATGATCTTAAGGTCTTTTTCAGCCCTAACTGTTCTATGATTCTATGAAGTACCTGGATGTCCAACAGTTGAGCTGCTGACTCTGGGCTTCCACTGTACTCAAGGTCGAGAAATGGACACTTCCAGGCAATGATGAATTATCCCAGGGTGAACTAAGAGGCCTTCATCCACATGAGCAGCCTCAGTTGCAGCTCCATCCCTACCCTCTGCATATTTGACCTCCATCTCTATTTAACCTCAGCCCAGGGAGCTTGAGTTTTATTAAAGGCATTGTGGTTTCCAGTTTAGCAGGCATTGTGCACACCTATGGAATCCTTTCATGGTGACCTAGGCTTGCTAATGGATCTCCCTAGCCATTGCTGAACCTGATCCTGAGCAGGTTGTTGACTTCTTCTGTATTGACCCGTTTTGTTCTTGGACCTGCCTCCTCATCACCAACTTGCCTGATGCTCTGGAGTCTTGTCTGAACTTGGCCCAGGTCTCTGTTCTGCCTAACTTCTCTTCCTCAGATTCTGTGGGATGGTCCCTGCACACCAGAGTGTTCCCCTTTGCCTCTCTTTAAAGAGATGAATGAGACCAACCCTGTGGCAGTCTCCAGGCTCCTGCAGAGGAGAACCCATCATGCTCTGCACCCAGCAGTGCTCACTGCTTTGGCTATTGCTTTCCATCTGGACCATGTCCCTGCATGGGCAAAATAGGAGGTAGTGTTCTCAGTGAGGGAAATAGAATAATGAATTGAACCCTATATACAAGTGTCATTCTCTGGTTCATAGTGACTTCTCCTTTACCAGGTAAAATATTAGACTTGGATTGATAGGAAATCTGGTATGTATTTGGTGTGGGAATTTTGTGTCTACAGTCAGGAGTTTCTGCATTATGTAGACCCTTTCTCTGCAAAGATTGAAGCAGAATCATGCAATGATGATCTCAGTATAAAATGTATTTCCAAAACCTCAAGCCTGTTTCATGTATTGCTGGACTTCACAGTTGTGTTTCTCCAGTACCTCTATTTTGAGGTCAAACTTGGGCTTTTTGAAGCTGCATGATTCCATACCTATAGTCTAAGCAGAAATATCCAATAAAATAGATTGGAAGAAAGCAAGGTTTAGTGAAGTTTTTAAAGGAAGTTCTCTGATATCAAAGGTTTCTGTCCTGCAAATTCTATAGAGTTTAATGATGTAGGGTCTGGCCCCTTCATTGACTGCAGGTAGAAGCCACGTTCCCCTTATACCTAAGACAGTCTCCTTTCATATCATTGTTTTTCAGAGCACATAAACAGTCTCTTCACCATCCACATACTTTCCAAATATAATTTAATTCTCAGTCACAACAGCTAAAGGAAAGATATTTTCCCCCATCAGTGTGCTTTGGCTTCTTTCAGACCCAGAAAGCTCTCAATTACCATTGATTCTGTTCAGCATTGTGTTTCATCTATGGAAGCTTTCTACAGAATTAATTCTTATATGAAATAGACAATTTGGTTTCCTGGTGGGCTTTAGCATGAGCTGGGCATGGACATGGGATGTGTGTGCTGATGTCCAGCTGGAATTCCATTTCTCTCACTATTGAAGTAAACAGCACTGCAAATGAATGTAAAACTCCACTTAAAATGAATGGGAGACCCCCTGATGTGCCCAAATTGTCCTTTACACTGAGAAGTATCAACACAGTTCATCATCCTGTATTATGAATTATATTGTCTACAGTTTCTTCTTTGAAGTGAAATTTATTGTGAAGCTGCAGACTGGGGTGGGATTCCTCATGATATTCAAAGGTGCAGCTTGAGTTCTTGATTCCCACCAACTTCTTCTCTTTGGAAGGCACAAACAAATGCAATCAATCTTTTGAAGCCTTTTCTCTGACTCTTTTTCAGCAAGCAAATGTAAAACTACACTGCCTCTTCCCTCCCACCCCAGCAGCTTTAACAAAGAACTCACAGGTAAGAGTGTGGAACTCTACTGGAGCTGAGGAACAAGGTCAAGAATCTTGCAATGAAAATACACATTTATGAATGACAAATGTTTAATATGAATAAAGCTGATTGGTGTTTCCTGTGAGGAAAAGAGGCCTGGGATTATTGAGGGTAATTTCTTCTTCTAGGAGCGGGCCTGCGAAGTGAAATGAACTTTGAGGCTCAATCTCCTATTGGTTTTCTTCCAAGAATGGTGTGATTTGGGGGTCTGTTTCTCATTCAGTACTATCATAGACTTTTGTGCAGAAACTGTGGAAGAACTTCCGTAAAGTCATGAGTATCAGTGGAAAATCTCAGTATTTCAGTGCCCCATTGGCTTTCACACTGCCCATGGACTGTTCATGTCCCAGATGACAGAACTCTTCTATGTTGCCAGTGGCTGAAGAATGTTCTCCCGCACTTCAGCAGAGCCCCCTTCACCTCCTTGTTCCTCAGGCTGTAGATGAATGGGTTGAGCATGGGGGTGACCATTGTGTAGATGATGGAGGCCACCTTATCCAGGCTCCTGTGACTAGAGGGAGGTTGTAGGTACATGAAGAATGATGTCCCGAAGAACAAGGAAACAGACATCAAATGGGAGGCACAGGTGTGGAAGGCTCTGGCCCTGCTCTGTGCTGAGCACACCCTTAGCACAGCACAGAGAATAGAGATGTAGGAGAGTAAAATGACCATGCTCGTGCCCACCACGTTGATGGTGACAAAGGCAAAGATGACCATCTCACTGCTGTGGGTGTCAGAGCACACGAGCTTTAGAACAGGGACAACATCACAGAAGAAGTGGTCGATGCGGTTGGGACCACAGAAGGAACCTCCAAACACGCACCATGTGTAGATGATGGCACTGAGGAAGGCGAATAGGTAGGATGATGCTACCAGCAGACACGGCTGGAGATGATGGTCACATAAAGCAGGGGCTGGCAGATAGCAACGTGCCGGTCATAGGCCATCATGGCCAGGAGGTGACACTCAATAGCAGCAAAGAAACCAAAGGTGAGGAACTGCATCATGCAGCCGGTGAAAGAAATGGTTTTGTCCTCTGATAACAGGTCTGCCAGCATCCTGGGGGAGATGACTGTGGAATAGCAGATGTCAGTGAAGGCAAAATGGGTGAGGAAGAAGTACATGGGGGTGTGGAGGCTGGGAAACACCCGAACCAATGTGAAAATGGCAAAGTTCCCCACCAGAGTGACAATGTAAATCACTAGAAACAAGACAAAAAGAGAAGTCTGCTCACATGGGCTGTCTGCAATTCCCAAGAGGATAAATTTAGTTTGCGTGTGATTTCCTCTCATGACCAGGTGTTACCTCCTGAGGCAAAAGGAAGAGAAACATCAAACTGTTCGAAAATGGACATTGAGATTTGGACCATATCTAACTCCAATCAGTGACCATTTTAACTGCCATAGAATAACTGCAAATAGAATTTTCCATTATATTTTCTAACCAAAATTATATCTATTTTATGTTTTTCAGATAAGGTGTTTAGAAAAGAACATGGAGTTTCTTGAAGCAGAAAGGGGCATTTTTGTTTTTCTGTGGTGGAATAGTTAAAACACCGGAGTTACTCAGGCACACGTGTTTTCAGGTTTGAGCAAAGATTCAGATCTATATTCACTTTCAATTTGAAGGCAATTTGTATCAGAAGACACCTCAGAGGAACCTCATAGGATTGCATTTAATCATGGATCAAGAGAAATTGTCAGTCGCAGTGAAAGCCCCGCTTACACATGAATGACCTCCAGACATTTTCCCTCAGCTTTTAGTTATCATTCCAGTCACCAAATCACATTTACAAAACTATTTGAGATCATTTACATCAAATAACATTGACATTGGTAAATTCATGATTTATACACTTCTGGGTTACAGCAGGCTATAGCATCTTAAACATATGGGCATTAAGTTTCTTGCTTTAAAAAGGAATTTATGTTCTAACAGGCTGATTCCAAAGGCTCATTTGTTAGTGATTATATTCTGATGACAATCTGAATTGTTGCATTTCTGTATAACAGAATAAGAGTCATCCACTTTTAACTCTTGAATAAATCAGTGCATCTTGCTTTAGCTGCCTATGCAAAAGAAACACAGCATGCATCAGACATTACTCCCTCTTATAAAGAAAACCCACACTGGTAAGGCTGTTTTCTGACACAGCTTTACCCAAGAGGACGCAAGAACATGAAGACAAAAGCACACGACCTCAACGCAGGTGAGGTTCTGCCTTGTGTTGGTATTACCTCCTGTGCCTTCCCTCTGCCATCGAGTGATGGGAGTCAAGGTTTTATCTCCAATGCAGCAGAGAACATCTACATGTCAGCATCACTTCTGTTAAGCAGCTGATGTGAAGAGAGGTGATCTCCTGCCAGACTCCAAGAGCCCAGCTTGTGGTGCTTAGGCTGTAAATACAGTTGCATGTGCTCTCCTGGGAGAAAGCCTCCAGGGCTGCTCATGCTTTAGCAGAGGAAAACAAAGAGAAGGAAAATCAAAGGGTGTGAAATCAACTCTGAAAGGCATTGTGGTGCTTGGGAATCTGAGAGACATGGTGTGGGTGATCCATCCCTGAGAACAGCTACACAGTTATGGGTAGCTCATAGGATGCTTCTGACATACTTGTGGACCATGCAAACGTTTTGGTCTGAACATACTGACACAATGAAAATGGGTTTAGAGACATTCCAGATCTTGCACACAGTCCTCAAAAGGAACATGAAGAACAAGTGACTCCATCTCTGGAGCTGCTGATGTCCCTCTGTGGAGGGTGAACCCAGTTTTCCAGCCCCAATGGGGTTACCCACATGTAGTGTCTGGATGTCCAGAGGCTGAGCTGGTGCATCTGGACTTCCACTGTATTCAAGGATGAAAAACAGGCATTTTGAGGCAGAGAGGATTTGTCCCAGGCTGAACTAATAGGCCTTTATCCCCCTGAGCAGCCTCAGCTGGGGCTCCATCCCCACCCTCCTCCTATTGTTCCCCCATCTCTATTTAAGCTCAGAACAGGTAGGATTAGTCTTTACTAGAGGAGTTCTGGTTTCCAGTTTAGTAGGAGTTCAGCACACCTATGCAATCTTTTGGTGGTCACCTAGGTTTTCTCATCTATCTTCCTTGCAATTTTTTCACCTGATCCTGCAAAAGAGACTGACTCGACCTGACTTGGCTTGGTCTTGAATCTGCCTCCTCATCACCAGCTTTCCTGATGCTCTGGAGCCTTGGTTAAACTTGGCCCAGTTCTCTGTTCCTGCCCTACTTCTCTTGCTCAGGTGCTGTGGGATGGTCCCTGCACACCAGGGTGTTCTCCTTTGGTTCTGTTTAGACAGATAAAGGAGACAAACCCCTGTGGTACTTTCCAGGCTTCTGCAGAGTAGAACCCATCACCCTCTGCACCCCAACAGCCCAGCCAGTGCTCACTGCTCTGGCAGTCCCTCTCCACCCAGAACATGTCCCTGCATGAGCAAATTAGGAGACGATAGCAATAAATTAATCCTTACATTCAAGCGTTGTTATCTTTTCCTTAGTGCCTTCTCGTTTACCAAGTATAAAATTAGACTTTCATTCTTCAGTAGTTTATCAACACTTTTGTTTGAATGTAGCTTTAGAACAACGTTTCTGTGCTGGTTTTGTGACAGAGGACACCAGAGCTTCACGGACACCAGGGACTTTGGTTTCCCCAGCCACTTCCTTGGGTTTCCAGGCTTGGTTTGGAACCATTTCTAAGTCTTGCTTTTTTCCTATGACTGGTTTGTGTAGAAAGACCACAGACAATCCGATTTATCTACACTCTTTTATTGCCCTTAGTATCTGTTTTTTTTTCCCTGTGTCTTGGTCTTTTCTGATCCACACTGGATATTAGCACCAGGATCCTTGCTAGCCTGTCAAAAATATCTTCCAAAGCTGTCAGCATCTCCAGGTGATAGCTTAAAACCTGCATTATGACTTCATTCAAACTGCAAACTCCAGCACCTCACTGCACACCATGGGACAGGGTGAAGGATGCTGAGGCTCTACAGGAAACATTCTCATATGGATGCTGCTGGCTTCTGCCCCTGATGGTACCCTGGTGATGGAGGCAAGGGCTGATATCCCTCCCTGCTCTGCATGGAGCTGGATCCAAACTGGGACTCACCTTTCACTTCTTAGGGATCAGTGCTTAAATCCTTCCTATGGCCATCATAATGGAGAGGACACCCTCTGCCTCCCATGTCCTGCAAGGTGGCCATGGGGGCTTTGTGAGCAGTGTGAGCATTTGGGACCAGGACTGATGCAAAGCAAGGAGGGACCATACCCGTGTACACCTACTATGTCCATCACATCCATACACATATCTCATGCCCTGCGGAGAAGGCTCTCCCCCATCCATCTCCAGCTGTGCCTCTGGGGCTGGTATTGAGCAGGGAGATGAGGAGGTGTGAGAGGCAGAGTTGACAGCAGGAGCAGGATGGAGGGGGCGCATCCTCAGCATCTCACCATGTCCTGCAGCTCCTGTGAATGGTTTTACTGCTGGAGAGAGAAGGAAAGGGGAGGATGTGGCTCTGGAAGGGGCTGGAACCCAAAATGGTGCCCAGATAGTTGGGGTTTGCTCCCAGTGTGCACTGCCAGGGGATCTGGCTGATCTCTGGTGGGAATCCGTGTGACATGCACTTTCCTTTCATGTTTCGCTGTAGAAGGAGGTTCCCCACAACACCCATGAAGGCTTTAACCTGCCAGAGGGGAGACTGAGATGAGCTCTTAGGCAGAAGCTCTTCCCTGTGAGGGTGCTGAGGCGCTGGCACAGGGTGCCCAGAGAAGCTGTGGCTGTTCGATCCCTGGCAGTGTTCAAGGCCAGGTTGGACACAGGGGATTGGAACAAGCTGCTCCAGTGGAAGGCGTCCCTGCCCGTGGCAGGGGTTGGAGCTGGAGGAGCTTTAAGGTCCCTTCCAACACAAACCAGGCTGGGATTCTGTGATGGGCTTGGGAGCATCCATCAGAGCCACTAGCGACAGGCACCCCCATTCAGAAGGGCCCTTTCCCCCTGTTGCTGCCCATTTCAGTCCTTCACCACACTCCTCACTGTTCCTCCCCATCTCTTTCCTTCTAATTTTGGGCACCGCTCCCTCAGGCTCTCCTTTGTCTCTTGTGCTTCCAACACGATGGGTGGAAGAAGGTGAATGTCATCATCAAGGAGAGCACAAGGACTGGGGCTGCCTCCGTCCCCACTGAGGTGAATAACCAAATTCCCCAGGAAGCCCTCACCACGCAGAAGAAGGACAGGAGGGTGACCATGAGCAGCCAGCACATAGGTACCAAGGCCAAGTCACACCTGACCAATCTGAGTGCCTTGGCTGATGTGAGCATTGATGTTTGCATGGACAAGAAGTAGAGGACAGCATTTACCTCGTCGTTAGCAAGGTCACCACGATCTCCTGTGGGCTTCTTTGCAGCCAAACTTGTGAGCTATGATTTGAGCAAAAGGAATTGAAGATGGGTGGAAAGCTGCTTCATTGCCTGTGGCGCCTGACATTGCTGATGGACGCTGGTACCAGCTCCCATCAGCAAGGTTCCCCTCATCTACCTGCCATGATAATGTCAACCATGGCCCTTCTGAAGATGTAACTGTCTCAGAAATGCTCCAAAAGTGGATGTGAAAGGTGGGCTTGTTCTGTGGTTTGCTCTAAGGGAGCCCAAAGTCCTGCTGCTCGCTCAAGTTGAGGTCATCTCCTCTGGGTACACTTGTTTGTAAGCGGCGAGGAGAAGCAGACAGGCCAACCCAATATGGGTGATAAGCAAGCTTCTACTTTATTTGTGATGAAGTTCACATATATATAGGAGTGGTATCCAGCCACTCCTCCTTGGCACAACAGTATTGGTTAGCCCCACACAGCTTCCTCCACATTCTCCTCCCATGTCTGGTTTCCGGTTACCTGTGGGGGCCACCCCCTGCCTTGCTTGCACAGTCTTCCAGGGCTCTATGGTCCTGCTCTTAGAGTCATTCTGCAACAATTCCCCCCTTTTTCTTTGTGCGAGCAAGGCATTGTGGGTTATTCTGTTCACCTGTTTTATCACACAACTATAAGCAAGTCTAATAGCTACGATGATTAACCTAACAATCATTAATTGCACTAATAAGTGCAATACTTTAAACAGCAGTGTTTGACTGTAATGTCCCGTGAAGACAGCCATCTAGTTATTCTTAGGATATTGCTCAGTTACTATTGCTGGGTAAGCTGAGCCAGGGTTCTCAGCTGTGTGTGCATCGAGTTAGCATAATCAGAGAGACTCATGCAACGCATTCCATCAAACTCTTCACATCCATGTCCCTGTTCCAACAACAAAAGGTTCTGCAGTGTTGCATGTCTTACAGAGTCAACATTAAAACAAATCAGAAATCGCCTTCGATGTAGAATTGTCTGCTTAGCAACTCAGCAACCCAGTCTGCTTAGTTGAGCCAAGGCCCCGGCTGAAGCACTTACAGTGATTTGGCATATTATGATTGGATACATGTTTTGAAGATCCTTAGTGACTAACGTATAATTGGTTAAACACAGGTGTGAGAACTCAACCTTGAAAGCTTGCCAACAGTCCACAGTTCTCATTAACTTGGTGAATTCCAGATTCTTATCTTGCTTGCTTAAGCTTCTTTGGGCCTCTCATGACCTTGCTGTATCTTTCAGGACTATTCAAAGTTTATGTACCACTTATGCATTCTCCCGTGAGAACACTGTCTCCACATCTCCCCCCTTTATGTCTTATATATGGTTTGGGTGACCCTACTTGAGCAGGGGATCTGGGCTAGATTATATCCCCAACATATGCCAACTAGAGGCTGCCTGGGCCTGCCCCTCTTTTCTGCTGTATGGATCTCTGATAACAGGCTGTATAGCTCTCTGATCCTTCACATCAAGGTCTGGCATGGCATGTGTCCCCACCGCTCCACGCCTGCTGGGTTGCAGCCAACAGCGGAGCTAAAGGTTCTTCTTGGTGGCAAACACAGAAGCCAACCCAGTCTTGCCCTTGATTGTGGTAGCAGGCATTTGGTCAGCCTCAGTCCTTGCACCTTGTTGTCAATGCACAGTTTCACCTGCTTCATCCAGTAACAGGTCGCTACTACAGCAAGGCACACACAAATTTACATTAGCAGAGTAACTATTACAGGGTGCAGCAGCATGTTGAAGATGCTGATGGCAGTGAGGGACTAGCCAAAGAAATTTCTTACCACTGGAATTCTCCCACCCTCTTAATTTGTTCCATCACCTGCTTTATAACACTACCATTGTATTAAATTTTTTCTAGCTTTTGCCTTAGCATTTTCTAGCAGCTACTGCAAATTTCCATACTCTAACATCTCTTTTACAAGTGACAAATCTATACAATACAAGGTGCAGTTTCTTATTAGCAACTAGCTAGTAAATACAGGTGGTTTTATACACAAAATCACAACCTCTAATAATAGCTATTTTACAAGCACACATATTCAGGATGTTACTTTTCAGTTGCCCCCAAGTGATGTTTTGCAGTTATTTGTTCTTTCTCTTCCTCTATCTCATTCTGCTTGGGGTAATCACGGTCAGCTCCTGTAGCTGAGGCATCAGGTTTATCCGTTTGTCTGTCCAGCTCATGGCAAGGCTTGACAAACTTTGCAGGCAGTCACCATGGACCTGTAGGCAGGAGAACACAAATATACCCCCTCCCCCAGGTTATCAGTTCTTCAGTTCTTGAGAAGTAGACAGGTTAAATGCAGCATCATTACTCTCTCTCCCCACCCCTTTTTTTTTTTCCCAAAAGCCGTCCTGCTGGGCAGCAACTATAACGGCTTGCCTGCTTCAGCAGCAACCATAAATACCTGCCAGCAGCCTCACTTTTACATTAACCCTTTCATGCCCGAAATGTTAAACAGCTAAACGTTGAAAGCTTTTACATGAACCCAACAACAAGAAAAACACACAGAACACCGTCTGCCCTCAGCACACACGTACAAACGCGTGTATGGGATCCCACAGGCACACGCCACACAACTACAATATTTGAAGCACAAAATCCAGACAATCATTACTCCCACTACAGTCCCACGTACAGAACAAGGACCCTGTGGAGACTAACAGCAAACCAGCTCCGAGAAGCATCATTGCAGTGTGAGGTGGCAGGCTCAACCTTAGCGGGCGTCCCCACAGAGGCTCTGCCTCCCCCACATCGCATGAGGCTTGGGCTTTTACACTGACCAAAATGCACACTCATTCCGACACAGGTGGCCAGCCTGTGCTGGAAGAAGTGGCCAGCAGTATCTACAAAGGTCTCCAAGGGTTGATAGAAACCTGGACATACTTATATTTACCAGCTTCTAGTACATGAGTATCACAGAGAAACTGTATGGGCTTCCCCTGTCAATTGCAAGAAAAAATCATAACATATACAGCTTGAGTATGAGAGGATTTTAACGCATACGTGGTCACTGTTTGTCAGGCCTCCTTAACTATTTTGAGATCAAGAGCTTCTCACTCTTTAGCCCCCTGCTGTGTAGTAAACACAGGATATGCAAAGATGCCCATTGCAGAAAATTCCCTAGTAATGTTCTCGTCTTTGATTACCCATTGTTACAACTGAGCGTCTCCAGGGCCAGTGAGTCTGAGCAGACCGACCCGGGAGACGAAGAGTCAGGGTCTGGAAGCAGAGGATATAAATCTGGCTCGGATTCAGGGGTTTCGGGGGCTGATCCTGCGCCGAACTCAGGGTCTCCGTTGCTCGCAGCTGTGTCTTTCTTGTCAGATGTCTCTCGTTTGGTATGTGGCCATCTGCAGACCTGGCTCCTCTGTAACCGAGTTAAAAATTTCCACTCTAGGACATAATGGGTTGGAGAGGCTCGCGGTTCCTTTAAATCTCCCGCTAGCGCATGATCTCTATTTTCTGCTGCGTGCTTCAAAATGGCGCCGTAATCGATCCAGCGCCGAGGCACCGCCCTCTTTCTTTCGGATTCCTCGACATTTATCATGCGTATACCTTCTAATATACTTTCTCTGTCCTTTTCAAAGTCCCTACTTTTGGAACTGGGGTGGTGGGGGAGCAGGGGGTTACACCTCCTCCGCGGCACCTTCTGATGGAGGGGGAGAAAAGGAAAGGGGGGGGGAAACCCTGTGCTCCCACGAGTTGGGGGAAACGAGTTGTAATCTTCCCCCGGTTTCAACCGACCGGGGACGTCTGTTCCTATTTTTCTCCGTTGCTACCGCGGCAGTTTTATTTTCCGCCTTGTAAATTTGTCAAATTGTTCATTACCAAACTTTGGCCACTCACTCTCCTCAAAAATTGTATTAGGATCTACAAAAATCCCTTAGCCTTCCCTACAGCCACTAGACCTGGTAGCTGCTTTAGAGTCTCAGGCTCAATTCCCCGCTTTTATAAAAAGCACTGTAATAAGTCCAGGGCTCAATTCCCCACTTTTATAAAAAGCACTGTAATAAGTCCAGGGTTACCTCTCGGTCCATTTTCATGGCCGGCCTTTCCCGGATCATCTTCTTCTGGGTCGTCCTGTAACCTCGGTCTCCGGATCGGCCTCCCGACGCAGCAGTGTCTGGTTCGCCCCAGCGGCGGACTCCTTTCGGTTAGTCCAAGCACCCGGGTCCGTCATGCCACCGCAGTGGCATTGCCCGTGCTCCCCGGCCGCTGCCGCTGGTGCCACTCACTCGCTGTTCCGGGTCCCTGATACTCGGGGCCCTGTATTCCGGGTCCCCGTAACTGGGGCCCTGTATTCTGGGTCCCCGTTTACCGGGGCCCTGTATTCTGGAATATTTCCCATGGAAATGCTAAGTTCTCCATGGAAATGTTAAGTTCTCCATGGAAACGCTAAGTTCTCCATGGAAACGCTAAGTTCTCCATGGAAACGCTAAGTTCTCCATGGAAACGCTAAGTTCTCCATGGAAACGATTAACTTCTCCATGGATAAGTGAATTTCCCATTAAAAAAAGCTAAGTTCTCTATGGAAACACTACATTTTCCATGGAATCTGTAAGCTATCCAAGGAATTGCTAAGCTCTCCAAGGAAACGTTAAGTTTTCCTTGGAAACGCTAAGTTAGCCATAGAAAAGATATGTTCTCCATGGAAATGCTAACTTCCCCATGGAAACGCAAAGTTTCCTATAAAAACACTAAGTTCCCCATGGAAACGTTAAGTTCTCCATGGAAAGGCTAAGTTTTCTGTGGAAACGTTAAGTTGTCCACGGAAACGCTAAGTTCTACATAGAAACACTAAGTTCATAGAATCATAGAATCATAGAATCGTTAGGGTTGGAAAGGACCTTAAGATCTTCTAGTTCCAACCCCCGTGCAATGAGCAGGGACACCTGACGCTAAATCATATCACCCAAGGCCTCATCCAACCTGGTCTTGAACACTGCCAGGGATGGAGCATTCACAACCTCCCTGGGCAACCCATTCCAGTGCCTCACCACCCTAACAGGAAAGAATTTCCTCCTTATATCTAACCTAAACTTCCCCTGTTTCAGTTTTAACCCTTTACCCCTTGTCCTGTCACTACAGTCTCTAATGAAGAGTCCCTCCCCAGCATCCCTGTAGGCCCCCTTCAGATACTGGAAGGCTGCTATGAGGCCTCAACGCAGCCTTCTCTTCTCCAGGCTGAACAGCCCCAACTTCCTCAGCCTGTCTTCATATGGGAGGTGCTCCAATCCCCTGATCATCCTTGTGGCCCTTCTCTGCACTTGTTCAAGCAGTTCCATGTCCTTTTTATGATGAGGACACCAGAACTGTACACTATCCTCCAGGTGAGGTCTCAGAAGAGCAGAGTAGAGGGGCAGGATCACCTCCTTCGACCTGCTGGTCACGCTCCTTCTGATGCAGCCCAGGATACGGTTGGCTTTCTGGGCTGCAAGTGCACACTGCCGGCCCATGGTCATTTTCTCATCAACCAGCACCCCCAAGTCCTCCTCCGCAGGGCTGCTCTGCATCTCTTCTCTGCTCAACCTGTAGCTGTGCCTGGGATTGCTCTGACCCAGGTGTAGGACCTTGCACTTGGCATGGTTAAACTCCATGAGGTTGGCATCAGCCCATCTCACAAGCGTGTCAAGGTCCCTCTGGATGGCATTCCTTCCCTACAGGGTATCAACCGAATCCCACAGCTTGGTGTCATCAGCAAACTTGCTGAGGGTGCACTCAATCCCACTGTCCATGTCAGCGACAAAGATGTTAAACAAGATCCCTGAGGGATGCCACTCGTTACTGGTCTCCAGCTGGACATTGAGCCATTGACCACAACTCTTTGCGTGTGGCCATCCAGCCAGTTCTTTATCCACTGAGTGGTCCATCCATCAAATTGATGTCACTCCAATTTAGAGACAAGGATGTCGTGTGGGACAGTGTTGAACGCTTTACACAAGTCCAGGTAGATGACATCAACTGCTCTACCCCTGTCCATCAGTTCTGTAGCCCCATCATAGAAGGCCACCAAATTGTTCAGGCAGGATTTCCCCTCAGTGAAGCCCTGCTTGCTGTCACCAAGCACCTTGTTGATTTTCATGTGCCTTAGCCCGGGCGATGTGAAGCAGGTGGAGGCCGAGGAGTGGTGTGACAGCGGCCTGGGCTCGATGGGCGAGGGAGCCCTGGGGCCGCTGCCCGCCAGCCCCGGGCCCCACGTTGGGCGCCAAAAAGAACTGTCGTGGTTTAAACCCAGTCAGGTAACTTTTTCACTCACTCCCAGTGAGTGGTGCCGAGCTGACAACAATCGAGGTCCGTGTCCGTCTCCCCCCCCCCCCCGGGCATGACGTGCTGTGGTATGGAATACCTCCCCGGCTAGCCCGGGTCAGGCGCCCCGTCTCTGCTTCCTCACAGCTTCCCCTCCTCCCTGGCAGAGCATGAGCCTCACAGAGTCCTTGGTCAGGGTAAACATCACTTAGCAACAACCGAAAACATTGCCTTCACCTGTAAGCGGCGAGGAGAAGCAGACAGGCCAACCCAATATGGGTGATAAGCAACTTCTACTTTAGTTCACACATATATAGGAGTGGTATTCAGGCACTCCTTCTTGGCATAACAGTATTGGTTAGCCCCCACAGCTTCCTCCACATTCTCCTCCCAGGTCCGGTCTCTGGCCACCTGTGGGGGCCACCCCCTGCCTTGCTTGCACAGTCCTCCAGAACTCTATGGTTCTGCTCCTAGAGTCATTCTGCAACAATTCCCCCCTTTTTCTTTGTGCAAGCAAGGCATTATGGGTTATTCTGTTCACCTGTTTTATCACACAACTACTAACAAGTCTAATAGCTACGATGATTAATCTAACAATGATACATAAGTGCAATACTTCAAACAACAGTGTTTGACTCAACCTGTAATGTCCCGTGAAGACAACCATCTAGTTATTAGGATATTGCTCATTTACTATTGCTGGGTAAGCTGAGCCAGGGTTCTCAGCTGTGCGTGCATCGAATTAGCATTATCAGAGAGACTCATATAACACATTCCATCAAACTCTTCACATCCATGTCCCTGTTCCAACAACAAAAAGTTCTGCAGTGTTGCATGTCTTACAGAGTCAACATTAAAACAAATCAGAAATTGCCTTCGATGTAGAATTGTCTGCTTAGCAACTCAGCAACCCAGTCTGCTTAGTTGAGCCAAGGCCCCGGCTGAAGCACTTACAGTGATTTGGCATATTATGATTGGATACATGTTTTGAAGACCCTTAGTGACTAAAATATAATTGGTTAAACACAGGTGTGAGAACTCAACCTTGAAAGCTTGCCAACAGTCCACAGTTCTCATTAACTTGGTGAATTCCAGCCTCTTATCTTGCTTGCTTAAGCTTCTTCAGGCCTCTCATGGCCTTGCTGTATCTTTCAGGACTATTCAAAGTTTATGTACCAATTATGGTACAGGTTAAAGTTAAATGTAACATCATTACTCTCTCTCTCCCCCCCTTTTTTTTTTTTTTTTTTTAGTCCCTGCAAAAGCCATCATTTCTCCCCCTACAGTCCCATGTACAGAACGTGGTAGAAGGACCCTGTGGAGACTAACAGCAAACCAGCTCCGAGAAGCATCATTGCAGTGCGAGGCGGCAGTCTCAACCTTAGCGGGCATCCCCGCAGAGGCTCTGCCTCCCCCACATCGCATGAGGCTTGGGCTTTTATACTGACCAAAATGCACACTCATTCCGACACAGGTGGCCAGCCTGTGATGGAAGAAGTGGCCAGCAGTATCTACAGAGGTCTCCAAGGGTTGATAGAAACCTGGACATACTTATTTTTACCAGCTTCTAATACATGAATATCACAGAGAAACTGTATGGGCTCCCCCTGTCAATTGCAAGAAAAAATCATAACATATACAGCTTGAGTATAAGAGGATTTTAACGCATACGTGGTCACTGCTTGTCAGGCCTCCTTAACTATTTTGAGATCAAGAGCTTCCCACTCTTTAGCCCCCTGCTGTGTAGTAAACACAGGATATGCAAAGATGCCCATTGCAGAAAATTCCCCAGTAATGATCGCATCCTTGGTTAACCATTGTTACAGCTGAGCGTCTCCAGGGCCAGTAAGTCTGAGCAGACCCACCCGGGAGAGGAAGAGTCAGGGTCTGGAAGCAGAGGATATAAATCTGGCTCAGATTCAGGGGATTCGGGGGCTGATCCTGCGCCGAACTCGGGGTCACCGTTGCTTGCAGCTGTGTCTTTCTTATCAGATGTCTCCCGTTCGGTATGTAGCCATCTGCAGACCTGGCTCCTCCGTGACTGAGTTAAAATTTTTTTCACTCTAGGGCGTAGTGGGTTGGAGAGGCTCGCGGTTCCTTTAAATCTCCCGCTAGCGCATGATCCCTATTTTCTACTGCGTGCTTCAAAATGGCGCCGCAATCGATCCGGTGCCGAGGCACCGCCCTCTTTCTTTCGGATTTCTCGACATTTATCATGCGTATACCTTCTAATATACTTTCTCTGTCCTTTTCAAAGTCCCTACTTTTGGAACTGGGGTGGTGGGGGAGCAGGGGGTTACACCTCCTCCGTGGCACCTTCTGATGGAGGGGGAGAAAAGGAAGGGGGGGGGGTGTGGGGTGGGGGGCGTGGGAACCCTGTGCTCCCGCGAGTTGGGGGGGGGAACGAGTTGTAATCTTCTCCCGGTTTCAACCGACCGGGGACGTCTGTTCCTAGTTTCTCCGTTGCTACCGCGGCAGTTTTCTTTTCTGCCTTGTATCTTTTTATACAGTTCATTACTTCCCTCCGTGGTTTACCGAGTTTCTTTGCCTTTTTATAATCGTTAAGTACTGAGTCAAGTAGTTCATCACCAAACTTTCGCCACTCACTCTCCTCAAATATTGTATTAGGATCTGCAAAAAAAATCTCTTAGCCTTCCCTAGCCACTAGACCTGCTAGCTGCTTTAGAGTCTCAGGCTCAATTCCCCGCTTTTATAAAAGCACTGTAAAAAGTTCAGGGCTCAGCAGAATCATCGATGTCTGGGAAGTGCAAAGTCTGTGTGGCCTCCCCGACTCCCAATTTGGAGGTGGCCAATAAATAGTTCTTTGCCGCCTTCCAGGTCTCCTGCGCTTGTATTGCCTTCTGCAGGGCCCGTTCGACTTTTCCCCATGACTTAAGGTTTTTCCCACAACCTGAGGACTTCGTCTCCTCAGCTAGTGCTTTAGTACATTTATCCCACACTTCAGGGTGGAGTATATCCACCGGCTGGTCAATGACCCCGATTTGCAAGAGTCTTGCAAGAGCGAGAGAAAAATCTTTAGACTTGCAATCAATACCCCACTGTTTATGTAATTGTGATACGACCTTCACAAGGGCTTCCATCCTCCTTGTTGGTCCGGGAGCGTCCTCCCCGCCGGGCTGGTCCTGCTGCTCCAGCCGCTGTTCACCCATCCAGGCGAGTTTCCCGGGTTTCGGCACCACTTGTTGCCTTCGCAAGGCGTGGCGACCTGGTTCAGGAATGGCACGGCGACCAACCCCAGGCTGCTCAGGCCATCAGCTCACAGACAGCAGTGTGGTGGACGGCAAATGGCGTTTATTACTTCGCAACACAGCGTTATATACTCTGGGTTTACAGCGTCACTTCCGTCTGCTTACATCACTAGCTACATACTACTGCCGATTAAACAGGGGGCTCTATCTTGGGGGCCCTATCTTTCCATAAAGTGCGATATCTTCCAGCCGCCAGGCCCTAACTACCTACAGTAATAAAACATTCTCTTATTCACATCTGTTCTAGAAGGGTCCTGACTATCTCATAACTAGGCAAGGAATTTTAGATGTTGAGTCAGGTGACCCCATTGCCATGCTTATTCGCCAATCCCAAATTCATAATGGTAGGAAAATCACATTTATGAAAGCCAGGCAGACATGGAGGATGGATGTAGTGGACTACAACTTGCCTCAGTTTAACAGTTTAAGAACATTTTTAACAGGTAAAGAACTAAAGAGAGACACAAGCAAATCCATCCCAAGACAACTAAGAACAAGAAATTCAATGTATGAAGTGTCCTTGAGGAGGCCCAAAAGTGAAGAGAAATGCAATGAGCTTCCCCAGCTCCCTTTATTAGGGGTCAAAAGTAGGAAGGGACAAAGCAACCCATTAGCAAGAGCCACATTATCTGCACATGTCATGAAGAAAGGGATGTGTCTTTAAAGAGAGAGTAGGACCAAGCTTGGATGGGCACAGAAAGCCCTCCAGCAGGCCCGAGATCCAGGCTTTCACAATACAAGCACTCACAGCTATTTCCATCACAAGTGATGCTGCTCACTTTGCCAAAGCAAGAATTGGTCCTTGGGGACCAAGCACCCTTCCAGGAGTCATCAGCTTTAACAAGACCTTCTGGGGTTTACCAAGGAAGTTTCCTCATCACCACAAAAGCTTCTCAGAAAACTTGGATGTGACTTCCCTCACTCTTCATAACAAGCCATCAGAGATTAATTAGCTGGGGATAACAAAAAAGAAACTTTCTTCTTTGTTAACAGCAAAGTTCACTTCTACAGCTGCCTTGCTTGACAGAGATGGCTCATGTCCCAAGCCAGTGAGTTGGAGGGTCAGTGTGTTGGCATGTTTGTGTATTAAGGACAATTTCATGGGCCTGGATCATAGAATCCCAGCCTGGTTTGTGTTGAAAGGGAGCTTAAAGCTCCTCCAGCTCCAACCCCTGCCACGGGCAGGGACACCTTCCATTGGAGCAGCTTGCTCCAAGCCCCTGTGTCCAACCTGGCCTTGAACACTGCCAGGGATGGGGCAGCCACAGCTTCTCTGGGCACCCTGTGCCAGCGCCTCAGCACCCTCCCAGGGAAGAGCTTCTGCCTAAGAGCTCAGCTCAGTCTCCCCTCTGACAGGTTAAAGCCATTCCCCTTGGCCTGTTCCTACAGGCACCTGTCCTAAGCCCCTCCCCATGTTTCCTGGAACACCTTTAGGCACAGGTTTATGGGGAAAAGTTCCTTTCTTATGGCTCTAAAAAGAGCAAAACAACACTAGCATTTTCTAGGCAATAATTTCCTATCCATCCATGCAGAATTTAAACCCCTCATCAGGAATTTAATATCTGCTATTAGCAACCTTTATGAAAGCAAACACACACCCAGGACACTGCCGACATCCATTTTGCTTTCCTATTCTGTTCAGGAAGTGATTTATGCATGCTGAGCTTTGAGCCTCTACTGCATTAGACATTATTGACCAACAGAAATGATTGAGGACAGGTTGGATGGTGATTGCAGCAACCTGCTCTACTGGAAGGTATTTCTGCCTGTGGCAGGGGGCTGGAACTGGGTGAGCTTTAAGCTCCCTTCCAACCCAAACCATTTCATGGTTGTATGAAAAGCTGCTTGCACCTCCTCACTTTTGAATGGGGTTTCTGAAGGACCCCAACACATCAGCACAGTGAGCTGATGTTTCCCATTACTTAAATTGACTCTTCAGGCTATGGCCTGTGTTTGCTCTGAACACAACCCACATTGTAGCTGTGTCTGCCCATCACCCTTCACTGCAAGTGGAGAGAACCATGCACTTTTTCCAGAAGAAATCCCTGATATGGATGTTTAAAATAGATCCAAGCTGAATCAAAAACCCCAGATGCATCCTTGTCTCTATAAGACGAACCTTCTGTGTCTAATTCAGATGTGAAAGCCTACAGTTAGATAAGATGACTCCTTGGACTGATGTGACTGAACCCCCAAACCCTGGAATGAGAAATCATGAGTAAGCTGCAGCTGGGATGGAAAATAACCTTTGCCTAAATGGAGAGACATAAGGAAAAGAAGAAATGATAGGGTAGCTCCAGACAACACTGAGAGTCTTTGAGCCATGAAATAGGTTGGACATGTCTGCATACAACATATGGCCAGAAGCATGGAGCATCTGTGTCATCAGCACCAGATGGCATCCAAGGAAAAGCCAACACTGCTCAGGCAGTGCCTTGAAAGGCTGTTCCTGGTCCAAGTTACATGACTACTTATCACAAGGAATGAAGTTACACTCCGCTTCTAGGTCAGCATGGTGGCAGCTTTCCACGGTGCAGGCCCATCCAGGAAAGCAAGACACCCAGATACATCCTATGGAGGAAATAAGTACATTTCCTATGAGGAAATAAGGAGATGGGCACATGAAGCTGAGAGCTGGTGGTCATAAGGTTCCCCACCACCATGGTGTTGGAGATGAGTAAAAGAGTCCCAAAGAGCAGCTTCTACACGTTGGGGAAGCCCAAGAGGACAAACGTGGTCACACTCAAGTGCTTTCCTCCAGCCACTCTCTTGGCAGCAGGAGACAAAGAAACATGCGAAGAGGTTAAATCGCTTCTCCCAGCTCACAGGAACACACAGTGCATGAGGTTAATGCAGGATTTGGGGTTTCCTTTAGGACTGCACCCAATTCCTGGGAGAGAAAACCATGATGGTTGAAGGTCCTAAATAATACACTGAGAAATAATACCTTGATAAAATAATAGGCAATAGTTCCTATATGGAAAAAAATAATCTTAAACCTTAAATCCTAAAGCTGTGGCTGGCCTGTTATGGAAAGAATTGGTCCTGCAAAAGATAAGTGTCTTCTCATGAGCATCCAAAATCTTTTTAACAAGGAGGCTTGTTTGGGATGATTTCTTTGCTGTCTGTGGGAGTTGTTCTTATTTAAGGACAAGTAAATACAATAATATCATGCCTTAATCTGCCACAAGAATTAGTGTTGCATTAAATAGATAAGAAATCAAATTGGAGTTATTTTCTGACTCTGTAGTGATGTTTGAGTCAATTATAGTGAGACCAGAATCCCTGAATGCAATTCCACGTACTTGTAGCTTCAAGGGAAAAACCAACCCCTTCTCATCTGAATTATTCTTGCATATATTCCGTCCTCTGTTCTTACTTCTATTTAAAGAACATGTATGTATGTATAGATGTACACGAGATGACTGCTGTTCATGTTAACCTGAAGTATGCAGACCTTAAAAAGATGAGGGGATGACCTTAAAATAACTATATTGCCTGATGAGAAATGAGCATTCCTCCTCCTTCCCCTCCCACTCCCCTCTTTCCATCAGCCCCTTTTCAAGCAAGAGGACCATTTCTTCAGCACAATTCATCTTCTCCCTCCACCCTTCCCAAAGCAGCTTTTACTTCTCCATTCCCCAGCCCGTGGTCAGATGTTCATTGCACATTGATGGCTCATTTCAACTCAGTGGACACCACAAGAGCCTTGTCCCTCTCTGATAAGGTGCCCCCCAGCCTGTCTTAGTGCTTAGAGCAAGTCCTCCTCATAGGCAGGACTCAGCATTTTCCCTTTTTGAAGTCTGTCTGATTCCACCTGCCCATTTTGGACCTAAAACTGGCCCACAGCTTCTCTGGGCACCCTGTGCCAGCGCCTCAGCACCCTCCCAGGGAAGAGCTTCTGCCTAAGAGCTCATCTCAAGCCACCAACATCTCTTTCCAAGCCATCAATACTGGTAAAGGCAGACACAGAGATGAACTCACCAGTACTTGAAGAAAATCTCCTTGCTTCTTCCACCAGGACCTCAGAAGGGTTCCTCCAAGTAACAACAGGGTCTAAAAGAAACCATTCTAATATCTCCCAATTCTTTTTCAAAAAGAAAATAAAGATAACATGGCCAACAGTTTTAAAGGGAGTAAAACCAAAGTGAATTTCATCTTTCCATTTCTACATAGAATCATAGAATCGTTAGGGTTGGAAAGGACCTGAAGATCATCTAGCTCCAACCCCCCTGCCGTGGGCAGGGACACCTTACGGTAAATCATATCACCCAATGCCTCGTCCAACCTGGCCTTGAACACTGCCAGGGATGGAGCATTCACAACCTCCCTGGGCAACCTATTCCAGTGCCTCACCACCCTCACAGGAAAGAATTTCCTTCTTATATCCAACCTAAACTTCCCCTGTTTAAGTTTTAAACCATTACCCCTTGTAATGAAAGGAATTAGCTCAGTTTCCAGCTACCCTGGAGAGAAAAGCTTGGTACTCCATGTTCCTGGTTCTTATACATCTAGATACCACACACAGGAGAGGAATCACATCCTCAGTGTAGAATCCACACATTCAAAACCCAAGCCTTGAAATTATTTCCAATCAAAATGGAAAAAAACATGTTCCCCTTGTTTCATGACATTTTTACCTCACCAGCTAAGGGAGCCATACCAGACATCTCCAAAGAGGACAGCACTCACCCTCTTTTAGACATGACTTACAGTACAAGCCAAACATGAAAATTTCTCCTTATCTATTTATGAGCCAAGGTCCCATTACAGCTGATGAGACTGTCCAATGCAATCAGCAGAGCTCATTCAGATCTCTTCAGCTGGAGAAATGGAGGTGTCTGCCTTGCAGTGAGAGGCATGAACCCCACCAAATCTCCCTCAACAATAAAGGGAACTGATGGACCCAGTAAACACATAGAGGTGACATGGTGCATTCAAATGTAAGGAGATAAGTGCTTGAGGACATTTGAGGTGATTCCTAAATCCAATCACTAAGTACCCAAAGAAGGGGAGGTAGCTCCTACCCAGCATTTGCTCGGCTGCCTTTAAACCAGATTTAACTACAATGAAAGCAGCTCCAGCTGAGAGTGGGGAGCTAAAGCCATTAGGAGCTCCTCAGCAGGAATGCCAGAAGCCAGGCACCTCATTGCCTGCTCATCATGACCCAGCAGGAAGATGCATTGCAATGCTGGCTGCTGCTTCTGCTTCCTAGGACATCATGTGGTGTTTGCTCTGCTCTCATGGTCAGATGATAACCCCATTAAAGGCAGTAGCAGCCCTTAGACACAGCAAAACACTGGTTTCCTTAAACACACACAACAAGGAGCAAAATCTGGTTTTGAGAGCAGCAGCTCCAATGTGAAGCCACAAGAAGCAGAGTGATAGGGTTGTACACATAGACTTGTGTTTTCAAGACACTAAGATCTCAGGTTCCTGTTTATAACACTTGGTGATGGTGAAGGAGAGAGCAGCAGGACATAAAGTCATTGAATATTGTTGTAGAAGGCACCAGAGAGACCTTATTGTGGCCTTTCACTACCTTAAGAGGGGCTACAAGAAACCTGGAGAGGGGCTTTGGCCAAGGGCCTGTAGGGAGAGGCCAAGGGGAATGGATTTAACCTGCCCGAGGGGAGACTGAGATAAGCTCTTGGGCAGAAGCTCTTCCCTGTGAGGGTGCTGAGGCGCTGGCACAGGGTGCCCAGAGAAGCCGTGGCTGCCCCATCCCTGGCAGTGTTCAAGGCCAGGTTGGACACAGGGGCTTGGAGCAAGCTGCTTTAGTGGAAGGTGTCCCTGCCCGTGGCAGGGGTTGGAGCTTTAAGGTCCCTTCATCCCAACCCATTCCATGATTTGATGATTTCAGGGACAGAGAAAGGATTAATGCAAGGATTAATGGTGTCCCATTCGTTTTGAATTGATGCCATCTGGAAGTTCTCCATGTGCTTTATCGTGCAGATGAGGGTAAATCTCAGATTTCCTATTGTGAATGTGCAGCTTGGAAATTCCAGTTAGAAACAGAGGGAGTTAGAAAACCCCACTGTAAGAGCAGTCAAACACTGACATAGGGGCCAGGGAGGGTGTGAAACCTCTGCCCCTGCTTGTCCCCAAGGCTCAACAGGAAAACAACTGTCATCTGGGTTACATAATAGCCAGGGAATTATCAGGAAGCTTTGGGAACAAAGCAGGATTCAGCTGATTGACCCTAAGTGCCTGTGAGTTGTGTGTTGTTAAGGAATCACCAAACCACTTTGATCCTGACTTAACTGAATCCAGCCATGGAGCTTCTCCCTCCAGCCTAGGTTATTATGTGTGTCTAGGATAGCCCTAAGGCTCAGCCATGGCTCCGGGTTTCACCATGGTCCTGGCAGAGGCTGCAGCTCTATGGGCTGAGGTAATGCACACAGTGGAGTATTTTGGGGTGGTTTATGTATGCAATGTTTGCCCATCACCAATCAGCTCTCTGTGCAGGAAAGCAACAGGAGAGACATCAGGGCAGGCAATGCCATTCATGCAGGCTGCCATGGGCTGACACATAGGAGGTCTGAAGGCTGATGAGCAGCACCACAGCTCCTGTGCTCTGTTGTGATCAAGCTGCCATGGAGATCATGGCTTCTGTTGCTGCCAACAGGGAGCTCAAAAACAAAGGTGAGGAGCAGTGGATGGGGATTCCTTTATAGTTTCTGCCCTTTGGTGGGGATTCATCACTATCACATCTTAAAACACTTTCAAAGCAACTTCATTCATAACAGAGGTCACACAAGTACCATATTTCACTGAAATTCTTTGCTGTCTGAAATGAGTGCTGGAAATCATTGAATGAGGTTTGTGCATCAAAACCTAGAAATACTGCCTGCATAGCATCACACTTACTTGCTGTCATCTCTATTTCTCTTGCCAAAGGTGCTTTTGTCCTTTTCTTAAGGCCCTCAATAAATTTAACAACACTGTCTAGAAATGGAGTTTGATCCAATGGAATGGTAGAATTCACTCTCTGTTTATTCTTATTTGCCAAGCAAAAGGGAGAGCAAAAAGGAAAAGAGCTTTAAGCTCATCAAGTTCAACCGTTCCCCAGCACTGTCAAGGCCACCCCTAACCCATGGCACTGAGGGCCTTGTCTATAGGGTTTGTGAGCACTTGCAGGGCCGGTGCTTGCAGTCCTGCCCTGGGCAGCCTGTTCCAATGCCTGAGCACCCTCTGGGGCAGGAATTGTTCCTCAGCTCCATCTAAACCTGCCCTGGTGCAGCTTGAGGCCGTTTCCTCCTGTCCCATCCCTTGTTCCTTGGGAGCAGAGCCCAGCCCCTTCTGGCTCCATCCTCCTGTCAGGTAGGCGTAGAGGGCAGTAAGGTCCCCCTTATCCTATGATGATGAGAATTGCACGCTTGTAGTTGTCTACTTGTGTCTTGACTAGGTGAAATAAATGACTAATTAAACAATAAGGTGATATTAGCTACTAAATATATTTATCAAAGTTTAGAGTATGGAATTATTTGTATTCTCAGTCACATCAACCAGTGCATCACATAAGGCTGGGTGCAGAAGACCCCCAACATGTTATCCATACTTAACCAAAAGCTGAGCATCTACCCTCTACATCTCCATTCTGTCTGGTCCTATACTGGGAGAATTCAAGATCATTTTATTTTCAAGAGTCTCCTCGAAGCCTCCTTCACCTCCTTATTCCTCAGGCTGTAGATCATGGGGTTCAGCATGGGAGTCACCACGGTGTAGAGCACCACAGCCCATTTATCTGCTGCTCTAGAGCTGTCTGAGCTGGGGAATAAATACATAAAAAAGCATGCCCCATAGAAGATGCTGACAGTGGTGAGGTGGGAGGTGCAGGTGGAGAAGGCTTTGAGCTTGCCCTCGGCTGAATTGATGCTCAGGACGGTGGCGATGATGGCCACGTAGGAGAGCAGGATAACCAGGCTGCTGGACACACCAAAGAGAGATGCTGCAGTGGTCAGGATGGTGTGGCTGAGGGTGGTGTCAGAGGTGGAGAGTGAGATGAGAGGGGAAATGTCACAAAAGAAGAGGTCGATGGTGCTGGAGCTGCAGAAGGAGAGGGTGGACATGCTGATGGTCTGTCCCACGCCATTGGTCAGCCCCACAAGGTATGAGCCAGTCACCAGCTGGAAACAGCACTTTGGGGACATGACAAGGGGGTACAGCAGGGGATGGCAAATGGCCACGTAACGGTCATAGGCCATTGAAGCCAGCAGGAAGCTATCACTTATCCCAAAAATATCAAAGAGGAAGACCTGAGCCATGCACCCAGCATAAGCAATGCTCTTCTTCTCTGACATCAAGTCAACCAACATCTTGGGGGTGACGATGGTGGAAGAACAGAGGTCTACAAAGGCCAGGTTGCTCAAGAAATAATACATGGGGGAGTGGAGGTTGGGGCTGGCCCTGATTAAGATGATGATGCCCAGGTTGCCCACAATGGTGACAAAGTAGGTGAGCAGGAAGAGCAGGAACAAGTAGACCTGAGTCACCGGGTCCTCTGTGAACCCTGCCAGGCTGAACTCGGTCACTTGGGTGCAATTGCTTTGTGCCATGGGCTGGATGGTGCTTTGTGTGTGAGCTCCTGGCTGGAGGTTTCTTCTCCAAGAGGCAGGGATGTCCCAGGTGGAAAAGCCTCTGTGTGGTTGAAGCTGCTCAGAGACAGTCCTGCAGGATGGAAAGGGAGAGTTCAGGCACAGATCAATGAGGAAGAGCTTGGTGAGAGTCATGTGCCAGCACAGGTAAAACAAAGGGGTGCTCAAGCAGTTAAACACCATGGCACAACGCGGTGCCTGCTCCTGTGGCTCACCTTGAGATGTTGAGCAATGACCACTCTGGAAAGCAGTGGGAAGGTTGCACACCCAGGTAGCTTTACCTTAGTGCTGCAATTCATTGCTGTGATAGTGCTGAACCTGGGGCTTGGAGACCATCCGGCTCAACCTGGAACACAGAGAAACATGGTGCTTTCGCAGTGCAGAGCTGATCCCTCGTGCTCTTGTGGGCTTTTCCCAACCACTTGCTTCTTCCCTCTCTGCTTGAGTTTCTTCCTAACTGGAACGAACTCCTGACCTATGGAAAGTGCAGGTTGGACAGGGCAACCTGCTCTAGTGGAAGGTGTCCCTGGCCATCACAGGGGCTTGGAAGTGGGTGAGATTTAAGGTCTCTTCCAACACAAACCATACTATGATCCGATGCAACCTTACACAGTGGTTAGTATCGGTTTTCCCTCCCCCTTGACACACTCTGTCAGATCTAAAACCTTTTCATGGTTCTTTAACCTGTTCCTTGAGTCTCCAACAGAAATGGGCAATCCCCAGAGCTCAGCAATCCCTACTTGCACACATGTTTTGGGGAAAAAAACTCACCTTTTGGAGCTGCCTCATCTCAGCAATGGGGAGCACCCTGAATGTCCTGTACAGGAAAGCTTCTGGTGCTCATCCAGGAAACCTTTTTTGCTCAGAGGTGAGGAAGCCTCCTGAGGGTGCTCTCCACCAGGGTGATCTCCAAACCTGCCTTCTCAGCAGCTGCATGGGGAGCACACAGCACAAGCAGCTCCCTGGGAAGCCCAGAGCATCATCAAGAAGCCCACAACCCTGCAGCAGGGCAGGAGATGAAGACAGGAGCTGCTGGCTGTTGACAAGGGAGAACCACAGGAGAATGATGGGCTGAAAGATGCTGCCCCTCACTTACATCTCAGCTCTGTCTCTGCTGCCCTCCTCATGCTCTCGGAGATGGATGTGAAGATGAACGTGCCTGGAGCTGTGCAGGGAGCCTGGGAATGAGCCAGCCTCAGCAAACCCCCTTTCTATTTCAAGTGATGTGGGGATGTGGGGACTGTGAATCTCTTTGTGCCCCAGGAGGTGACAAAGCCCAAAGCAGGTCATTATCTCTTCTCTGTGCTGCTTGGTTTGGAGAAGAAATGTACCCAGAGGAGATGACCTCAGCTTGAGCAAGCAACAGGGCTTTGGGCTCCCTTAGAGCAAAGCACAGAACAAGCCCAGCTTTGACATCCACTTCTGGAGCATTTCTGAGGCAGTTACAGCTTCACAAGGGCCATGTTTGACATTATCATGGCAGGGAGCTGAGGGGAACCTCGCCAATGGGAGCTGGTACCAGGGTCCATCAGCAATCCCAGCACCACAGGCAATGAACCAGATTTAAACCCATTTTCAGTTCCTTGTACTCAAACCATAGCTCACAATTTTGGCTGCAAAGGAGCCAACAGAAGATCGTGGTGACCTTGCTAACGACGAGGTAAATGCTGTCCTCTACTTCTTGTCCATGCAAACATCAATGCTCACATCACCCAAGGCACTCGGGCTGGTCAGGCGTGACTTGGCCTTGGTCCCTCTGTGCTGGCTGCTCATGGTCACCCTCCTGTCCTTCCTCTGCCTGGACAGGGCTTCCTGGGGAATTTGGATCTTAACCTCAGTGGGCCTGAGGCAGCCCCAGTCCTTGTGCTCTCCTTGATGATGACATTCACTTTCTTCCACCCATCATGCTGGAAGCACAAGAGACAAAGGAGAGCCTGAGGGAGCGGTGCCCAAAAGTGGAATGAAGGAGATGGGGAGGAACAGTGAGGAGTGTGGTAAAGGACTGAAATGGGCAGCAACAGGGAAAAAGGCCCTTCTGAAGGGTGCTTTAGGGTTGCCCTTGTCACTGGTGGCTCTGATGGATGCTCCCAAGCCCATCACAGAATCCCAGAGAGGTTTGTGTTGGAAAGGAACTTAAAGCTCATCCAGTTCCAACCCCTGCCATAGGCAGGGACCCCTTCCACTGGAGCAGCTTTCTCCAAGCCCCTGTGTCCAACCTGCCCTTGAACACTGCCAGGGATGGGGCAGCCACAGCTTCTCTGGGCACCCTGTGCCAGCGCCTCAGCACCCTCACAGGGAAGAGCTTTTACCTAAGAGCTCATCTCAGTCTCCCCTCGGGCAGGTTCAAGCCATTCCCCTTGGCCTGTCCCTGCAGGCCCTGATGAAGAGTCCCTGTCTTATTCTATCTGAGTAAGTTGCTTCACATGTTGTGTTCTCTTTTCTTGAGGGAATTGTCCAAATGTCTCTATTTTTCATGAAAACTCCATCGGAAACTTTGATTAAAAGCTTATAAAGTGAGCATTTCACTTCACACCAACTTAAATTAGATTTTGACTGGTTGCCATTGCATTCATTCATTATTCATCACAGTTCTTTGCAGAAGACCACGGTTTCCAAAGGTGCTTATTTTAAACCACAAATTTATTCATTTTGTCATTATACAAGTACTTGTTCTTCCAGCAGTTGTACAGTTCATTAAACAGAAATGGTGTGTTTGGATTAAATGTTCAAACCCCTCCATCTACTATTTCATTTAGAGCATCTTCCCCCTCAATGATGTGATGACATACAGAAGGGGATGTGACATGGTCAAATCCACAAAGCACAGACCTGGTACTGAGCATCCAGAAAGGAAAAGATGTGAGGACCAGACATCCCAGGAAGATTTTAGTTGGGACATACTTCTGGCCACATGCTAACCTATGTGTGCCTATCACAGGTCCTTAGCACTGCTCCAGCTCACTTACATGGGATAAATGTATTGGATGCTCATATCAGGTATCACAGAATCCCAGACTGGTTTATGTTGGAAGGGACCTAAAAGCTCTCAACTTCCAACCCCTGCCATGGGCAGGGACAATTTCCACTAGAGCAGTTTGCTCCAAGCCCCTGTGTCCAACCTGGCCTTGAACACTGCCAGGGATGGGGCAGCCACAGCTTCTCTGGGCACCCTGTGCCAGCACCTCGGCACCCTCATAGTGAAGAATTCCTTCCTCAAATCCAATCTGGATCCCCCTGCTTCAGTTTGAACCCACCACCCCTTGTCCTATCCCTACACTCCCTGATGAAGAGTCCTTCTCCTGCATCCCTGTAGCCCCCTTCAGACGCTGGAAGCTGCTCTGAGGTCTCCAAGCAGCTTCTCTTCTCCAGTCTGATCAGCCCGAGTGTTCTCAGCCTGGCGCAATACGGGAGCTGCTCCAGCCCCTGAGCACCCTCATGGCCTCCTCTGGACTTACTCCAGCAGCTCCATGGCCTTCTTATGTTCCCTGCAGAGAAGCACTTGGGGGTGTTGGTCAATGAGAAAAGGACCATGAGCCAGCAGTGTGTGCTTGCAGCCAAGAAATGAACCGTATCTTGGGCAGCATCCAAAGGAGAGTGGCCAGCCGGTAAAAGGAGTTGATCCTGCCCCTCTGCTCTGCTCTTGTGAGACTTCACCTGGAGCATTGTGTGCAGTTCTGGTGTCCTCAACATAAAAAGGACATGGAAGTGTTGGAACAAGTCCAGAGGAGGCCACGAGGATGCTCATGGACTGGAGCACCTCCCGTATGAAGACAGGCAGAGGAAGTTGGAGCTCTTCAGCCTGGAGAAGAGAAGGCTGCGTGGAGACCTCAGAGCAGCCTTCCAGTATCTGAAGGGGGCCTATAGGGATGCTGGGGAGGGACTCTTCATTAGGGACTGTAGTGACAGGACAAGGGGTAATGGGTTAAAACTTAAACAGGGGAAGTTCAGATCTGATATAAGGAGGAAATTCTTTCCTGTGAGGGTGGTGAGGCACTGGAATGGGTTGCCAAGGGAGACTGTGAATGCTCCATCCCTGGCAGTGTTCAAGACCAGGTTGGACAGAGACTTGGGTGGCATGGTTTAGTGTGAGGTGTCCCTGCCCATGGCAGGGGGGTTGGAACTAGGTGATGTTAAGGTACTTTCCAACCCTAACTATTCTATGATTCTAGTATTCTATAGACACCAAAACTGTATCAGAACTGCAGGGGATACCAGAGCTGTATTGAACCTTTGGTCCTTCCCTCAGATCTTCAAGCTCGCTTGGGATGAACAGTTATCAACCAGGCACTGGAGACAGTGGTCACTGCCTTACCTTAAGGCTGAGCCTCCTTTTTGTGGGAACTACTTTCATTTAGCACAATTTAAACACAAAACACCACGGTGCTGTCTCAGTCCTGCTATTAAATAACTGATACTTATTTGGATGAATTATCCAAGACTCAGTCCACGCTTAAAATCACCTGAACCTGTTTGAAGGAACCATTCATTCCCCAAACTCCTTCTGGCTGCATCAACACCTCCAAGACCAGTTCTCCTGCAGAGACCTACCCAGGAAGAAAGGCCCAGGACAGTTTGCTTTGTATTTCCCCATCTATCACATACCTCTTCCTTTCAGTGTTTCCCTGAGGAAGCCCTTTACATCCACAGAGATCATCTAATATTGCATTGAACGGAGCTGAAAACAAACACAACAAAGCATCCTCTGTGTGGATGGTTCGCGCTGGTCATGGGGAGTCCTTTTCATCAGATGCATTTATTTCCATACACTTTACTAGTGATTGTACAACACTTTGGTCAAAAGCATTGGCTCAAAATGTGGCTGCTTTGAGGATATATCAGGATGAAGTCATATTTCCCAGTCTTCATCTGAAGAATCCTGAGTGCCGGTGTGTCCTGAATGCTTCTCCTAGATGAAGAGACATTATAAAACCCTTAGTAGAAATATTGAATGATAACCTTGTCCAGACATTTAAAAATGACAAAGGATGGGGCAGATAGAAGAGAACACCAAGCTATGAAAATGCGGGGAAGGAAGAAAGAGAAGAATGCAGATGGCTTTAGATGTTTTCAATGTCAACCTGTTTTTCTGCTGGAAGGCATCAGACTGACAGTCCAGGAGATGCACTGAAGGAGGGAAGTAAAGGATTTCTGTGTGGTTTTGAATGTCTTTCTTCCCCACTGAGTACTGGGCTAAACCGAAGGCTTGTGAAGTGGGAAAATCAGTGTAACAGAGGGAGAAATAACCCTCAACCTAATTTAGAAAAGAAGAATAATATAATTCAAAGATTATTGAAGAGAGCTACATGAATCCAGAAAGAGGCACTAAGAATAACTGGGTGTGCTTGTGCAGGGTGAATAATGCAGCTTGAAGTCCCAGATGCAGACAGCTGAGTACAGCACTTGCTCCATCAGCTTCGTCAAGATAGCCAGGCAAGCAGCGCTTTGGGTGTTCAGGGGAGAGGAATACCCCTGATCCTCCCTCCCAGCAGCACTCAGGCTCTTTACACCCCTACTTAAATTCGCAGCACAGCAGAGGCTCAGATATGACTTGTCCCCATTTAGCACAAAGGCTTTGTTGACAAACAGACTGTCACAGCTTTATTTCACAGAATCCCAGAGAGGTTTGTGTTGGAAGGGACCTTAAAGCTCCTCCAGCTCCAACCCCTGCCACAGGCAGGGACCCCTTCCACTGGAGCAGCTTGCTCCAAGCCCCTGTGTCCAACCTGGCCTTGAACACTGCCAGGGATGGGGTACCCACAGCTCCTCTGGGCACCCTGTGCCAGCGCCTCAGCACCCTCACAGGGAAGAGCTTCTGCCTAAGAGCTCATCTCAGTCTCCCTTCTGGCAGCTTCAAGACATTCCCCTTGGCCTGTCCCTGCAGGCCCTTGGCCAAAGCCCTCCTGCAGGTTTCTTATAGTCCCATTCAGACACTGGAAGCTGCTCTGTGGACTCTAAGCAGCTTCTCTTCTCCAGGCTGCACAGCCCCAGTGTTCTCAGCCTGGCCCCATATGGGAGCTGCTCCAGCCCCTGAGAATCCTTGTTGCATCTCTGGACTTGCTCTAGCAGCTCCATGTCCTCCTTGTGTTGGGGACACCAGAGCTGTATCAAATCCTCTTGACCTTCCACCAGTTCATCATTGAGGAAATGCTTATAAATCAGGCAATGTAGACAGTCGTCAGTGCCTTACCTCAAGCCTGAGCCTCCTTTTTGTGGGCACTACTTTCATTTAGCACAATTTAGACACAAAACACATGGTGCTGTCTCAGGCCTGTTATTAAATACCTGATACTTATTTGGATGAAGGCTCAGGCCTTGCTTAAAACAGCCTGAAGCAGTTTGAAGAGAACCATTTGTTGTGCTGGTTCTCCATACCCTGCACTTGCTGTAATAATGACCAGTAGTGAGCTATAATGACCAATAATGGCCAGTAATGCTCAATTCCATAATCACATATTCCACATATTCCTTCCTTACCTCCACAGTACTGAAGAGCTCCAAATGTGCTTTCAAACCTTGCATAGATGTGGCAGCAGCTTTCGCTCCCACAGCCTCCTCAGAGCCCCCTTCACCTCCTTGTTCCTCAGGCTGTAGATGAGGGGGTTAAGGGTTGGGGTGAGGATGGAGTAACACAGCGACACCAGCTTTGCCTGATCCCATGAGGATGCCTCATGAGGCTGGACGTATGTGAGGATCGCGGGTGCGTAGAAGATGGTGATGGCAACCAAGTGGGAGGCACAGGTAGAGAAGACCTTCAGCCTCCTCGTGGCCAAAGGGATCTGCAGGACGGTGTGGAGGATGTAGGTGTAGGACACCAGGATCATCAGGAGAGGGCCCACAGTGTTTAACACAGCGTGGTAAACCTGCAAGACCTCATTTGTGCTTGTGTCGGAGCAGGAGAGCTGCAGGAGGCTGGGCAGCTCACAGAAGAAGTGGTTGATGCTCCTGGCCTGACAGAAGGACAACCTCCCTGCCAGCGTGATGTGCACCAGGGAGGTGAGGAACCCGATGGTGTACACCAGCACCATCATGCCATGGCAACGTGCCCTGGTCATGGTAGTGGTGTAGAGCAGGGGCTTGCACACAGCCGTGTATCGGTCGTAAGCCATTACCCCAAGCAGGAAGCTCTCACAGACAGCCAGAGCCACGAAAATATACATCTGGGCAAAGCAACCCCAAAAGGAGATGTGGCTTCTCCCCAGCAGGAAGGTCTCCAGAGCTTTTGGGATGATAGCGGAGGAAAGGCAAACATCCATGCAAGATAAGTGGCTCAGGAAGAAGTACATGGGGATGTGGAGGTGGGGGTCAGTGTTGATCAGCAGGATCATCATCAGGTTCCCCAGCACCATGAAAACGTAGAGGGATAAGAAGATTGTGAAGATGGTGGTTTGTAGCTCTGGGGCATCAGAGAAACCCAAGAGGATGAAGCTGGAGAGAACCGTGAGGTTTCCTCTGTCCGTCATTTCAATAAGTTGATGGATTTGGATTGAAATGAAAGGAATCACTGAAATACATCCCTACAAGAGAAATAATGTGGAAGTTTAGTTGGAGTATAATCCACAAAGTAAATGCAATAGAAAACGGTGTATTTGTAATGCTGTATTTCTGTGTGTAGCTCAAGATCTGAAGTCAAAGTGGTGAAGGAGCACATTACACAACAGGAAATTAAAAGAGAATAATTCTAGAATGATTGATATATACATCACTAATGAAAGAGTGAGAAACATCATGTCTATCCAAACGTAATACAATAAAACCAAATAAGTACATCACAAAATGTGGAAAACAGAAAAGATTTTGTATTTTCTTCGCTGATTTCTGGGAATGTTAAGGATTTATTTTCTCCCTTTTTTTTTGTATTTTTCAGAGTGGATCAGTGCTCTTCTGTAGATTCATTACTTGTGCTGCATCCTTTTCGACACCACACAAAGCCATGTACTTGAAATTTGTTTTACGTTCTAAGTTTATCTGCTTTTGAAGAACCCCCACCCTGCATAATGTTAAGGGAAATCAGTGGACTTCGCTCCAGCAGAGCTTTGCTGGGAATGCAGTGAGCTGCCTATGACCAACCCAAATATGCACCTAAGGGTGTAAAATACAAAACATACCATATATAAACCAAAATTTTAAGGCTTTACGCTTGGATATTCTCATGCTAAAATATCACTAAATCAGTTGTAGATGGGGTCAGGAAGGTTGGTGTTTTTGAAGCAAACCTACTAGGCATACTAGGGCACTTTTATTCACACCATGGGTTATCATAGAATGGTTTGGGTTGAAGGGAAATTAAAGCTCACACAGCTCCAAACCCTGACACGGGCAGGCACACCTTCCACTAGAGCAGCGTGCTCCAAGCCCCTGTGTCCAACCTGGCCATGAACACTGCCAGGGATGGGGCAGCCATAGCTTCTCTGGGCACCCTGTGCCAGGGCCTCAGCACCCTCACAGTAAAGCACTTCTTCCTTATCTCCAACCTGAATTTCCCTGTTTCAGTTTAAACCCATCACCCCTTGCCCTATCTCTACAGTCCCTGAAGAAGAGTGAAATATAACATGCCATCAAGCATGTGAGAGGCAGCAAGACCAGGGTCAAACTGGACCCACCACCCATCAAACCCTTTTGTACCTGCTTGGTTAAAGAGGAAGGTGGTGGTGGATGCAGTGTCTGCAGCTCCTCCTGGAGACCATGTGATGGGTTGAAGGAGAGATGCTTGGTAGCAGGATGCTCCAGGCTGGCTGGTGGAGGGGTTTTTATCTCACAGGAAGCATTACCTCAGAGGCTTGTGTTGTGCAAACTGTTCTCCCAAAGGACCCTCCTCCCTCGGATAATTAGTTTGACTTGATCAGCAAAACAACCTCTCAAGTCCTCTCTCCCCAAACTCCTTCTGGCTGCATCAACACCTCCAAGACCAGTTCTCCTGCAGAGACCTACCCAGGAAGACAGGCCCAGGACAGTTTGCTTTGTATTTCCCCATCTACCACATACCTCTTCCTTTCAGTGTTTCCCTAAGGAAGCCCTTTACATCCACAGGGTTCATCTAATATTGCATTGAAGGGAGCTGAAAACAAAGCATCCTCTGTGTGGATGGTTTGCGCTGGTCATGGGGAGTCCTTTCCATCACATGCATTTACTTCCATGCACTTGACTAGTGACTGTACACCACTTTGGTCAAAAGCATTGGCTCAAAACGTGGCTGCTTTGAGGATATATCAGGATGAAGTCAGATTTCCCAGTCTTCCTCTGAAGAATTCGGAGTGCCGTTGTGTCTCGAATATTTCTCCTAGATGAAGAGACATGATAAAACCCTTAGTAGAAATATTAACTGATAACCTTGTCCCAGTCATTTAGAAAAGACAAAGGATGGGGCAGATAGAAGAGAAAACCGAGGTATGAAAATGTGGGGAAGCAAGAAAGAGAAGAATGTAGATAGCTTTAGATGTTTTCAATGTCAACCTGTTTTTTCTGCTGGAAGGCACCAGACTGACAGTCCAGGAGATGCACTGGAGGAGGGCAGAAAATTATTTCTGAGTGGATTTGAATGTCTTTCTTCCCCATTGGGTACTGGGCTAAAACCAAGGCTTGTGAAGTGGGAAAATCAGTGTAACAGAGGGAGAAATAACCCTCAATCAAATTCTGGAAAGAAGAAAAATATATAATTCAAGGATTATTGAAAAGAACTACATGAAGGCAAAAAGAGGCACTGAGAATACCTGGGTGTGCTTGTGCAGGGGGAATAATGCAGCTTGAAGTCCCAGATGCAGACAGCTGGGTTTTGTACTTGCTCCATCGGGCTCATCAGTATACCCATGCCAGCAGCACCTTGGGTGTTCAGGGGAGAGGAAGACCCCAAATCCTTCCTCTTTACCAGCATTCCTGCTCTTTACACCCCTACTTAAATTCACAGCAGAGCAGAGGCTCAGATATGACTTGTCCCCATTTAACACAAGGACTTTGTTGACCAATAGCCTGTCACAGCTTTATTTCTTAGAATTGCAGCCTGGTTTGTGTTGGAAGGGAAATTAAAGCTCCTCCAGCTCCAACACCTGCCACAGGCAGGGACCCCTTCCACATGAGCAGCTTGCTCCAAGCCCCTGTGGCCAACCTGGCCTTGAACACTGCCAGGGATGGGGCAGCCACAGCTTTTCTGGGCACCCTGTGCCAGCGCCTCAGCACCCTCCCAGGGAAGAGCTTCTGCCTAAGAGCTCACCTCAATATCCCCTCTGTCATGTCACGTGACCAAACCTTGTGGGCTGGAGTTGAAATACCTGGAAATATCAGTTAATATTTCCTTAAAACCAGAAATAACACCAGAAATCATTTGCTAATATAAAACATGAGGTCAGATACCAGTTGATTTGATGTCAGCAGGGCAAAGCCACCACCTTCTCCTTTTTGCTCTCTGAAGCCTGAAGTAAAGTTTATTATTATGTTTAATAGCATATAAATAATAAGATATATTAATTTCAAGTAATATTTAAGTAACAATCACTTTGGACAACAACATTCTTTCCAATACACAGTCACTGTCAGGTTTCAGGCTGCAGCCAGAGAAAGTCCTGTCCATCCCAGCACAGAATGTAGCCTTGGTTTAAGGAGAAGTGTGTTTTCCAGTTTTCAGGCTTCCAAGTATGTTTAGTCCCTTCTTTGTGCAGGTGCTATATCCACGCGTCCTTGAAGGTGCTATATCCAACCATCCTCTTCAAGGTGCAATATCGAACCATCCTTGAAGGTGCAATATCCAGCCTGCTTCTTCTCATGGGGACCAACTCGTCATGCTTCAAGGACTGGCTGGAGATGGGCAGGAGGTACATGAAAAGGGAGCTGCCATAGTACAAAGCAGTGGAGATGAAGTGAGAGTCACAGGTGGAGAAAGCTTTGCGTTGACCAACCACAGACCACACCCACATGACAGTGGAAAGGACCAAAAAGTAGGAGATGAGGATGAAGACCGTGGTGCTCAGTACCTTGAACCCCACCACGGCAGCAACCATCACCTCAATGGCAGGGGTGTCAGAGCAGGAGAGGGCTAGCAGTGGTGGTCCATCACAGAAGAAGTGACTGATCATCTTGGACTGACAGAATGGGAGATGAACTATGGAAACTATGTGTATGGCAGAGCTGATCACACCAGCTAAGTAGGCACCAGCCAACATCCCAATGCAAAGCCTTTGGGACATGACTGTGGAGTAGAGAAGGCGGTTACAAATGGCCATGTAGTGATCATAAGCCATAGCAGCCAGCATGTAGCACTCGGTGGTGGCATAGGTTGTGAATGAGAAGAGCTGGGTGGCACATCTAATGAAGGAAATCACTTTCTTCTCCACTAGAACATGGAGCAAGGCTTGAGGGATGATGGTAGAGGAGTAGCAGACATCCAGGAGAGGCAACTGAAAATTCTGAATAGGCCCAAATCCCTCAATAATATTAAGAAAGTCAGGTTTTGTCTATCAGTCAGCTACCCCACTTTAAGTCAATGTAAAGGGTGTATATATATACATATATACACACACATACATATATATAAGTCAATATGAGGTAAATTCTTTTTGAGAGAGGAAAACACCAAGGCCAGTCTTGGCTGAACACCACAATCACCACCAACACAGCTGGAAGCTAGTAGGTATTTTAAGGCAAGGAGGGAGGGCAACACCAGAATGAATAAACTGCAGGGTTCCTCATAGTTCCTCTCAAGCCATTGACACATGGAAGTCCTTGAACTCCTGAGTAACTACTGGGGAAAGGGAATTATTTCTCATCTTTTGGGTGCTGCCAGTCTAGTGTGATAGTGTGATACATGAGGAATAAATAGCTGTTCTCTGTGACCCAGGAGGAGCTCTTTGAGAGCAAATGTGGCTTTCCTTAGGGTAGGATGGTGCAGAGCCAGGATTTCTCACCTCACTTTGCTTTAGACACGATGCCTAACTTGTAGACAAAAGATACATTCAGGCTTGATCAAAGATAAATTCTGCCTGGGAGAAACCAGCAGCTCCAAATATCACAGCTTACAACAGGCAGAATAAATCTTCATTGATTTTTCCTGCCTAACATTAATCATCACTTGACAGAGTTACACCAGAGAGCAAAGCAAGAGTGCATGTGGCTGGTATCTGACAAGCAGAGCCATGCTTAAGTCATCATTATTTGATGACCCTTTGCTGAAGGGGTGAGGTCCACCTCCAGAGCCAGACTCCTCATTTCAGATGTCCTGTGAGCAACGCGTGTGGTCTCCTGGTGTTATTAATTGGGATTTAGAGCTGCTTTTCACTGCTCACATAGAGATGCTGGAGGCAAAGCAGCTCCTGAGCCATCACCACGGAGCTGGAAGATGTGACCCAACTAATGAAAATCAAACTATTTGGGTCTGGGGCTCAATCCTCCCCCTGAGGCAGCATCCACCTGCCCAGACACACACATCTCCTGCCAGGGGACAATCAACCTGAAGCTCACAATTAACAAAGGCTCACCCTCCTTTTTCTTGCTTGACAAACCAAGTGCTTGGTCTGAAGTGATCCAAGGTGCAGATATGAAACCTGGGATGTGTCTAAGGCTGCAGCTTGTGCTATACACAACGGCTTCTCCCCAGCAATCACACCTCCCTGCAGCTTGAGCACACTCACTGGAATGGAGATAAATTAAACTGAAAACCCATACCTTGCTGCCTTTGTTTAGATATTATCCATGCAGGTTGTGGGTCCACACTCTGCTGAAGAGTTAACTGAATATTTATCCCTGTATTCCTGGGGAAAGGACCTCCATTTGTGGCTTTCCTACTCCGATTTGGTAAGATCTTGCTTTTTGGACAAGCTTTCAACAAGCTGCCCTAGGACTCAACAAGCAGACTGCTGCTAGTGTTATCCAAGATGTAACTCTTGACATTATGGATAGGAGAACGTCCAGATGCTGTTATGATCCTACAGGCAAGCAAAACCTTGTAGCATAACCTCCTGGTTAGGTAGCAGTTAGCTTGCTCTCATGGAACCATAGAATCCCAGAGTTATTTGTGTTGGAAGAGACCTTAAAGCTCCTCCAGCTCCAACCCCTGCCACAAGCAGGGACCCCTTCCACTAGAGCAGCTTGCTCCAAGCCCCTGTGTCCAACCTGGCCTTGAACACTGCCAGGAATTGGGCAGCCACAGCTTCTCTGGGCACCCTGTGCCAGCACCTCAGCACCCTCACAGGGAAGAGCTTCTGCCTAAGAGCTCATCTCAATTTCCCTCTGGCAGTCCAAAGCCATCATAGTGGATGTTATCCTCAAGATCTCAGTACAGGAACAAGGGGAAGGTGGCAGATATATGAAGTTATAACACACTGCTTGGTTACCTGCTCTTTCGAGAGTCTTACAGCACAAACTGTCTAATGAGTGAAGAAAAGGATCGTTCAAAATATGAAACAAAAGAGCCCCATGCTCATAGCACCAGCATCCCTCTGATTCCTCAAGGTGATAGTTTCTGCTGCCCTGAAGTAAAGCAGAGGAGGTAAGGTTTGCTACAAGGCCTGTGGATCCTGTGGATGCCACAGGACAAAGCAGGGTTTTCATATCAGGGATTTCTTTCTCGTTGCTCTCAGATCCACTTGAAATGGGTTTTAATACTCCCAGCTTCTCCAGGCTCCAGCTAGAAGGGTAATGCTGCTCTGTCTTCCCCCATGCAGCATCTACCCGTCCTTCCAGAGCCTTGTCCTTTGTGGTATTCACAGAGCCAGGGGTAAAACAAGTCAGGGGATTACACATTAACTGGCAGGGAGCTGTCAGACCAGGCAAGGGTCAGCCCAAAGGGCTCCCAAGAGCCAGGTCAGGATACACCCAACAGGTTTTAAAATTAATGGCACCAGAAGGTCTTATTTGAACAATACCAGCCCAAAATTGTTGCCTTTAAAATTTTTATCCAGCCTTCAAAAATCCCCAAAGGTAGTTTTTTAGTACATAGCAGTATGTACTGTGTCATGTCTGTATTCAAAAACAAGATTACCTCTTGGGAAGCACTCTTAGATGTGTTCAACCCTCAGTGTAGGGAAAATACAGCTCTCCTTTATCTCAGTTTATGCTGCTACTTAGAATGAAAATATAAAAGCACAACTTCCTTTTCATTTTGAAGCAGCTGCCTTTACTTTTCAATCAGAAATGCTTTCGTTACTGTGCAACCAAATATGAGAGGGGGCTGCAGGGCCTTCCAGGAAAGGACAGAAATCACCTCTTTACTCCCCAAAAGCCCTAGTAGGGAATGACCCTGGTTATTCCTGCCTAGCACTTAATGTTCTGTAACAAACGGTGGGTTTCCTACCCCATGCAGGTTACCAGGATGGATCCACCAGTAACCCAGGAACTTGGTTACTGTATAGGCATCCTCACCCATTTAATTCAGCATCAGAGAGCACCTAAAGAAGCCCAGCTGCTCCCCTGGGATGATTTAGGTGGTGATGGGTGTGATTTACGTACATCAACAACAAGGAATTAAATCCTTCACCTCCATGGGATAAAGCCTGAGACCTTACCTGGTTTGAGATCTGATGTGTTTTTGTTTGCTTCCATTATGAAATCTGGGATGGCTTTGTCAGGAGTAAAGATGTGCAATGGGGATACTTTCTGAGAGGGATCTGTGGATCTAGAGGAAACAACTGATGGAGAAGGGAATCGTCTAAAACACCACAAATAAGCACTTCAAATTGTGTATGGATAGCACAGAATATTTAAGAAAAAAAACATTTAAAAGGCAGAGTGAATTTGATATCCTCAACAACAGAAGGACATGGATCAAGTCCAGGCGAGGCCACAAGGATGATCAGGGGCTGGAGCACCTCCCATATGGAGCCAGGCTGAGAACATTGGGGCTGTTCAGCCTGGAGAAAAGAAGCTGTGTGGAGACCTCAGAGCAGCTTCCAGTGTCTGAAGGGGGCTACAAGGGTGCTGGAGAGGGACTCTTCATTAGGGACTGGATTGACAGGACAAGGAGTGATGAGTTCAAATGAAACACAGGGAGTTCAGGTTACATATAACAAAGAAGCTCTTCCCTGTGAGGGTGCTGAGGCACTGGCACAGGGTGCTCAGAGAAGCTGTGGCTGCCCCATCCCTGGCAGTGTTCAAGGCCAGTCTGGACAGAGTGTTGGGTGACATGGTCTAGTGTGTAGTGTCCCTGACCATGGCAGGGGGTTGGAACCAAGGTTCTTTCCAACCCAAACCACTCTATGATTCTGCAATAATCTACATTTCATATAACCTGAAGCCTCAGCCAAGAACTGCATTAGGAAAAGTGGGTTTTAAAGCATCATTTCTAAATGCGAGGGGACTTTCTTTGAAGCTTTTAAACTATCTGACATTGCTTTAACAGGGTCAGAAAATAAACTGTCTACATAGGATCAGCCAACTGTAGAGGCAACATGATGGCCTTAGTTTACTTATCTATTATTTCTCAGTTTCTTGGGTAAGCCAAGCCACTTGGCTACCCAAAGCTTCCCAGCACATAAGAGAAAATTTTTATCTTAAAGGAGTGGCTATTCCCAGCAACGTCCACTAGGTGGTGGTGTTGTATAAGAAATCCGGATCCATGATTTTCTAGCCGCTTATTTCAAAACTTATGCCTTTTGATACCTAAAGGGACTCCTGTGACCATTTTGCACCTCTTGAAGGTGACCGCAGAGAGCAATGGTACCAAGAAGGAACAAAAATCACATAGGAAAAGGAGTGGATTTTGTTCAGAAGTAGATGAATACAGCTTTGAAGGGGAAATGGACATCTAAAGAGCAGGCATACGTGGATACTGTCATGTCCTGCTGGCAACAGTAAGAGTCAGCTTCAGGCTGGTAACTTTAGTAAAGAGTAAGAACAAAGAATAAGAGTAAAGAATAAGAATATATATAATATATATATAAAATAAAAAATATATATAATAAAAAATACAACGTAAATGATAGAGAATAAAGTACAAATAAAGAATAAAGTATAAAAAAAGAATATTTATTTCTTAGTGCTGGCCAGGGTCACATCCCTGTTTAGGTTATTTTCCCCTGGATTAGGGAGTGTTTTTCCCACTGGAGATGCCACAGCTCAAGTGACCACAGGTGGAAAATCTCCATCCAGGACTCAGCCAAGCCTTCTCCTTCCTAAAAGCCCATCAGCTCCAAATCCATTCCCAGTGGAGCTTGTTAACACAGTTGGATCAGGGACATCTCTCACCTTTGAGTGATGAGCTGCTAAAGAAATAGGGAAGTTTTGGGTGTGTGGGGAAACCCTGTGGTGACTGTTTTCCCTGGTGGCATTGTGATTTTATAGCAACCAAGATATGGGGGAGCTGCAATTTGTGCCAGGAATGACTTCTTGCATAGGAAATAAAGACTTTTGGTTGGGTTTTTCCATTACCTTCAATTTTCCCGTTGTTTCTCTAATCCCCATTGCCTCAAACCAAAGTGCAACTCCCCTGCGGCAAATTCTACTGATAACATTCTTGCCTTTGTTTTTAACAAACCACTCTGGGTATAAATTAGAAAACTCCTTAGAGATTCTCTTAAAGGCTTTGAGAAAGGCAGAACTTGAGGAGGAAAACTGAAAGGGTGAAGTTCCACAGCTGCCTGAAAAGAGGTGGCAAAGCCCAATTTGACTGTGATTTAACTCAGCAGCCTGGTTCCAAACACAGACCTGTTGAAGAATTTGCATTTCACTCACTTGGCTCACGCACGATATCCCATTGCTCCATAACTGCATTAAAACATCAGTTCATCCATTTAGATCTTGGGTTTCCATCCTTCCTGGGAAAAGCCCATAGCAGCTGGGCCCTCCCCACCCTACAAATCACTGAGACCCCAACTAAACTGAGGCAAGGAAAACTAGTATTGTGTGTGTTGGTGTTGACATTTAACACAAGAATATACTGTGCTATATATATATAGTTTAGAATGCATTTAATATTGTGTTTTGCTATATATTCACACATATATATGTGTTTATGTGTATAGCTTGCCCATCATAGGAATAGAGACCTCCTAGATGTCCTTTCTGAGCAATAACTACGTCCTGCTGGTCATAGTCACATCAGTGACTAGTCATGGTCATGCTAGTCATGGCCGCATCAGGTTGCTCCTGGCCTCATTCAGGCAGCTTCTGAACATGTCCATGGGTGGAGGCTCCACAGCCTCTGGAACAAATCCTCATAGAATCATAGAATAGTTATGGTTGGAAAGAACCTTAAGATCATCAAGTTCCAAACCCCCTGCCATGGACAGGGACACCTCACACGAAATCATATCACCCAAGGCCTCATCCAACCTGGCCTTGAACGCTGCCAGGAATGGAGCATTCACAACCTCCCTGGGCAACCCATTCCAGTGCCTCACCACCCTAACAGGAAAGAATTTCCTTCTTATATCCAATCTAAACCTCCCCTGTTTAAGTTTTAACCCATTACCCCTTGTCCTGTCAATACAGTCTCTAATGAAGAGTCCCTCTCCAGCATCCCTATAGACCCCCTTCAGATACTGGAAGCTGCTCTGAGGTCTCCCCGCAGCCTTCTCTTCTCCAGGTTTACAGCCCCAACTTCCTCAGCCTGTCTTCACGCGGGAGGTGCGAACTGCCACGCAAACTGCCTCGACCCGCTCTGTTCGCCGGGCTCCTGGTCGCTCGCGCTTCCTGGGGCAGGTCATTAACCAGTCAGGGTTAGTGCCACTGCTTCAGGCTCCACCCTGTGTGAGTCAGCTGCTCGCGTAAGCTGAGCTGCCGGGTCCTGGGCAGGTCCTCTCGAGGACTTGAGGCTCCCTCAGTGGCTCTTGTCGCTCTGAGTTGAGGCTCCTGGACCCTGATCTCCCCCCGCTCCGGTGTTGAAGGCGTCCTCTCTCAAGCTACTCACCTCAGCAATTCAATGGTAACGAAGAATAATCCCTTTCAACACGAGTTAAGTGTCCAATGCTGTGCCGACCATTAGAGGGGCCCTGCCTCCAGCCAGGTGGAGGTAGCGGACAATTGGATTTACTGGACTGTGTGGATCAGATGGCCTGGCACATCAGTCCCACACAAGTATAAGACTCTAGTAGATAACAGCGCACAGTGTACCCTGATGCCATCAAGTTGGCAACGGGTGGAACCCATCTATATTTCTGGAGTAACAGGAGGATCCCAAGAGTTGACTGCTCTGGAGGCTGAAATCAGCCTGACTGGGAGGGAATGGCAAAAGCACCCTATTGTGACTGGTCCAGAGGCTCCATGCATCCTCGGCATAGACTACCTCAAGAGAGGGTACTTCAAAGACCCAAAAGGGTACCGGTGGGTTTTTGGTACTGCTGCTTTGGAGACTGAGGAAATTGAGCAGCTGTCCACCTTGCCTGGTCTCTCAGAAGATCCTTCTGTTTTGGGGTAGCTGAAAGCCAAAGAACAACAAGTGCCAATTGCGACCACAACAGTGCACCGGCGGCAATATCGCACCAACCGAGACTCCCTGATTCCCATCCATCAGCAGATCCGTAGACTGGAGAGCCAGGGGGTGATCAGCAGGACCCGCTCACCCTTTAATAGCCCCATATGGCCAGTGCAAAAGTCTAATGGAGAATGGAGACTAACAGTAGACTATTGTGGCCTGAATGAAGTCACACCACCATTGAGTGCTGCCGTACCGGACATGCTAGAACTTCAGTATGAACTAGAGTCAAAGGCAGCCAAGTGGTATGCCACGATTGATATTGCCAATGCATTTTTCTCAATTCCTTTGACAGCAGAGTGCAGGCCACAGTTTGCTTTTACTTGGAGGGGTGTCCAGTTCACTTGGAACCGACTGCCCCAGGGGTGGAAACACAGCCCTACCATTTGCCACGGACTGATCCAGACTGCACTGGAACAGGGGCAAGCTCCAGAACACCTGCAATACATTGATGACATTATTGTGTGGGGCGATACAGCGGAAGAAGTCTTTGAGAAAGGGAGGAAAATAATCCAAATCCTGCTGAAAGCCGGTTTTGCCATAAAACGGAATAAGGTCAAGGGACCTGCACAGGAGATTCAATTTTGGGGAATAAAATGGCAAGATGGACGTAGACAGATCCCCACAGATATGATCAACAAGATAACAGCAATGTCTCCACCAACTAATAGGAAAGAAACGCAAGCTTTCTTGGGTGCTGTGGGGTTCTGGAGAATGCACATCCCAAATTACAGTTCGATTGTAAGCCCTCTCTATCATGTGACCCGGAAGAAGAATGATTTTAAATGGGGCCCTGAGCAGCAACAAGCCTTTGAGCAAATTAAACGCGAGATAGTTCATGCAGTAGCCCTTGGACCAGTCCGGAACGGGTCAGATGTAAAAAATGTACTGTACACTGCTGCTGGGGAGAACGGTCCTACCTGGAGCCTCTGGCAGAAAGCTCCAGGGGAGACTCGAGGTCGACCCCTCGGCTTTGGGAGTCAGGGACACAAAGGATCTGAGGCCAGCTATACCCCAACTGAGAAAGAGATACTGGCAGCCTATGAAGGGGTTCGAGGTGCTTCGGAAGTGATTGGCACTGAAGCACAGCTCCTCCTGGCATCCCGCTTGCCTGTGTTGGGCTGGATATTCAAAGGCAGGGTCTCCTCTACACATCATGCAACTGATGCTACATGGAGTAAATGGGCTGCACTAATTACACAACGAACTCAAATAGGAAATCCCAGTCGTCCAGGCATTCTAGAAGTCATCATGGACTGGCCAGAGGGCAAAGATTTCGGAATGTCACCAGAGGAGGAGGTGATGCGCGCTGAAGAGGCCCCACCATATAATAAACTGTCAGAAAGTGAAAAGCAGTATGCCTTGTTTACTGATGGCTCTTGCCGTATTGTGGGAAAGCATCGGAGATGGCAGGCAGCTGTATGGAGTCCTGGACGACAAGTTGCAGAAACTGCTGACGGAGAGGGTGAATCGAGTCAGTTTGCCGAGGTGAAAGCCATCCAGCTGGCCCTGGACATTGCTGAACGAGAAAAGTGGCCAGTACTTTATCTCTATACTGACTCATGGATGGTGGCAAATGCCCTGTGGGGGTGGTTGAAGCAATGGAAGCAGAGCAACTGGCAACGCAGACGTAAACCCATCTGGGCTGCTGCCCTGTGTCAAGATATTGCTGCCAGGGTGCAGAACCTGGTGGTGAAGGTACGTCATGTAGATGCCCATGTACCCAAGAGTCGGGCCACTGAGGAACACCAGAACAACCAACAAGTGGATAAAGCGGCTAAGATTGAAGTGGCTCAGATGGACTTAGATTGGCAACATAAAGGTGAATTATTTTTGGCCCGGTGGGCCCATGACACTTCAGGCCATCAGGGCAGAGATGCAACATATAGATGGGCCAGTGATCGAGGGGTGGACTTAACAATGGACACTATTGCCCAGGTTATTCATGAGTGTGAAACGTGTGCTGCAATTAAACAAGCCAAGCGGTTAAAGCCTCTTTGGTATGGAGGATGGTGGTTGAAGTATAAATATGGGGAGGCCTGGCAGATTGACTATATCACACTGCCACCAACCCGCCAAGGCAAGCGCCATGTGCTTACCATGGTGGAAGCAACCACCGGGTGGCTGGAAACATACGCTGTGCCCCATGCCACTGCCCGGAACACCATCCTGGGCCTTGAGAAACAGATTTTGTGGCGACACGGCACCCCAGAGAGAATTGAGTCAGACAATGGGACTCATTTCCGGAATAACCTTATAGATATTTGGGCCAAAGAGCATGGCATTGAGTGGGTATATCACATCCCCTACCATGCACCAGCCTCTGGGAAAATCGAACGGTACAATGGGCTGTTAAAAACTACACTGAGAGCGATGGGTGGGGGAACTTTCAAGCATTGGGATACACACTTACCAAAGGCCACCTGGTTGGTCAACACCAGAGGATCTGCCAACAGGGCTGGCCCAGCCCAGTCAGAACTTTTACATATTGTAGAGGGGGACAAAGTTCCCATGGTGCATGTGAAGAATTTGCTGGGTTAGACAGTCTGGGTTATTCCTGCTTCAGGTAAAGGCAAACCCACTCGTGGGATTGCTTTTGCTCAGGGACCTGGATATACTTGGTGGGTAATGCGGGAAGATGGGGAAGTCCGATGTATACCTCAAGGGGATTTGATTTTAGGGGAACTCAATTGTATGCTGTTGCCTGCTGTGTAATACTTTTATAGCCCATCAACTAGATGTCTCCAGGTCACCAGCGACTGGCCCTGACTTCCCTCCAGCCATCATCCCAACAGAGAATGAACTTGGAACATCATGGGCCGAATGGACTCGGCAGCATTATAGGGATTGGCCCATGCACTAAGAAAATGATCTTTTCCTCTTGGTCTGTATGTATATGGATGTATATATGTGGGAGAGCGATGGTGTATTGAAAATGTGGGATCTGAGCACGACGTGAATGGTATGGAATAAGGGGTGGATAATGTCCTGGGTTCAGCAGTAGCAGTCATGTTTTTCCTTTGTGGTAGCTGGTGCAGTGCTGTGTTTTGACTTCCAGCCTGGGAACAGTGTTGGTGAAGTCGATGTTTTCGGTTGTTGCTAAGTGATGTTTACCCTGACCAAGGACTTTGTGAGGCTCATGCTCTGCTAGGGAGGAGGGGAAGCTGTGAGGAAGCAGAGATGGGGTGCCTGCCCCGGGCTAGCCAGGGAGGTATTCCATACCACAGCACGTCATGTCCGGGGTGGGGAGTACCTGGGAGTTAACCCGGAAGGACACGGGCTTCCGGGTGGAACTCGTTTTCTTGGCCAGTGGTATCATATTCTCTTCCCTTGTTATTTTCCCTTATCATTGTTGTAGTTGATCGTAGTGGTGGTGATTTGTGTTGTACATTGGTTGCTGGACTGTTCTTGTCTCAGCCCATAGGAGTTGCACCCTTTTGATCCTCCTCCCCATTCCTCTGGGAGCGGGGAAGGGGAGAGCCCCGGTGGGGGGGGGAGGGACTGCCCTCGATTGTTGTCAGCTCGGCACCACTCACTGGGAGTGAGTGAATAAGTTACCTGACTGGGTTTAAACCATGACAGACGGGCAAAGACAGAGCAAACTGTCCTGGGCCTGTCTTCCTGGGTAGGTCTCTGCAGGAGAACTGGTCTTGGAGGTGTTGATGCAGCCAGAAGGAGTTTGGGGAGCAAATGGTTTTCTTCAAACAGGGTCAGGTGATTTTAAGCGTGGACTGAGTCTTCGATAATTCATCCAAATAAGTATCAGTTATTTAATAACAGGACTGAGACAGCACCATGGTGGTTTGTGTTTAAATTGTGCTAAATGAAAGTAGTTCCCACAAAAAGGAGGCTCAACCTTGAGGTAAGGCAGTGACCACTGTCTCCATTGCCTGGTTGATAATTGTTCATCCCAAGCGAGCTTGAAGATCTGAGGGAAGGACCAAAGGTTCAATACAGCTCTGGTATCCCCTGCAGTTCTGATACAGTTTTGGTGTCTATAGAATCCTAGAATCATAAAATAGTTAGGGTTGGAAAGGACCTTAAGATCATCCAGTTCCAACCCCCTGACATGGGCAGGGACACCTCACACTAAACCATATCACCCAAGGCTCTGTCCAACCTGGCCTTGAACACCACCAGGGATGGAGCATTCACAACCTCCCTGGGCAACCCATTCCAGTGCCTCACCCCCCTCACATTAAAGAATTTCTTCCTTATATCCGATCTAAACTTCCCCTGTTTCAGTTTTAACCCGTTACCCTTCTCCTATCACTACAGTCCCTAATGAAGAGTCCCTACCCAGCATCCCTATAGACCCCCTTCAGATACTGGAAGACTGCTATGAGGTCTCCACACAGCCTTCTCTTCTCCAGGCTGAACAGCCCCAACTTTCTTAGCTTGTCTTCATACGGGAGGTGCTCCCGTCCCTGATGGCGCCAGGCTGAGAACACTGGGGCTGTTGAGCCTGGAGAAGAGAAGCTGCGTGGAGACCTCAGAGCAGCTTCCAGTGTCTGAAGGGGGCTACAAGGATGCAGGAGCGGGACTCTTCATCAGGGTCTGTAGGAAAAGAACAAGGGGTGATGGGTTCAAACTGAAACAGGGGGGATCCAGATTGGATGTAAGGAAGGAATTCTTCACTATGAGGGTGCTGAGGCGCTGGCACAGGGTGCCCAGAGAAGCTGTGGCTGCCCCATCCATGGCAGTGTTCAAGGTCAGGTTGGACACAGGGGCTTGGAGCAAGCTGCTCCAGTGGAAGGTGTTGGGGTCGGAGCTGAATGAGCTTTAAGTTCCCTTCCAACACAAACCATTCTATGATTCCATGATTTTGCATAACTGAGGAGGGATGATTCTCATTAACACAATAAAGGAGCTCTTTGCTCCTTTCGGCTCCATTCTTTCAACCTCTGCACACAGGAATCCATCAGAGGAGGCTGAATGCAGAGCTGCCACTGTGTTTAGGGCATTGGGTGGTGGAAAACCCAGTTCCCCTCTCCTTGAGACATCAGGGAGTGCAGCCACAGTAATTGCCATGGCCAGCATCACCTGGGTCCTTCTCACACACCCTCTGACATAGGCTCAGGCTCTATTTAAGCTCAGTCCTGGCAGTGGGCCCACTTCCAGGGCTGTGCTGTAACTGGGCTTGCTCCTGGTCTGTAGCAACCATGAACCTGACTCTTAGTTTCCCCTGGGCTATCAGTGGAAGCTGCTGCTGTGCTCAGGCACATGGGGACCGTGCTCTGTTTTGTGGCCACTTTCAGCTCCCAGCTCGCCTTCCCATTGGGAATAACTGGTCCTGGCTGCTCCCTTGAGGCAACTTGCATCATGCAAACAGCACAAACAACTCTTATTGAGAGGCAAGACCCTCTGGTGTCCAAGCTAGGGACAAGGCAAGCTCTAATGGAAAGTAAGTGTTATAAACATCTCCTCCTCCTTGTCTGTGTCTGTCTCTTAGGGAAAATGACCCCTGTTCAACTGGGTGCTCCAGATAGATTTTGTTGCACTCTACATCAGGCATCCAAATGCAAACTCCTACCTCTGAGGGGGAAAAAAGAAGTTACAATTCTAGGTATAGCCTACAGTGGGTATGCTTAGTCATATTTTCCATGTCCACCTAATAGAAATGATGCTGGGAGTCTCTCTTTTATTTTTAGCTATGAAAAACACAATGTCAGGACTAACTTGGGTGCAGCCATGTGCAAAGTACCATGAAGTAACAGATGATCCCCCCTCTCCTGCAATGCATCCAGGTCTCTATTTGATACAGAAAGAGCTTATTGCTGAAGGTCTCTAACAGGTTGCAGTTGGTTATTTCTGCTTTGCAGAGCATGAAGTTCTGCAGCATTCCTCAGTGGTACCTTCTCAGTTAACAGGTTGTGTTGGGGAAGAGTTGGGTGGGAGGAAATATCACTTACAGCAGCCCCACAACAAGAAAACAGGGGAAAAATCATACTTCTCCCTAAAGTCATTACATTCAATCACACTAAAATCCTTGGCAGTAGGGGAAAATCCTACTCTCAGCTGCTACTTCTCCTAAACCAGATGTGAGATGAAGCCCACAGCAAGGAAGCAAGGAGGTAAGAAATAGGTGGCCTTAATCTCCCTCTAACCCACACTGTGCTGAGACCTCTTTGGCTGAGCTGGATGTTTCCAGTGGTAGGAAGGAAGGTGCAGGATGACAGACACAGCTCTGCTGCCTCCAGGCTGGGATGTTCTGGTCACACAGAGATTCAGCATCTTCCCAATACTCAATCACAGCACCTACCATGCTCATCCTCTGGCAGCTCAGTGGCTCTGCTTCTCCTCCCATTTCCTTACTTTGCACTGCACATCCTTCTGGGAGCAAATGGGATTTTATGCATTTCCTTGCATTAGCCCAAAGTAAAGTGATGTTTTTCAGATGTACCTCCTCAAAACCCTTCATCCTTCCTTGAACTTGCCTCTGGATGAATCACTGCTTGAATCAGTGCAACTTCTAAAGCTAAACTGAAGAGGGAAATTCCTCATGGGCTTATTTTTGCCACCTCCTATGATATCACATCTATTTTCCCCAAAAGAAAAACCCCAAGAGATGACAAGAGAATATTTATCAGAGACCTATATTGAGGGGATGCTTAACATCACAGAGCCTCTGCAGAGTTTAAAGCATGGTTAGGATGTGCTGTACCTGCTCCTGTAAAGACATTCAGTTCCTTCCTCCTCCAGACAGCTGACACAAAACAAGTTAAAAAGGGAAAGAGGAGGAGTTCTATCATCCAGCTGGGACCGGGTTGGTCAATGAGCAGCTCGCAATGAGGTTACTTGCTGTTGCTTTTCTAAGGGCATCTTTAACATCCTTGTTCCTCAAGCTGTAGATCAGAGGGTTGAGCATAGGGACAAGGAGGGTGTAAAACACAGCGGTGTCTTTCTCTTTCTCCAGGGAGTACTTGGAAGCTGATTGCATGTGGCTGAGCCCAGCAGGGACATAGAACAAGGTAACGGTCAGGAGGTGGGAGGCACAAGTAGAGAAGGCTTTGTGCCTTCCTTCAGCAGACCTAATCCTCAGGATGGACAAGAGGATATATACATAGGAGGTGATGATGAGGACCAGCACAGACATGGAAATGCTCCCATGAAGAATTACAAGCAAAAGCTCATTGAGGTGGCTGTTGGAGCAGGAAAGCTTCAGCAAAGGGTTAGTGACACAGAAGTAATGGTTGATGGTGTTTGGACTGCAGAAAGGCAACAGCAGCAAGCAACAGGTTTGGATTAGGGAGTTCAAAATCCCCCCCCCCCCCCATGTATGATGCAGCCACCAGCTGAACACAGACCCCGTGGGGCATGGAAACCGTGTAGAGCAGTGGGTTGCAGATGGCTACATAGCGGTCATAAGCCATCACAGCCAGCAAGAACACCTCTGTGGTCACAAACATGAGGAAGAAGAAATGCTGCAGGAAGCAGGCAGGGTAAGAGATGGTTTTGTTTTCCACCAAGAAGGCAAGAAGCAGCTTTGGAGCAAAGACAGAGGAGTAGCAAAGATCGAGAACAGAGAGATTGCAGAGGAAGAAGTACATGGGGGTGTGCAGCCGGGGGCTTGTCTTGATCAGTGCCATCAGCCCAAGGTTGCCCATGAGAGTGATGAGATAAATCATGACGAAGATTACAGAGAGGAGTCTGCATCTTGGGCTCGCTTGTCAGGCCGAGGAGGATGAAGTGGGTCACTGCGGTGTGGTTGCCTTCAGCCCCGTTACTGTATTGCGTGGCAGCATCCCTGCGGGAAGGAGGAAAGATGGAGTGAAATAGGGAAGAGCAATGCCATGTGGCTTGCATGTACTCTGTCAGGTTGGACATTAGAACAATAAAGATTTGATAGTTGAGGCAACGCTTAACTGTGGTTCTTGGTGAATCTTCACAGGCAGAGAAACACATCCAAAAGCCCTTCAGAAATCTCTTAATCATGAGGCTAAATCAGACCTTTTCTTTTAAAATCCCAAACCCAATCTTGAACCATTTGAAAACTGGAGAAGAGGTGAAGAACTTGCAAACTGGTCATCACATTTCATTAGGGAGGCAGAAAAAGGGACTGTACATTCCATTTGCTCCATGAGAAAGACTGAAAATATCTGAGTGTGATGCCCCAGGAGCCCTGAATCCATCACCCCAGCTCTGATACAGCATTGCTGGATCCCCAGCTGCCCACAACAACTCATTGAGTGAGATACTCGAGTCTCAGGAGGTTTCCCTGGCAGCGTGGGGCAGAAAGTCCTGTCCTAGACAGCAAAAATAGGCTAAGCTGACACACTGCTGTCAGTAGAATCGTAGAACAGTTAAGGTTGGAAAGTACCTTAAGATCATCCGGTTCCAACCCCCCTGCCATGGGCAGAGACACCTCACACTAAACCACCTCACCCAAGGCTCTGTCCAACCTGGCCTTGAACACTGCCAGGGATGGAGCATTCACAACCTCCCTGGGCAACCCATTCCAGTGCCTCACCACCCTTACAGTAAAGAACTTCTTCCTTAGATCCAACCTAAACTTCCCCTATTTAAGTTTTAACCCATTCCCCTTTGTCCTATCACTACTAGCAGTTTTGGTCAGGTTCCAGCACAGAGAGAAATATTCCCCTCAGTGTGGCAGATGAGTCTAACAGAGAGTCAGTGCACTTAACTTCTGTTACCTGCTCCAGCTCAGGTATTAAAAGGCTTTAAACTAGATGTGTTGGGGGAGGGGAGCATCATTCCATTCCAACACACCCAGTCAGTTGCCAGAACCTATAATAAATGCCTGGAGCAATGTAGAGATATCCCAGCCGCTCCAGCCAATGAGCCGGCTTCAGTTGGAGCTCGGCTCAGGTGCCTCTATACAAATGCCCGTAGCATGGGGAACAAACAAGAGGAATTAGAGATGCGGTCACATCTATGGGGGAATGATATAATGGGAATCACAGAAACATGGTGGGATGGCTCCTATGACTGGAGTGTCGGAATGGAAGGTTACAGGCTCTTTAGGAAGGACAGGCCTGGCAGGCGGGGAGGGGGAGTTTCCCTTTGTGTTAGGGATACGCTGGAGAGTATGGAACTCTGTCTGGGGACAGGTGAGCAGTCCACAGAGAGTTTGTGGGTCAGGGTTAAAGGGAATATAGCTCTGGGAGACATTACTGTGGGGATCTGTTACAGACTGCCTGATCAAGGAGAACCTGCGGATGAAGCCCTCCATAGACAGATAGGAAAAGCCTCACGCTCACAGGCCCTTGTTCTCATGGGTGACTTCAACCACCTTGACATCTGTTGGGAGGACGGTATGGCCTGGCACAAGCAATCCAGGAGGTTCCTCGATTGTGTAGAAGACAACTTCCTTCTGCAAGTAATAGAGGAGCCGACAAGGAGAGGTGCCATGTTTGACCTAGTGCTCACCAACAGGGAAGGGCTCGTTGGAAATGTGATGCTCCAGGGCAGCCTTGGATGCAGCGATCATGAGATGCTTGAATTTGAGATCCTCAGGACAGTGAGAAGAGCGTGCAGCAAGCTCACTGCCCTGGACTTCAAAAGAGCAGACTTTGGCCTCTTCAGGAACCTGCTTCGGAAGGTTCCATGGGATCCAGCCCTAGAGGGCAGAGGGGCCCAAGACTCTTGGTTGATATTCAAGGATCACCTGCTGGAAGCTCAGAAGTGTTGCATCCCAACCAGAAGGAAGTGCAGCAGGAGGGTCAGGAGACCTCCTTGGATGGATAAGGAGCTCCTGAGGAAAATTCAATTGAAAAAAGAGGTTTATAATAAGTGGAAGCAAGGACAGGTGGCATGGGAAGAGTACAGGGATATTGTTCGAAAAGCTAGGGACCAGGTTAGGAAAGCTAAAGCCCAGTTAGAATTAAACTTAGCTAGGGGTATTAAAGATAACAGGAAGGGATTCTACAGGTACATAGCAAATAAAAAACAGACAAGGGAGAATGTAGGCTCCCTCAGGAAGCTCTTGGGAGAACTGGCTACACAGGATTTGGAGAAGGCTGAGGTTCTGAATGACTTCTTTGCCTCACTCTTCACTGGCAAAGGCTCTGACTGTACCACCCAAGTCTTGGAAGGCAGATGCAGGGACTGTGAGAATGAAGACCTTGCGCCCACTGTAGGAGAGGAACTGGTTCAAGACCATCTTAAAAATCTGAACATGCACAAGTCCATGGGTCCTGATGAGATCCATCCGTGGGTCCTGAAGGAGCTGGCGAGTGAAGTTGCGAAGCCGCTGGCCATCATATTTGAGAAATCATGGCAGTCAGAGGAAGTTCCCGATGACTGGAAAAAGGGAAATATAACCCCCATTTTCAAGAAGGGGAAAATGGATGACCCGGGGAATTAGAGAGCAGTCAGTCTCACCTCTGTGCCTGGCAAAATCTTGGAGCAGATTCTCCTGGAAGGCATGGTAAGGCACATGAAAATCAACAAGGTGCTTGGTGACAGCCAGCATGGCTTCACTGAGGGGAAATCCTGCCTGACCAATTTGGTGGCCGATGACACCAAGCCGTGTGGTTGGGTTGATACCCTGGAGGGAAGGAATGCCATCCAGAGGGACCTCGACACGCTTGTGAGGTGGGCTGATGGCAACCTCATGAGGTTTAACCATGCCAAGTGCAAGGTCTTACACTAGGGTGGGAGCAATCCCAGGCACAGCTGCAGGTTGGGCAGAGAAGAGATTCAGAGCAGCCCTGCAGAGAAGGACTTGGGGGTGTTGGCTGATGAGAAAATGAACATGAGCCAGCTTCAGTGTGTGCTTGCAGCCCAGAAAGCCAACAGTATCCTGGGCTGCATCCAAAGGAGCATGACCAGCAGGTCGAAGGAGGTGATCCTGCCCCTCTACTCTGCTCTGGTGAGACCTCACCTGGAGCACTGTGTGCAGTTCTGGTGTCCTCAACATAAAAAGGACATGGAACTGTTGGAACAAGTCCAGAGAAGGGCCACGAGGATGATCAGGGGACTGGAGCACCTCCCGTATGAAGACAGGCTGAAGAAGTTGGGGCTGTTCAGCCTGGAGAAGAGAAGGCTGCGTGGAGACTCTACTTTTCATCACTGAAAAACTACCACCTAATTTGCTCCTGTAGGGACATGCTCTGGATGGAAAATGACTGCCAGAGCAGTGAGCACTGGCTGGGCTGTCAGGTGCAGAGGGTGATGGGTTCTACTCTGCAGGAGCCTGGGGACTGCCACAGGGGTTTTTCTCCTTTATCTGTCTAAACGGAATCAAAGGAGAACACCCTGGTGTGCAGGGACAATCCCACGGTACCTGAACAATAGAAGCAGGGCAGGAACAGACACATGGACCAAGTTCAACCAAAGCTCCAGAGCATCAGGAAAGCTGGTGATGAGGAGGCAGATTCAAGACCAAGCCAAGTCAGGTTGAGTCAATCCCTTGTTCAGGATCAGGTGAAAAAATTGCGAGGAAGATATATGAGAAATCCTAGGTGACCACCAAAAGATTGCATAGGTGTGCTGAACTCCTACTAAACTGGAAACCAGAACTGCTCTAGTAAAGCTCAATCTGCCTGTTCTGAGTTTAAATAGAGATTGGGGAAACAACAGGAAGAGAGCGGGGATGGAGCCCCAGCTGAGGCTGGTCAGGGGGATAAAGGCCTATTAGTTAATTCTGGGACAAATCCTCTCTGCCTCAAAATGCCTGTTTTTCACCCTTGAATACAGTGGAAGTCCAGAGGCACCAGCTCAGCTGTTGGACATCCAGACACTACATGTGGGTAACCCCATTTGGGCTGGAAAACTGTCCCTCCACAGAGGGACATCAGCAGCTTCAGAGGTGGAGTCACTTGTGCTTCATGTCCCATTTGAGGACCGTGTGCAAGATCTGGAATGTCTCTAAACCTATTTTCATTGTGTCAGTATGTTCAGACCAAAACATTTGCATGGTCCACAAGTATGTAGGAAGCATCCTATGAGCTACTCATTACTGCTGCTGTGCAGCTGTGCTCAGGCATGGCTCACCCACTCCATGACTCTCAGATGCTCAAGCACCACAATGCCTTTCAGAGCTGATTTCACACCCTTTGCTTTTCCTTCTCTTTGTTTTCCTCTGGGAAAGCATGAGCAGCCCTGGAGGCTTCCTCCCAGGAGAGAACATGCAACTGTATTTACAGCCCCAGCACCACAAGCTGGCCTCTTGGAGTCTGGCAGGAGCTCCCCTCTCTTCACATCAGGTGCAACAGAGCTGATGCTGGCACATAGATGTTCTCTGCTGCGTTGGGGATAAATCCTTGGCACCCATCACTCGGTGGCAGAAGGAAGTCACAGGAGGTAACACCAACACAAAGCAGAGCCTCACCTGCACTTAGGCAGTGGGCTTGTGTCTGCATGTCCTTGTGTAATCTGTGGTAAAGCTGTGTCAGAAAGCAACCTTACCAATGTGGGTTTTCTTTATAATAATATGGAGCAACGTCTGATGCAGGTTGTGTTTCTTTTGCAAAGGCAGCTTAAGCCAGATACATTGATTTATTCAAGAGTTAAATGAGGATGAATCTTATTCTGTTATACAGAAATGCAACATTTTAGACTGTCAGCAGAATACAGTCACTAACAAATCAGCCTTTAGAATCAGCTTGTTATAACAGCAACTGTTTTTTAAAGCAAGAAACTGAATGCCCATAGGTTTAGGATGCTTTATCATGCTGGAGCTCAGGAAGGTATAAATCATGAGTTTAACAAAGTCAATGTTATTTGTTGTTAATGATCTCAAATAGTTTGTTAAATGTGATTTGGTGACTGGAATGACAATCAAAAGCCAAAGAAAAGTCTCTGGAAGTCATGCATGTGTAAGCTGGGCTTTCACTGAGACTGAGAAATTCTCTTGCTTCACGTTTACGTGCAATCCTATGAGGATCCTCTGAGGTGTCTTCTGACACAAATTTCCTTCAAACTGAAAGTGAATAAAGATCTGATTCTTTGCTGAAACCTGAAAACACACCTGCTTGACTAAAGCCAGTGTTAACTGTACCAGCATAGAAAAATAAAAATGCCATTTACTGCTTCAATGAACTACCTGTTCTTTTCTGATTACCTCATCTGAAAAACATAATATATGCATATAATTTTGGTTAGAAAATATATTAGAATAATCTGATGTGTGGCAGGTATAGCGGTCATTGATTGGAGATAGATGTGGTCCAGATTTGAATCTCCATTTTTGATCAGTTTGATGTTTCTCTTCCTTTTGCCTCAGCAGGGACCACCTGGTCATGGGAGGAAATCACACCCAGATTGAATTCATTCTCTTGGGCATTACAGACAGCCCATGTCTGCAGACTCCTCTTTTTGTCTTGTTTCTATTGATTTACATTGTCACTCAGGTGGGGAATGTTGGGATTATCATCTTGGTTTGGGTGTCTCCCAGCCTCCACACCCCCATGTACTTCTTCCTCACCCACTTTGCCTTCACTGACATCTGCTATTCCACAGTCATCTCCCCCAGGATGCTGGCAGACCTGTTATCAGAGGACAAAACCATTTCTTTCACTGGCTGCATGATGCAGTTCCTCACCTTTGCTTTTTTTAGTACTATTGAGTGTCACCTCCTGGCCATGATGGCCTACGATAGGCACATTGCTATCTGCCAGCCCCTGCTTTATGTGACCATCATCTCCAGCCGCATCTGCTGGCAACTGATAGCATCATCCTACCTATTCGCCTTCCTCAGTGCCATCATCTACACATGGTGCGTGTTTGGAGGTTCCTTCTGTGGTCCCAACAGCATCGACCACTTCTTCTGCGACGAAGTTCCTGTGCTGAAGCTCATGTGCTCTGACACTCACAGCAGTGAGATGGTCATCTTTGCTTTCATCACCATCAATGTGGTGGGCACAAGCATGATCATTTTTCTCTCCTACATCTCTATCATCCGCACCGTGCTGAGGATGTGCTCAGCACAGAGCAGGGCCAGAGCCTTCCACACCTGTGCCTCCCATTTGGTGGCTGTTTCTATGTACTTTGGGACAGGATTCTTCATGTACCTACAACCTCCTTCTAGCCACAGGAGTCTGGATAAGGTGGCCTCCATCATCTATACCATCATCACCCCCCTGCTTAACCCCTTCATCTACAGCCTGAGGAACAAGGAGGTGAAGGGGGCTCTGGTGAAGTGCAGGAGCAGGCTCTTCAACCATTGGCAACATAAGAAAGTTCTATCATCTAGCACAGGCACAGTTCACGTCAACTGAGAAAGCCTATGGTACACTAAAACATTTTTTTCCAATACTCCCCATGATTTCATGTAGATTTTTCTGCAGTTCCTGCACAAAAGTCAATGACAGTATTGAATGAGAAACAGACCCCCAAAATCACACCGTTCTTGGAAGAAAATCAAGAGGAGACTAAGCCTCAAATTTCAATTCACTTCTCAGTCACCAGCCTGTGGGAAGAAATCACCCTCAATTATCCCAGTCCTCTTTTCCTCACAGGAAACACCAATCAGCTTTACCCAGTTATAGCTTTTGTCACTGATAAAGATGTCTTTTTCTTGCAAGATTCTTGCCCTTGTCCCTCAGCTCCCATAAAATTCCTCACTCTTACCTCTGAGCTCTTTATTAAAGCTGCTGGGGTGGGAGGGAAGAAGAAGTGTAGTTTCACATTTGCTTGCTGAAAAAAGTAAGGGAAAAGGCCTAAAAAGATTCATTGCATTTGTTTGTGCCTTTCAAAGAGAAGAAGCAGGTAAGGATCAAGGTCTCAAGCTGCACCTTTGAATGTCAAGGGGAATCCCTCCCTCTCCTGTTTGCAGCTTCACGAGCAATTTCACTTAAAGGAAGACAATGTAGATAACATAATTTGTAATACAGGATGATGAACTGTGCTGAGACCACCCAGTGTTAAGGACAATTTGGGCACATCAAGGGCTCCTCCCATTCATTTTAAATGGTGTTTTACATTCATCTGAAGTGCCATTTACTTAGATGATGATATAAATGGAATTCCAGCTGGTGATAATCACCCACATCCCATGTCCATGCCAAGACCATGCTTAAGCACAACAGGAAACCAAACTGTGGATTTCTTATAAAAGTTAGGAATGTGGCTAGTTTCCCTAGATGAAAGAGTAAACTGAACACAGAATCAATGGTAACTGAGAGCTGCCTGCCTCTCAAAGAAGCCAAAACACACCGGTGTGGGAAAATCTCTTTCTCTTACCTGTTTTGAGTGGAAATCAACTTATATTTATCAAGTATGTGTGTGGTGAACAGTGTGTGCTCTGTCAAACAGTATCTAGATGGGAGATGTTGTCTTAGGTCTGGGGAAAGTGGCTTCAATATTTGTGAACGAGTGAGCCAGAATCGATGTCATTAATTGCTAAAGAGCTTGGTAGCACAGAGACCTTTGCTATTAGGTATGTGGCCCATATAGACCTGAGCATTTAAGACTGTCTTCTTACATATATAGAACCTATATATACATAAAATATATAGACTCTTTGGATAAGTTATCTTGCTTTATCAGTTAGATAAGAGAGCTGACAGAAATTACAAAGCAGGGCCTAACATCAATGAGAGAAATGCATCTTTCATCTTAAAATAATCTACTTCATTAAATAATACCATTACAATTCCTGTACTTCACTAGAAAAAAGAAGAAGCCCCTGAAAATAAGATGAGGTCATAATGTAGGTTTGAAGCTATCACCTGGAGATGCTGGCAGCTTTGGAATATATTTTTGACAGGGCTAGCAAGGAGCCTGGTGGTAATGTCAAGTGTAGATGGGAAAAGACCTACACACAGGAGAAAAAAAAACAACCCAGTAAGGTCAATAAAAGAGTGTAGATAAATCAGATTGTCTGTGGTCTTGTTGCACAAACCAGTCACAGGGAGAAAGCAAGACTTAGAAATGGTTCCAAAGCAAGCCTGGAAGCCTAAGAAAGAGGCTGGGGAAGCCAAAGTCCTCGGTATCACTGAAGCTCTGGTGTCCTCTGTCACAAAACCAGCAGATGAACATCATGCCAAAGCTACATCCAAACCAAAGTGTTGCCAATCTGCTGAAGAATGAAAGTCTAATGCTGTACTTGGTAAACGAGAAAGCACTGAGGAAAAGATAATAACAATTGAAAATAAGGTTCAATTTATTACTCTACTCACCTCACTGAAAAGACTGTCTCCTAATTTCCCATGTAGGGACATGCTCTGGATGGAGAGGGACTGCCAGAGCAGTGAGCACTGGCTGGGCTGTTGGGGTGCAGAGGGTGATGGGTTCTGCTCTGCAGGAGCCTGGGGACTGCCACAGGGCTTTGACTTTTGAATCTCTATCAACAGAGCCAAAGAAGAGCACCACAGTGTGCAGGGACCATCCCACGGTACCTGAACAAGAGAAGTAGGGCAAGAAAAGAAGACTTGGGTTAAGTTCAGCCAAGATTAGAGTGCATCAGGCAAGCAGGTGATTATAAGGCAGATCCAGGACCAAGCCAAGGGTCAAGTCAATCCCTTGTTCAGGAACAGGTCCAAAAAATGCTAGGAAGATAAATGAGAAAGCCAGAATCACCATCAAAGAATTGCAAAGGTGTGCAGAACTCCTGCTAAAGTTCAAAACAAAACTCATCTAAAAAACCTCAGTCTTCCTGAGCTTTGATAGAGATGGGGGACAAATAGGCAAAGGGTGGGGATGGAACCCCAGCTGAGGCTGCTCAGGGGGATAAAAGACTATTAGTTAAAGCTGGGACAATTCATCACTGTGTGAAAATACCCATTTCTCACCCTTGAATACAGTGGAAGCCCAGAGGCACCAGCTCAGCTGTTCGACATCCAGGCACTGCATGTGGATAACTCCACTGGGAATGGAAAACTGGGCTCTCAAGTGTCTACAGATGGACATCAGCAGCTCCAGAGATGGAGTCACTTGTGCTTTATGTCCCATTTGGGGACACTACAAGATCTGAAATGTCTCTAAACCCATTTTTGATTCCATTGCCAATGTCAAAACAAAACCTTTGAATGATCCACAAGTACATCAAAAGCATCCTATGAGCTGCTCCTCACTGCTGTTGTGTAGCTATGATCAGGGATAACTCATCCACACCATGTCATTCAAATGCCCAAGCACCACAATGCCTTTCAGAGCTGATTTCACACCCTTTGCTTTCCCTTCTTTTTGTTTTCCTCTGGTAAAGCATGAGCAGCCCTGGACGCTTCCTCCCAGGAGAGCACATGCAACTGTATTTACAGCCCCAGCACCCCAAGCTGGGCTCTTGGAGTCTGGCAGGAGTTCACCTCTCTTCACATCGGGTGCTTAACAGAGCTGATGCTGGCACGTAGATGTTTTCTGCTGCACTGGGGATAAACCCTTGGCTCCCATCACTCGATGACAGAGGGAAGTCACAGGAGGTAACATCAACACAAAGCAGAGCCTCGCCTGCACTGAGGCAGTGAGCTTGCTTCTTCGTGTTCTAGTGTCCTCTTTGGGAAAGCTGTGTCAGAAAACAGCCTTACCAATGAGGGTTCTTTTTATAACAAGAGGGAGCAATGCCTGATGCAGGTTGTGTTTATTTTACACAGGCTACTAAAGCAAGATTCAAGAGTTAAATGAGGATGAATCTTATTCTGTTATAAAGAAATGCAATATTGCAGATTGTCAGCAGTATATCGTCACTAACAAATGAGCCTTGGGAATCGGCCTGTTATAAGATCAACTCCTTTTTAAAGCAAGGAACTTAATGCCCATGGGTTTAGGATGTTTCAGCGTGCTGAAGCTCAGAAAGTCATAAATCATGTATTTATCCATGTGAATGTTACTGTTGCAAATGATCTCAAATGATTTGATAGATGTGATTTGGTGACTAGAATGTAACTATAAGCCAGGGGAAAATGTCTGGAGGTCATGCATGTGTAAGCTGGGATTTCACTGGGAATGTGACTTTCTCTTGCTTCAGGTTTACATTCACTCTTATGAGCTTCCTCTGAGGTGTCCTCTGACACAAATTGCCTCTGAACTTAAAGTGATTGCATATCTGATTCTTTTCTAAAATCTGAAAAACCCACATCCGTGAATAACCCCATAGTTTTGAGTGTCCCGGCATAGAAAACTGAAAAATGGCATTTGTTGCTTCAATGTGCTCTTTGTTCTTTTTGAAATACCTCAACTAAAAACAATAAAGCATATAAAATTTGGGTGAAAAAAAATGTAGTAGAATATACTAAAGTGTAATGTTTTAAATGGTCACTGATTAGAATTAGTATGGTCCCAATCTGAATCTCTATTTTTCATTAGTTTCCTTCCTTTTGCCTCAACAGGTAACACTTGGTCATGGGAGGAAATCACACCCAGATTGACTTCATCCTGTTGGGAATTACAGACAGCCCATGTCTGCAGACCCCTCTTTTTGTCTTGTTTCTATTGATTTACATTGTCACTCAGGTGGGGAATGTTGGGATTATCATCTTGGTTTGGGTGTCTCCCAGCCTCCACACCCCCATGTACTTCTTCCTCACCCATTTTGCCTTCACTGACATCTGCTGTTCCACAGTCATCTCCCCCAGGATGCTGGCAGACCTGTTATCAGAGGACAAAACCATTTCTTTCACTGGCTGCATGATGCAGTTCCTCACCTTTGCTTTCTTTGCTGTTAGTGAGTGTCACCTCCTGGCCATGATGGCTTACGACCGGCACATTGCTATCTGCCACCCTCTGCTTTATGTGACCATCATCTCCAGCCCTGTCTGCTGGCAGCTGGTAGCATCATCTTACCTATTTGCCTTCCTCACTGCCATCACCTACACTTGGTGCACGTTTGGAGGTTCCTTCTGTGGTCCCAACAGCATTGACCACTTCTTCTGCGAGCTTTTCCCTGTGCTAAAGCTTGTGTGCTCTGACACTCACAGCAGTGAGATGCTCATCTTTGCCTTCGTCACCATCAATGCGGTGGGTGCAATCGTGGTTATTTTTCTCTCCTACATCTCTATCATCCACACCGTGCTGAGGATGTGCTCAGCACAGAGCAGGGCCAGAGCCTTCCACACCTGTGCCTCCCATTTGATGGCTGTTTCCATGTACTTTGGGACAGGATTCTTCATGTACCTACAACCTCCTTCTAGCCACAGGAGTCTGGATAAGGTGGCCTCCATCTTCTATGCTGTGCTCATCCCCATGCTCAACCCCTTCATCTACAGCCTGAGGAACAGGGAGGTGATGGGGTCTCTGGTGAAATGCGGGAGGAGGATTTTCAGCTGCTGGCAACACTGGAGCTTTCTGTCATCCAGGACACGAACAGTTCATCTCAAGTGAGAAAGCCTATGGGGCACTAAAACAATGGAATTTTTCCCAATAATCCCCATGATTTCATTTAGATCCTTCCATGCTTCCTGCACAAAACTCAATTACAGTTTTTAATGAGATATAGATCCCCCAAATCCCAATTTCTTTCCTTGGAAGGAAACCAAAAGGAGAGGAACCTCATACTTCATTTCACTTCATAGTTAGCAGCCTGTAGGAAGAAATTACCCTCAATTATCCCAGGCCTCTTTTCCTCACAGGAAACACCAATCAGCTTTATTCAGTTATAGCTTTTGTCACTGATAAATATCTATTTTTCTTGCAAGATTCTTGACCTTGTCCCTCAGCTCCAATAAAATTCCTCCCTCTTACCTGTGAGCTCTTTATTAAAGCTGCTGGGGTGGGAGGGAAGAGGAAGTGTAGTTTTACATTTGCTTGTTGAAAAAGAGTCACAGAAAAGGTTTCAAAAGATTCATTGCATTTGTTTGTGCCTTTCAAGGAACAGAAGCTGGTGGGAATAAAGATCTCAAGCTGCGTCTTTGAATGTTAAAGGGAATCCCTCCCCAGGCTGCAGCTTCATAGGAGATTTCATTTAAAGGAAAAACTTATAGACAATATAATTCATAATGGAGGATGATGAACTGTGCTGAGACCACCCAGTGTTAGGGACATTTTGGGCACATCAAGATCTCCTCCCATTCATTTTAAGTGGTGTTTTACATTCATCTGAAATAACCTTTTACCTAAATGGTGAGAGAAATGGAATTCCACTTGGAGATAAGCACCCATATCCCATGTCCACGCCCTACTCATGCTCAAGCACACCGCGAAAACCAAATTGTCTATTTCACATTAGAATTAACTTTGTAGGAAGCTTCCATAAATGAAAGAACAAAGAATTGATGGTGAGAGCTGTCTGGGTCTCAATAAAGCCAAAACACACTGATGGGGGAAAGTATCTTTCCCTTACCTGCTGTGAGTGGCAATTAATTTATATTGGGAAAGTATATGGATGGTGAACAGAATTTTTATGTGCTCAGAAAAACAACAGTATGAAAGCATACACTGTCATAGGTGTGGGGGCAACGTGGCTTTGACCTGCAGTCAATGAAGGAGCCAGAATTTGTATCATTAAATGCTAAAGGGCTTGGCACCTTGGATATCAGAGGGCTTCCTTCAAAATCTTCACCATATCTTGTTTTCTTCCATTTTGTTGGATATTTTGGCTTACACTATACATATAGAATCATAGAGCCACAGAAAGCCCAGGCTGGGCCTCAAAAGATCATCTGGTCTGAGCTTCTGTAGAAACAGGAGTCTAGATGTGCAGTCTCATGTGTAGGGCTCATTGCTGCTTGACGAATTAGCCCACTCTGGTGTCCTTATTTCCTCTTGTGTTTAAGAAAGTTTCCATTTCAGAGACAACTGAAATGCTCAAACATTTACCCAGACTGGATGATACTTCACTAATAGAGCTCTAGATTGCCATAGTCTTGTGTGGAGGAAACTGCTCAGTGAGCTGGCAATAGAAACCTCAGTTTAAGATGCCGGGGAGGCAGCATGGTGAATTCCAGCAACACAAGAAATAGGCTTGAGGTTTTGGAAATACATTTCATACTGAGAGGGGTCCTCTGCATAAGTGGTTCTGATACCTCAAATAGCAAGCACCTTTCTGGTAGGAAGAGCTGGACATGGGTCTCTTTGCCCTGTGCTTCAGGTGCTGTTAGATCAGCCTAAATGTTTTGGAGAAGGATATTGGTTTTTGAGGAGATGATTCAAAACCGGGCCTCTATTGACATGAACATTAAAGATGATATTCATATGACAGCCTTGTTAACCTAACAATTAGTTAGCAATTCTCATCTTTAGATACCATATAGTCCCTTCAGATCATCCAGTCCCAACCGCCTGCCACAGGCAGGGTCACCTTTCGCTAGAGCAGCTTGCTCCAAGCCCCTGTGTCCAACCTGCCCTTGAACACTGCCAGGGATGGAGCATTTACCACTCTTTTGGGCAACCAGAAGTCATGAAGTAACGTGTGTCTGTTCCTGAGCTGTCCCAGTTATTTCTTCACGATGATGTCTGCACCACACAGACATAATTCCGTAGTCCTAGACCATTATCCCAGTGAAACATTCACATGAGCATGGGTAGGTGGATCAGATTGGATGAACCATGTCAGGAAGCATAAAGGCATCTGGGACAGAGTTCAGTTGCCTGAACATTGACTATTAACACCCTGGAGATGCCCCTGGGGCTCACTCTGAGCTTTCAGATGTTGCTCCAGAATGACCCAACCCTTCTGAAGGTTGCAGGATGTACATGTCAAGTGCTTGCCAAGGTCCTGGGCACTTCAGGACAGAGCAAATGACACCACATTTCTATATAAGGGAGACCAAACCTGACCTGTGGCATTTCATTGCATCTGACTCCTTCCCTGCAACTTAAGTGACAGTTTCCACCACCAGTTATAGGAAAACATGCAAAAAAAGTGGTTTCTTAGTCCTTCAATTATCTTATATTTTTTCCCCCTTTATAAAGTTTTAGTACAACTGAAAAGACAACTAAATTAACTCTTTCGAGACTGTTGGGAGGAGGGATTAGGAGTTCTGAAGTAGTTTCACATTCTTCAAATTTAGATGAATAAAAGTTGAGTCACTAAATCACAGTTTTGTGTCTCCATCCGTGCTCAGTGAAGGTGTGTTTCTGTATCTCTAGTATTTGTTCAGATAAAAAGAGCAGTTTCAAGAGTTCAAGTTTTAACACACACACAGACACACACAGACCTCTCTCCCCTCACTGTTTCCATCCCCATCACAGGCTGGGGTCAGGCTGCATGAACTGGGCTCCTTTTAGACTCATTGAATCAACCAGGTTGGAAAAGCCCTTCAAGATCATCCAGTCCAACCATTCCCAGCCCTGCCAAGGCCACCACTAAGCCATGGCACCGAGGGACACATCTACACAGTGTGTAAACACTTGCAGGGATGACGACTGCAGCCCTGCCCTGGGCAGCCTGTTCCAATGCCTGAGCACCCTTTGGGGCAGGAATTGTTCCTCAGCTCCAACTAAACCTGCCCTCGTGCATCTTGAGGCCGTTTCCTCTTGTCCTGTCTTTTGGATTAAAACAAACTGAAAATAGGTTTGAGGGGGCAGCTGATGCAGTTTGACCTCCAGGAGGCCTTCACATCCTGACTGGAATTAGTTTAATCCAGAGAAAGCTATTCTGACATGCATATACAAGTCCTTCTGATGTTCAGACCTGCTCTGGACCACATGCATTCTCACCAGCTCTCCTAGGATGTGATAAAACATCCTTTTATTCCAAACCACCCTAGAAGGGACCTGACTATCTCATAACTAGACAATGAATTTTAGATGTTGAGTCGGGTGACCCATGCTTATTCTCCAATCCCAAATTCATAATGGTAGGAAAATCACATTTATGAAAGCCAAGCAGACATGGAGGATGGAGGTAGTGGACTACAACTTGCCTCAGTTTAACAGTTTAAGAACATTTTTAGCAGGTAAAGAACTAAAGAGAGACACAAATAAATCCATCCCAAGACAACTAATAACAAGAAATTCAATGTATGAAGTGTCCTTGAGGAGGCTGAAAAGTGAAGAGAAATGCAATGAGCTTCCCCAGCTCCCTTTATTAGGGGTCAAAAGTAGGAAGGGACAAAGCACCCCATTAGCAAGAACCACATGATCTGCACATGTCATGAAGACAGGGATGTGTCTTTAAAGAGAGAGTAGGACCAAGCTTGCATGGGCACAGAAAGCCCTCCAGCAGGCCCGAGATCCAGGCTTTCACAATACAAGCACTCACAGCTATTTCCATCACAAGTGATGCTGCTCACTTTGCAAAAGCAAGAAGTGGTCCCTGGGGACCAAGCACCCTTCCAGGAGTCATCAGCTTTAACAAGACCTCCTGGGGTTTACCAAGGAAGTTTCCTCAGCACCATGAAAGCTTCTCAGAAAACTTGGATGTGACTTCCCTCATTCTTCATAAGAAGCCATCAGAGATTAATTAGCTGGGGATAACAAGAAAGAAACTTTCTTCTTTGCTAACAACAAAGTTCACTTCTACAGCTGCCTTGCTTGACAGAGATGGCTCATGCCCAAACCCAGTGAGTTGGAGGGTCAGTTTGTTGGCATATTTGTGTATTAAGGACAATTTCATGGGCCTCGATCATAGAATCCCAGCCTGCTTTGTGTTGAAAGGGACCTTAAAGCTCCTCCAGCTCCAACCCCAACACCTTCCACTAGAGCAGCTTGCTCCAAGCCCCGGTGTCCAACCTGGCCTTGAACACTGCCAGGGATGGGGCAGCCACAGCTTCTCTGGGCACCCTGTGCCAGCGCCTCAGCACCCTCCCAGGGAAGAGCTTCTGCCTAAGAGCTCACCTCAGTCTCCCCTCGGGCAGGTTAAAGCCATTCCCCTTGGCCTGTCCCTGCAGGCACCTGTCCTAAGCCCCCCTCCATGTTTCCTGAAACCCCTTTAGGCACAGGTTTATGGGGAAAAGTTCCTTTCTTATGGCTCTAAAAAGAGCAAACCAACACTAGTATCTTCTAGGCAATAATTTCCTATCCATCCATGCAGAATAGAAACCCCTCATCAGGAAGTTACTATCTGCTATTAGCAACCTTTATAAAACCAAACACACAGGCAAGACACTGCCGACGTCCATTTTGCTTTCCTATTCTGTCCAGGAAGTGATTTATGCATGCTGAGCTTTGAGGCTCTACTGCATTAGACATTATTGACCAAGAGAAATGATTGAGGACAGGTTGGATGGTGATTGCAGCAACATGCTCTACTGGAAGTTGTTTCTGCCTGTGGCAGGGGGCTGGAACTGGGTGAGTTTTAAGCTCCCTTCCAACCCAAACCATTCCATGGTTGTATGAAAAGCTGCTTTCACCTCCTCACTTTTGAGTGGGGTTTCTGAAGGACCCCAACACATCAGCACGGTGAGCTGATGTTTCCCATTAGACTTAAACTGACCCTTCAGGCTATGGCCTGTGTTTGCTCTGAACACAACCCACATTGTAGCTGTGTCTGCCCATCACCCTTCACTGCAAAGGCAACAGAACCATCCACTTTTTCCAGAAGAAACCTCCAATATGGATGTTTAAAATAGATCCAAGTTGAATCAAAGCCCCCAGATGTATCCTTGTCTCCATAAGGGGAACCTCCTGTGACTAATTCAGATGTGGAAACCTACAATTAGATACTATTGCTCCTTTGACCAATGTGACTCAACCATCAAACCCTGGCATGAGAAATCATGAGTAAGCTGCAGCTGGGATGGAAAATAAGCTTGGCCTGGATGGACAGACATAAGGAAATGAAGAAGTGATAGGGTAGTTCTGGACAACACTGAGAGTCTTTAAGCCATGAAACATGTTGGGCACATCTGCATACAACATATGGCCAGAAGCATGGAGCATCTGTGTCGTCAGCACCAAGTGACATTGAAGGAAATGCCAACACTGCTCAGGCATTGCCTTGAAAGGCTGTTCCTGCACCAAGTTGCGTGACTGCTTATCACAGGGGATGAAGTTCCGCTGTGCTCCTAGGTCAGCATGGTGGCAGCTTTCCACGGTGCAGGCCCATCCAGAAGAGCAAAATGGCCAGCTACATCCTACGGAGGAAATAAGTACATTTCCTATGAGGAAAGAAGTAGATGGGCACATGAAGCTGAGAGCTGGTCTTGATAATGTTCCCCACCACCATGTTGATGGAGATGAGTAAAACAGTCCCAAAGAGCAGCTTCTACATGTTGGGGAAGCCCAAGAGGACAAACGTGGTCACACTCAAGTGGTTTCCTCCAGCCACTCTCTTGGCAGCAGGAGACAACGAATCATGGGAAGAGGTTCAATCACTTCTCCCAGCTCACAGGAACACACAGTGCATAAGGTTAATGCAGGATTTGGGGTTTCCTTTAGGACTGCACCCAATTCCTGGGAGAGAAAACCATGATGGTTGAAGGTCCTAAATAATATACTGAAAATAATACCTTGATAAAATAATAGGCAACAGTTCCTATATGGAAACAAATAATCTTAAAGCTTAAATCCTAAAGCTGTGGCTGCTCTGTTACGGGAAGAATTGGTCCTGCAAAAGATAAGCATCTTCCCATGAGCATCCAAATTCTTTTTAAGAGGGAGGCTTGTTTGGGATGATTTCTTTGCTGTCTGTGGGAGTTGTTCTTATTTAAGGACAAGTAAATACAATAATATCATGCCTTAATCTGCCACAAGAATTAGTGTTGCATTAAATAGGTAAGAAATCAAATTGGAGTGATTTTCTGACTCTGTAGTGATGTTTGAGTCGATTAAAGTGAGACCAGAATCCCTGAATGCAATTCCATGTACTTGTAGCTTCAAGGGAAAAACGACCCCTTCTCATCTGAATTATTCTTGCATATATTTCTTCCTCTGTTCTTACTTATATTTAAGGAACATGTGTGTATATATAGATGTACACGAGATGACTGCTGTTCATGTTAACCTGAAATATGCAGGCCTTAAAAAGATGAGGAGATAACCTTCAAATAAACATATTGCCTGTTGAGAAATGAGCATTCCTCCTCCTTCCCCTCCCACTCCCCTCTTTCCATCAGCCCCTTTTCAAGCAAGATGACCATTTCTTCAGCACAATTCATCTTCTCCCTCCACCCTTCCCAAAGCAGCTTTTATTTCCCCATTCCCCAGCCTGTGCTCAGATGTTCATTGCACAAAGTCCCTCGACTCACCGCCAATGCTCTTCTCATGTTGCTGGTGGGTGCCTTTGCTGCAAGGACACATGGATGGCTCATTTCAACACAGTGGACACCACAAGAGCCTTCTCCCTCTCTGATAAGGTGCCGCCCAGCCTGTCTTAGTGCTTACAGCAAGTCCTCCTCATAGGCAGGACTCAGCATATTCTCTTTTTGAAGTCTGTCTGATTCCACCTGCCCATTTTGGACCCAAAACTGGCCTTTGAAACAACATTTTGCATTATATGCCTCCAAATTTAAATAACCTCAGGGTGGCTTTTTACTGCTTGCAAAAGGAGGAAATGACACCAAGACTGGGACTTGTTCCTTGTAGAAAAAAGCAGCTGACAGCAGACAGGGCTTTAACACCTTTAAATGGGTTCAGAAGATCCAGCTGAACTTGTCTACACCCACCTCAGGCAGGAGGATGAAGACAGTTGCTGTTTCCCATTGCTAAGGGCTCACACACTCAATGGCCATTTCCTCATTGTCCTGGGTTCATCAGTAGCTGCCATTTTTCCCCTTCCTGGTAGCTGGTGCAGTGCAGTGTTTTGACTTTCGGCCTGGGAACAGAGCTGATAGTAATGTTTTGGTTTGGCCAAGGACTTTGTGAGCCTCATGCTCTGCCAGGGAGGAGGGGAAGCCAGGAGGAAGCAGAGACAGGACACCTGACCCAAACTGACCAAAGAGGTATTCCATACCACAGCACGTCATGCCCAGGATGTAACCGGAGTTAGCCGGAAGGGCTGGGAGACTGCAGGGTTGGAGGAGGTATAGGTCAGAGCTTGGTCGGGCCTGGGGGGTGAGTTATCAGTTGGCTGGTGGTGAGGTGTTGTATTCTCTTCCCTTGTTATTTCCTTTATCATTATCATTGGTGGTAGCAGTAGTGATCTGTGTTACACCTCAGTTACTAAACTGTTCTTATCTCAACCCGTGGGAGTTGCATTCTTTTTGACTCTCCTTTCCGTCCCTCCGGGAGCAGGGGGAGGGAAAGAAGTGGGGGGAAGTGAGTGAACGAGTTGCCTGACTGGGTTTAAACCACAACACTCATCCTCATTCTCCTCCTTCCCCTTGTGTAGTACTTACATAAGTAAGTTGCAGATACATAAAGAGTAGACATCTCAAACACACACCTTGCATCTAATACCACTGAAACCAGCCATTCTCAATACCACAGCTTGTCTAAACAAAGGGCAAAACATCACCCATCCTACATCAAATACCCACATCTTATCACACACAGAAGCATGCCAGAAGCCAGCCTCCTCATTGCCTGCTCATCATGACCCAGCAGGAAGATGCATTGCAATGCTGGCTGCTGCTTCTGCTTCCTAGGAAATCATGTGGTGTTTGCTCTGCTCTCCTGGTCAGATGATAACCCCATTGAAGGCAGTGACAGCCCTTAGACACAGCAAACCACTGGCTTCCTTAAACACACACAACAAGGAGCAAAAAGCTTTTGGGTTTGATAGCAGCAGCTCCAATGTGAAGCCACAATGAGCAGAGCGATAGGGTTGTAGCCACAGACTTGTGTTTTTAAGACACTAAGAGCTCATGTTCCTATTTAAACACTTGGTGATGGTGAAGGAGAGAGCAGCTGGACATAAAGTCATTGAATATTGTTGTAGAAGGTACCAGAGAGACCTTATTGTGGCCTTTCAATAACTTAAGAGGGGCTACAAGAAATCTGGAGAGGGGCTTTGAACAAGGGACTGTAGGGAGAGGCCAAGGGGAATGGCTTTAACCTGCCTGAGGGGAGACTGAGATGAGCTCTTGGGCAGAAGCTCTTCCCTGTAAGGGTGCTGAATTGCTGGCACATGGTGCCCAGGGAAGCTGTGGCTGCCCCGTCCCTGGCAGTGTTCAAGGCCAGGTTGGATACAGGGGCTTGGAGCAAGCTGCTTTAGTGGAAGGTGTCCCTGCCTGTGGCAGGGGTTGGAGCTGGAGGAGCTTTAAGTTCCTTTCCAACACAAACTAGGCTGGGATTCTGTGATGGGCTTGGGAGCATCCATCAGAGCCACCAGCGACAGGGGCAACCCTAAAGCACCCTTCAGAAGGGCCTTTTTCCCCTGGTGCTGCCCATTTCAATCCTTTACCACATTCCTCATCTGTTCCTCCCCATCTCCTTCCTTCCACTTTTGGGCACCGCTCCCTCAGGCACCTCCCTCCTTTGTCTCTGCGTGGAAGAAGGTGAATGTCATCATCAAGAAGAGCACAAGGACTGGGGCTGCCTCCGTCCCCACTGAGGTGAAGATCCAAATTCCCCAGGAAGCCCTGTCCAGGCAGAGGAAAGACAGGAGGGTGACCATGAGCAGCCTGCACAGAGGTACCAAGGCCAAGTCACGCCTGAGCAACCTGAGTGCCTTGGGTGATGTGAGCATTGATGTTTGCTTGGACAAGAGGTAGAGGACAGCATTTACCTCACCGTTAGCAAGGTCACCACGATCTTCTGTTGGCTCCTTTGCAGCCAAACTTGTGAGCTATGGTTTGAGTACAAGGAATTGAAGATGGGTGGAAAGCTGGTTCACTGCACATGGTGCCTGGCATTGGTGAGGGACCCTGGTACCAGCTCCCGTTGGTGAGGTTCCCCTCATCTCCCTGCCATGATAATTTCAACCATGGCCCTTGTGAAGCTGTAACTGCTTCAAAAATGCTCCAAAAGTGGATGTGAAAGGTTGGGTTGTTCTGTGGTTTGCTCTAAGGGAGCCCAAAGCCCTGTTGCTTGCTCAAGCTGAGGTCATCTCCTCTGGGTACATTTCTTCTCCAAACTAATCAACACAGAGAAGAGATAATGACCTGCTTTGGGCTTTGTCACCTCCTGGGGCACAAAGAGATTCACAGTCCCACATCCCCACATCACTTGAAATAGGAAAGGGGTTTGCTGATGCTGGCTCATTCCCAGGCACCCTGCACAGCTCCAGGCACATTCATCTTCACATGCATCTCAGAGAGCAAGAGGAGGGCAGCAGAGACAGAGCTGAGATGTAAGTGAGGGGCAGCATCTTTCAGCCCATCATTCTCCTGTGGTTCTCTCTTGCCAACAGCCAGTCATCATCTCCTGCCCTACTGCAGGGTCCTGGGCTTCTTGATGATGCTCTGGGCTTCCCAGGGAGCTGCTTGTGCTGTGTGCTCCCCATGCTGCTGCTGAGAAGGCAGATTTGGAGATCACCCTGGTGGAGAGCACCCTCAGGAGGCTTCCTCACCTCTGAGCACAAAAGGATTCCTGGATGAGCACCAGAAGCTTTCCTGTACAGCACAATCAGGGTGCTCCCCATTGCTGAGATGAGGCAGCTCCAAAAGGTGAGTTTTTTCCTCCAAAACGTGTTCAATAAGGGGTTGCTGAGCTCTGGGGATTGCCCATTTGTATTGGAGACTCAAGGAACACGTTAAAGAACCATGAAAAGCTTTTAGATCTGACAAAGTGTGTCAGGAGGGAGAGGAAACCTATATTAACCATTGTGTAAGGTTGGATAGGATCATAGTATGTCTTATGTTGGAAGAGACCTTAAATCTCACCCAGTTCCAAGCCCCTGTGATGGCCAGGGACACCTTCCACTAGAGCAGGTTGCCCTGTCCAACCTGCACTTTCCATAGGTCACAAATTCATTCTAGTTAGGAAGAAACCAAAGCAGAGAGGGAAGAAGTGGGTGGTTGGCAAATGCCCATGACAGGATGAAGGATCAACTCTGCACTGTGAAAGCACCACACTTCTCTATGTTCCAGGTTGAGCTGGATGGTCTTCAAGCCGCAGGCTCAGCACTAACTAAGGTAAATCTACTCGGGTGAGTGGAACCTCCCTACTGATTTCCAAAGTGGTCATTGCTCAACATCTCAAGGTGAGCCAGAGGAGCACACACCACGTTGTGCCATGGTGTTCAAGTGCTTGAGCACCCCTTTGTTCTACCTGTGCTGGCACAGGACTTTCACCAACCTGTTCCTCATTGGTCTGTGCCTGAACTCTCCCTTTCCATCCTGCAGGACTGTCTCTGAGCAGCTTCCTCCACACAGAGGCTTTTCCACCTGGGACATCCCTGCCTCTTGGAGAAGAAAGCCCCAGCCAGGAGCTCACACACAAAGCACCATCCAGCCCATGGCACAAAGCAATTGCACCCAAGCAACTGAGTTCAGCCTGGCGGGCTTCACACAGGACCCGGTGACTCAGGTCTACTTGTTCCTGCTCTTCCTGCTCACCTACCTTGTCACCATTGTGGGCAACCTGGGCATCATCATCTTAATCAGGGCCAGCCCCCACCTCCACTCCCCCATGTATTATTTCCTGGGCAACCTGGCCTTTGTAGACCTCTGTTCTTCCACTGTCATCACCCCCAAGATGTTGGTTGACTTGATGTCAGAGAAGAAGAGCATTGCTTATGCTGGGTGTGTGGCTCAGGTCTTCCTCTTCGATTTTTTGGGGATAACTGAATGCTTCCTGCTGGTTTCGATGGCCTATGACCGTTACGTGGCCATTTGCCATTCCCTGCTGTACCCCCTTGTCATGTCCCCAAAGTGCTGTTTCCAGCTGGTGACTGGCTCCTACCTTGTGGGGCTGACCAATGGTGTGGGACAGACCATCAGCATGTCCACCCTGTCCTTCTGCAGCTCCAGCGCCATCAACCTCTTCTTTTGTGACATTTCCCCTCTCATCTCGCTCTCCACCTCTGACACCACCCTCAGCCACATCATCCTGACCACTGCAGCATCTCTCTTTGGTGTGTCCAGCAGCCTGATTATCCTGCTCTCCTACGTGGCCATCATCCCCACCATCTTGAGCATCAATTCAGCGGAGGGCAAGCGCAAAGCCTTCTCCACCTGCACCTCCCACCTCACCACTGTCAGCATCTTCTATGGGGCATGCTTTTTTATGTATTTATTCCCCAGCTCAGACAGCTCAAGAGCAGCAGATAAATGGGCTGTGCTGCTCTGCACCGTGGTGACTCCCATGCTGAACCCCTTGATCTACAGCCTGAGGAATAAGGAGGTGAAGGAGGCTTTGAGGAAGCTCACAAAAATAAGATGATCTTGAATGGTGCAAGCTTAGGGCCAGACAGAATGGAGATATGGGGTAGATGTTCGGGTATTGGTTAAGTATGGACAACATGTTGGGGGTCTTCTGCACCCAGCCTTATGTGATGCACTGGTTGATATGATTGAAAATACAAATAATTTCACTCTCTAAACTTTGATAATTCTATTTAGTAGTTAATTTCACATAATTAGTTAATTTGTACTTTATTTCACCTAATGAAGACACAGGTAGACAACTACAAGCATGCACTTCTCTTCATCTCAGGAAAAGGGGGGACCTGATCGCTGCCTACACCTGCCCGAAAGGCGGATGGAGCCAGGAGGGGGCTAGGCTCTGCTCCCAGGGAACAAGGGATGGGACAAGAGGAAACGGCCTCAAGCTGCACCAGGGCAGGTTTAGATGGAGCTGAGGAACAATTCCTGCCCCAGAGGGTGCTCAGGCATTGGAACAGGCTGCCTAGGGCAGGGCTGCAGGCACCGGCCCTGCAAGTGCTCACAAACCCTATAGACAAGGCCCTCAGTGCCATGGGTTAGTGGTGGCCTTGGCAGTGCTGGGGAACGGTTGAACTTGATGAACTTAAAGCTCTTTTCCTTTTTGCTCTCCCTTTTGCTTGGCAAATGAGAATAAACTGTGAATTCTAACATTTCACTGGATGAAACTTCATTTCATAACGGTGCTGTTAAATCATTAAGGACCTTAAGAAAAGGACAAAAACACCTTTAGCAAGAAAAACAGAGATGATAGCAAATAAGTGCGATGCCATGCAGGCAGTATTTTTAGCTTTTGATGGACAAAATGATTTCCAGCACCATACACCTCATTTCATTTTAGACAGCAAAGAATTTAAGTGAAATATGGTACTTGTGTGACCTCTGTTATGAATGAAGGCACTTTGTAAGAGTTTTAAGACGTGATAGTGAATCCCCACCAAAGGGCAGAAACTATCAAGGGATCCCCATCCACTGCTCCACACCTTTGCTTTCCATTCCCCTGTTGGCAGCAATAGAAGCCATGATCTCCATGGCAGCCTGATCACAACAGAGCACAGGAGCTGTGGTGCTGTTCAGCAGCCTTTAGACCTGATACATGGCAGCCCTTGGCAGCCTGGAGCGATGGCATTGCCTGCCCTGATGTCTCTCCTGTTGCTTTCCTTCAGAGAGAGCTGAATGGTGATGGGCAAACACAGTATACATAAAACACCCCAAAATACATCACTGTGTGCATTACCTCAGCCCATAGAGCTGCAGCCACTGCTGGGACCATGGTGAAACCTGGAGCCATGGCTGAGCCTTAGGGCTATCCTAGACACGCATAATAACCTAGGCTGGAGGGAGAAGCTCCATGGCTGGATTCAGTTAAGTCAGGATCTAAGTGGTTTTCTCACTTCTTAACAACACACAACTAACAGGCACCCAGGGTCAATCAGCTGAATCCTGCTTTGTTCCCAAAGCTTCCTGATAATTCCCTGGTTATTATTTAACCCAGCCAATGGTTGTATTCCTCCTGAGCCTTGGGGACAAGCAGGGGCAGAGGTTTCACACCCTCCCTGGCCCCTATTTCAGGGTTTGACTGCTCTTACAGTGGGGTTTTCTAACTCCCTCTGTTTCTAACTGGAATTTCCCATGCTGCAAATTCACAATAGGAAATCTCAGATTTACCCTTATCTGCAAGATAAAGCACATGGAGAACTTGCAGGAGGCATCAAGTCAAAAAGAATGGGACACCATTAATTCTTGCATCAATCCTTTCTCTGTCCCTGAAATCATAGAAGCATGGAATGGTTTGGGTTTGAAGGGACCTTAAAGCTCCTCCAGCTCCAACCCCTGCCACGGGCAGGGACCCCTTCCACTGGAGCAGCTTGCTCCAAGCCCTGGGTCCAACCTGGCCTTGAACACTGCCAGGGATGGGGCAGCCACAGCTTCTCTGGGCACCCTGTGCCAGCGCCTCAGCACCCTCACAGGGAAGAGCTTCTGCCTAAGAGCTCATCTCAGTCTCTCCTCAGGCAGGTTAAAGCCATTCCCCTTGGCCTCTCCCTAAAGGCCCTTGTTCAAAGCCCCTCTCCAGATTTCTCATAGCCCCTCTTAGGTTATTGAAAGGCCACAACAAGGTCTCTCTGGTACCTTCTACAACAATATTCAATGACTTTATGTTCAGCTTCTCTCTCCTTCACCATCACCAAGTGTTTAAATAGGAACATGAGCTCTTAGTGTCTTAAAAACACAAGTCTGTGGCTACAACCCTATCACTCTGCTCATTGTGGCTTCACATTGGAGCTGCTGATATCAAACCCCAAAGCTTTTTGCTCCTTGTTGTGTGTGTTTAAGGAAACCAGTGGTTTGCTGTGTCTAAGGGCTGCCACTGCCTTCAATGGGGTTATCATCTGACCAGGAGAGCAGAGCAAACACCAGGTGAGGTTCTAGGAAGCAGAAGCAGCAGCCAGCATTGCAATGCATCTTCCTGCTGGGTCATGATGAGCAGGCAATGAGGTGCCTGGCTTCTGGCATTCCTGATGATCTGCTAATGCCTTTAGCTCCCCACTCTCAGCTGGAGCTGCTTTCATTGTGGTTAAATCTGGTTTAAAGTCAGCTGAGCAAATGCTGGGTAGGAGCTACCTCCCCTTTTTGGGTACTTAGTGATTGGATTTAGGAATCATTTCCTATGTCCTTAGGGAAGCACTTATCTCCTTACATTGGAATGCACCATGTCACCTCTATGTGTTTACTGGGTCCATCAGCTCCCTTTATTGCTGAGGGAGATTTGGTGGGGTTCATGCCTCTCACTGCAAGGCAGACACCTCCATTGCTCCAGCTGAAGAGATCTGAATGAGCTCTGCTGATTGCATTGGCCTGAGTCTCCTTAGCTGTAATGGGACCTTGGCTCATAAACAGATAAGGAGAGACTTTCATGTTTGGCTTGTAATGTAAGTCATGTCTAAAAGCGGGTGACTGCTGTCCTCTTTGGAGATGTCTGGTATGGCTCCCTTAGCTGGTGAGGTAAAAATGTCATGAAACAAGGGGAACATGTTTTTTCCGTTTTCATTGGAAAGGATTTCAAGGCTTGGGTTTTGAATGTGTGGATTCCACACTGAGGATGTGGTTCCTCTCCAGTGTCTGGTATCTAGATGTACAAGAAGAACCAGGAACACGGAGTACCAAGCTTTTCTCTCCAGGGTAGCTGGAAACTGAGTTAATTCCCTTCATTACAAGGGGTAATGGGTTAAAACTTAAACAGGGGAAGTTTAGGTTAGATATAAGGAGGAAATTCTTTCCTGTGAGGGTGGTGAGGCACTGGAATGGGTTGCCCAGGGAGGTTGTGAATGCTCCATCCCTGGCAGTGTTCAAGGCCAGGTTAGACAAGGCATTGGGTGATACGATTTAGTGTTAGGTGTCCCTGCCCACGGCAGGGGGGTTGGAACTAGATGATCTTAAGGTCCTTTCCAACCCTAACGATTCCATGATTCTATGTAGAAATGAAAAGGTGAAATTCACTTTGGTTTTACTCCCTTTAAAACTGTTGGCCATGTTATCTTTATTTTCTTTTTGAAAAAGAATTGGGAGATATTAGAATGGCTTCTTTTAGACACTGTTGTTACTTGGAGGAACCCTTCTGAGGTCCTGGTGGAAGAAACAAGGAGATTTTCCTCAAGTACTGGTGAGTTCATCTCTGTGTCTGCCTTTACCAGTATTGATGGCTTGGAAAGAGATGTTGGTGGCTTGAGATGAGCTCTTAGGCAGAAGCTCTTCCCTGGGAGGGTGCTGAGGCATTGCCACAGGGTGCCCAGAGAAGCTGTGGGCCAGTTTTAGGTCCAGAATGGGCAGGTGGAATCAGACAGACTTCAAAAAGAGAAAATGCCGAGTCCTGCCTATGAGGAGGACTTGCTGTAAGCACTAAGACAGGCTGGGGAGCACCTTATCAGAGAGGGACAAGGCTCTTGTGGTGTCCACTGAGTTGAAATGAGCCATCCATGTGTCCTTGCAGCAAAGGCACCCACCAGAACCCTGAGAAGAGCATTGGTGGTGAGTCAAGGGACTGTGCAATGAACCTCTGAGCACAGGCTGGGGAATGGGGAAATAAAAGCTGCTTTGGGAAGGGTGGAGGGAGAAGATGAATTGTGCTGAAGAAATGGTCCTCTTGCTTGAAAAGGGGCTGATGGAAAGAAGGACGTGGTAGGGGAAGGAGGAGGAATGCTCATTTCTCAACAGGCAATATGCTTGTTTGAAGGTCATCTCATCTTTTTAAGGCCTGCATATTTCAGGTTAACATGAACAGCAGTCATCTCGTGTACATCTATACATACATACATGTTCTTTAAATAGAAGTAAGCACAGAGGAAGAAATATATGCAAGAATAATTCAGACGAGAAGGGGGTGGTTTTTCCCTTGAAGCTACAAGTACATGGAATTGCATTCAGGGATTCTGGTCTCACTTTAATTGACTCAAACATCACTACAGAGTCAGAAAATAACTCCAATTTGATTTCTTATCTATTTAATGCAACACTAATTCTTGTGGCAGATTAAGGCATGATATTATTGTATTTACTTGTCCTTAAATAAGAACAACTCCCACAGACAGCAAAGAAATCATCCCAAACAAGCCTCCTTGTTAAAAAGAATTTGGATGCTCATGAGAAGATGCTTATCTTTTGCAGGACCAATTCTTTCCATAACAGGCCAGCCACAGCTTTAGGATTTAAGCTCTAAGATTATGTTTTTCCATATAGGAACTATTGCCTATTATTTTATCAAGGTATTATTGTCAGTATATTATTTAGGACCTTCAACCATCATGGTTTTCTCTCCCAGGAATTGGGTGCAGTCCTAAAGGAAACCCCAAATCCTGCATTAACCTCATGCCCTGTGTGTTCCTGTGAGCTGGGAGAAGCGATTCAACCTCTTCCCGTGTTTCTTCGTCTCCTGCTGCCAAGAGAGTGGCTGGAGGAAAGCACTTGAGTGTGACCACGTTTGTCCTCTTGGGCTTTCCCAACGTGTAGAAGCTGCTCTTTGGGACTCTTTTACTCATTTCCATCAGCATGGTGGTGGGGAACCTTATGAAGACCAGCTCTCAGCTTCATGTGCCCATCTCCTTATTTCCTCATAGGCAATGTACTTATTTCCTCTGTAGGATGTAGCTGGTCATTTTGCTCTTCTGGATTGGCCTGCACCGTGGAAAGCTGCCACCATGCTGACCTAGAAGCAGAGTGTAACTTCATTCCCTGTGATAAGTAGTCACGCAACTTGGTCCAGGAACAGCCTTTCAAGGCACTGTCTGAGCAGTATTGTCTTTTCCTTGGATGCCATCTGGTGCTGATGACACAGATGCTCCATGCTTCTGGCCATATGTTGTATCCAGACATGTCCAACCTATTTCATGGCTCAAAGACTCTCGGTGTTGTCCGGAGCTACCCTATCATTTCTTCTTCTCCTTATGTCTCTCCATGCAGGCAAAGGTTATTTTCCATCCCAGCTGCAGCTTACTCATGATTTCTCATTCCAGGGTTTGGGGGTTGAGTCACATTGGTCCAAGGAGTCATCTTATCTAACTGTAGGCTTTCACATCTGAATTAGGCACAGAAGGTTCCCCTTATGGAGACAAGGATGCATCTGGGGGCTTTGATTCAGCTTGGATCTATTTTAAACATCCATATCAGGGATTTCTTCTGGAAAAAGTGGATGGTTCTCTCCACTTGCAGTGATGGGTGATGGGCAGACACAGCTACAATGTGGACTGTGTTCAGAGCAGACAGAGGCCATCACCTGAAGAGTCAGTTTAAGTCTAATGGGAAACATCAGCTCACTGTGCTGATGTGTTGGGGTCCTTCAGAAACACCACTCAAAAGTGAGGAGGTGAAAGCAGCTTTTCATACAACCATGGAATGGTTTGGGTTGGAAGGGAGCTTAAAGCTCACCCAGTTCCAGCTCCCTGCCACAGGCAGAAACAACTTCCAGTAGAGCAGGTTGCTGCAATCACCATCCAACCTGTCCTCAATCATTTCTGTTGGTCAATAATGTCTAATGCAGTAGAGCCTCAAAGCTCAGCATGCATAAATCACTTCCTGAACAGAATAGGAAAGCAAAATGGATGTCAGCAGTGTCCTGGCTGTGTGTTTGCTTTTATAAAGGTTGCTAATAGCAGATATTAACTTCCTGACGAGGGTTTCTATTCTGCATAGATGGATAGGAAATTATTGCCTAGAAGATACTAGTGTTGTTTTACTCTCTTTAGAGCCATAAGAAAGGAACTTTTCCCCATAAACCTGTGCCTAAAGGGGTTTCAGGAAACATGGAGAGGGGCTTAGGACAGGTGGCTGCAGGAACAGGCCAAGGGGAATGGCTTTAACCTGTCAGAGGGGAGACTGAGCTGAGCTCTTAGGCAGAAGCTCTTCCCTGTGAGGGTGCTGAGGCGCTGGCACAGGGTGCCCAGAGAAGCTGTGGCTGCCCCATCCCTGGCAGTGTTCAAGGCCAGGTTGGACACCGGGGCTTGGAGCAAGCTGCTCCAGTTGAAGGTGTCCCTGTTCATGGCAGAGTTTGGAGCTGGAGGAGCTTTTAGGTCCCTTACAAAGCCAACTTCTCTGGAATTCTATGATGGAGGCCCATGAAATTGTCCTTAATACACAAACATGCCAACACACTGACGCTCCAGCTCACTGGCTTTGGACATGAGCCATCTCTGTCAAGCAAGGCAGCTGTAGAAGTGAACTTTGTCGTTAACAAAGAAGAAAGTTTCTTTCTTGTTATCCCCAGCTAATTAATCTCTGATGGCTTGTTATGAAGAGTGAGGGAAGTCGCATCCAAGTGTTCTGAGAAGCTTTCGTGGTGATGAGGAAACTTCCTTGGTAAACCCCAGAAGGTCTTGTTAAAGCTGATGACTCCTGGAAGGGTGGTTGTTCCCCAAGGACCACTTCTTGCTTTGGCAAAGTGAGCAGCATCACTTGTGATGGAAATAGCTGTGAGTGCTTGTATTGTGAAAGCCTGGATCTCGGGCCTGCTGGAGGGCTTTCTGTGCCCATACAAGCTTGGTCCTACTCTCCCCTTAAAGACACATCCCTGTCTTCATGACATGTGCAGATAATGTGGTTTAAACCCTAGTCAGAGAGCTTGTTCACTCACTCCCAGTGAGTGGTGCCGGGCTAAGAGCAATAGAGGCCCCCCCCCCCCCCCGGGCTCTCCCCTTCAGCGCTCTTCTGAGGGATGGGGAGGAGGATCGAATGAGTGCAACTCCCACGGGTTGAGACAAGAACAGTCCAGCAACCAATGTACAACACAAATCACCCCCACTACTACCAACGACAACTATGATACGAGAAAATAACAAGGGAAGAGAATACAACACCACTGGCCAAGAAACGAGTTCCACCCGGAAGCCCGTGTCCTTCTGGGTAACTCCCAGTTACCCCCCACCCCAGGCATGACGTGCTGTGGTATGGAATACCTCCTTGGCTAGCCTGGGTCAGGCGCCCTGTCTCTGCTTCCTCACAGCTTCCCCTCCTCCCTGGTAGAGCATGAGCCTCACAAAGTCCTTGGTCAGGGTAAACATCACTTAGCAACAACCGAAAACATCGGTATTAACAGCACTGTTCCCAGGCTGGAAGTCAAACACAGCACTACACCAGCTAACACAAAGGAGAAACATGACTGCTACTGCTGAATCCAGGACGTTATCCACCCCTTACTCCATACCATTCACGTCATGCTCAAATCCCACATATATATACACATCCATATACACACAGAGCAAGAGAAAGGGATCATTTTCTTAGTGCATGGACCAATCCCTATAATGCTGCCGAGTCCATTTGATCCATGATGTCAGGTTCCATCTCTTGTAACAATCTTTCAGGGCAGGAAAGGCTGTGTGCAGTATTGGATCATTGCCTGCTGATGCTGGTCGTTCCTTTACTGTGGAACTCATCCGGTTCTATCAAAGTTTATTCTCTGTTGGGATGATGGTTGGAGGGAAGTCAGGGCTAGTCGCTGGTGACCTGGAGATATCTAGTTGATGGGCTATAAAAGTATTACACAGCAGGCAACAGCATACAATTGAGTTCACTGGCTCTTTTCCCCTAAAATCAAATCCCCTTGAGGTATACATCGGACTTCCCCATCTTCCCGCATTACCCATCAAGTATTTCCAGGTCCCTGAGCAAAAGCAATCCCACGAGTGGGTTTGCCTTTACCTGAAGCAGGAATAACCCAGACTGTCTAACCCAGCAAATTCTTCATATGCACCACGGGAACTTTGTCCCCCTCTACAATATGTAAAAGTTCTGACTGGGCTGGGCCAGCCCTGTTGGCAGATCCTCTGGTGTTGACCAACCAGGTGGCCTTTGGTAAATGTGTATCCCAATGCTTGAAAGTTCCCCCACCCATCGCTCTCAGTGTAGTTTTTAACAGCCCATTGTACCGTTCGATTTTCCCAGAGGCTGGTGCATGGTAGGGGATGTGATATACCCACTCAATGCCATGCTCTTTGGCCCAAATATCTATAAGGTTATTCCGGAAATGAGTCCCATTGTCTGACTCAATTCTCTCTGGGGTGCCGTGTCGCCACAAAATCTGTTTCTCAAGGCCCAGGATAGTGTTCCGGGCAGTGGCATGGGGCACAGCGTATGTTTCCAGCCACCCGGTGGTTGCTTCCACCAAGGTAAGCACATGGTGCTTGCCTTGGCGGGTTGGTGGCAGTGTGATATAGTCAATCTGCCAGGCCTCCCCATATTTATACTTCTACCATCGTCCTCCATACCAAAGAGGCTTTAACCGCTTGGCTTGTTTAATTGCAGCACACGTTTCACACTCATGAATAACCTGGGCAATAGTGTCCATTGTTAAGTCCACCCCTCGGTCACGGGCCCATCCATATGTTGCATCTCTGCCCTGATGGCCTGAAGTGTCATGGGCCCATCGGGCCAAAAATAATTCACCTTTATGTTGCCAATCTAAGTCCATCTGAGCCACTTCATCCACTTGTTGGTTGTTCTGGTGCTCCTCAGTGGTCCGACTCTTGGGTACATGGGCATCTACATGACGTACCTTCACCACCAGGTTCTGCACCCGGGCAGCAATATTTTTCCACAGTGCAGCAGCCCAGATGGGTTTACCTCTGCGTTGCCAGTTGCTCTGCTTCCATTGCTTCAACCACCCCCACAGGGCATTTGCCACCATCCATGAGTCAGTATAGAGATAAAGTACTGGCCACTTTTCTCGTTCAGCAATGTCCAGGGCCAGCTGGATGGCTTTCACCTCGGCAAACTGACTCGATTCACCCTCTCCTTCAGCAGTTTCTGCAACTTGTCGTCCAGGACTCCATACAGCTGCCTTCCATCTCCGATGCTTTCCCACAATACGGCAAGAGCCATCAGTAAACAAGGCATACTGCTTTTCACTTTCTGACAGTTTATTATATGGTGGGGCCTCTTCAGCATGCACCACCTCCTCCTCTGGTGACATTCCAAAATCTTTGCCCTCTGGCCAGTCCATGATGACTTCTAGAATGCCTGGACGACTGAGATTTCCTATTCGAGTTCCTTGTGTAATTAGTGCAGCCCATTTACTCCATGTAGCATCAGTTGCATGATGTGTAGAGGAGACCCTGCCTTTGAACATCCAGCCCAGCACGGGCAACCGGGGTGCCAGAAGGAGCTGTGCTTCAGTGCCAATCACTTCCGAAGCAGCTCGAACCCCTTCATAGGCTGCCAGTATCTCTTTCTCAGTTGGGGTATAGCTGGCCTCAGATCCTTTGTATCCCCGACTCCAAAAGCCGAGGGGTCGACCTCGAGTCTCCCCTGGAGCTTTCTGCCAGAGGCTCCAGGTAGGACCGTTCTCCCCAGCTGCAGTGTACAGCACATTTTTTACATCTGGTCCGGTTCGGACTGGTCCAAGGGCCACTGCATGAACTATCTCGCGTTTAATTTGCTCAAAGGCTTGTTGCTGCTCAGGGCCCCATTTAAAATCATTCTTCTTCCGGGTCACATGATAGAGAGGGCTTACAATTGAACTGTAATTTGGGATGTGCATTCTCCAGAACCCCACTGCACCCAAGAAAGCTTGCGTTTCTTTCTTATTAGTTGGTGGAGACATTGCTGTTATCTTGTTGATCACATCTGTGGGGATCTGTCTACGTCCATCTTGCCATTTTATTCCCAAAAACTGAATCTCCTGTGCAGGTCCCTTGACCTTACTCCGTTTTATGGCAAAACCGGCTTTCAGCAGGATTTGGATTATTTTCCTCCCTTTCTCAAAGACTTCTTCCGCTGTATCGCCCCACACAATAATGTCATCAATGTATTGCAGGTGTTCTGGAGCTTGCCCCTGTTCCAGAGCAGTCTGGATCAGTCCGTGGCAAATGGTAGGGCTGTGTTTCCACCCCTGGGGCAGTCGGTTCCAAGTGAACAGGACACCCCTCCAAGTAAAAGCAAACTGTGGCCTGCACTCTGCTGCCAAAGGAATGGAGAAAAATGCGTTGGCAATATCAATCGTGGCATACCACTTGGCTGCCTTTGACTCTAGTTCATACTGAAGTTCTAGCATGTCCAGTACGGCAGCACTCAATGGTGGTGTGACTTCATTCAGGCCACGATAGTCTACTGTTAGTCTCTATTCTCCATTAGACTTTCGCACTGGCCATATGGGGCTATTGAAGGGTGAGCGGGTCCTGCTGATCACCCCCTGACTCTCCAGTCTACGGATCAGCTGATGGATGGGAATCAGGGAGTCTCGGTTGGTGCGATATTGCCGCCGGTGCACTGTTGTGGTCGCAATTGGCACTTGTTGTTCTTCAACTTTCAGCAACCCCACAGCAGAGGGATCTTCTGAGAGAGCAGGCAAGGTGGACAGCTGCTCAATTTCCTCAGTCTCCAAAGCAGCAATACCAAAAGCCCACCGGCACCCTTTTGGGTCTTTGAAGTACCCTCTCTTGAGGTAGTCTATGCCGAGGATGCATGGAGCCTCTGGACCAGTCACAATAGGGTGCTTTTGCCACTCCCTCCCAGTCAGGCTGATTTCAGCCTCCAGCACAGTCAACTCTTGGGATCCTCCTGTTACTCTAGAAATATAGATGGGTTCCACCCCTTGACAGCTTGATGGCATCAGGGTACACTGTGCACCGGTATCTACTAGAGCCTTATACTTGTGTGGGACTGATGTGCCAGGCCATCTGATCCACACAGTCCAATAAATCCGATTGTCCCCTACCTCCACCTGGCTGGAGGCAGGGCCCCTCTAATGGTCGTCACAGCATTGGACACTTAAGTCGTGTTGAAAGGGATTATTCTTCGTTATCACAGGAGCTGGAGTAAAATCAGCTCTTCCACTCCATCTGGGAAACTGCTCACCAGAGACTGAAGCCGTAGCTCTCATGGGACGATCAGTCTTGGCCCTTGCTCCCCTCTTCAGTTCACTCACCCGTTCCTCCAAAGCTGAAGTAGGTTTTCCATCTGTCCTGGGTTCAGCAGTAGCAGTCATGTTTTTTCCTTTGTGTTAACTAGTGCAGTGCTGTGTTTTGACTTCTAGTTTTGAGAACAGCGTTGGTGAAGCCGATGTTGTCGGTTGTTGCTAAGTGATGTTTACCCTGACCAAGGACTCTGTGAGGCTCATGCTCTGCCAGGGAGGAGGGGAGGCTGTGAGGAAGCAGAGACGGGGCGCCTGACCCGGGCTAGCCGGGGAGGTATTCCATACCACAGCACGTCATGCCCGGGGTGGGGGGTAACTGGGAGTTACCCGGAAGGACAGGGCTTCCGGGTGGAACTCGTTTTCTTGGCCGGTGGTATCGTATTCTCTTCCCTTGTTATTTTCCCTTATCATTTTTTTAGCTGATAGTAGCGGTGGTGATTTGTTGCTGGACTGTTCTTGTCTCAACCCGTAGGAGTTGCACTCTCTCGATCCTCCTCCCTGTTCCTCCGGGAGCGGGGAAGGGGAGAGCCCCGGTGCGGGAGGGGGGGGGGGGAGACGGACACGGACCTCGATTGTTGTCAGCTCGGCACCACTCACTGGAAGTGAGCGAACGAGTTACCTGACTGGGTTTAAACCACGACAGTTCTTTTTGGCGCCCAACGTGGGGCACGAGGGGTTGAGATAAGAACAGATCTGACTGGATTGATAGTCACTCGTCACAATGCTGATTTATTGGCTCTCAAGGTTTTTCCTCTTGATCTCACAGTTTCAGTATACCATATCTTACGTCCATCCGGTATTGGCTGTATTAGTGTTTTTCAAGTGTGGGGCTTGGGCTAAGGTTTTTATCCCATTGTACTTTATGGTAATGACTTGTAATACTATAGAATCATTGATCATGAAACTGATCTGGTTTATGTTACCAGTGTGGTCACCACCTTTATACTTTGGGAGGTATATGATGGAGGTGCTTAGCAATTACACATCTTTTTTCTCCTTCTCAGGTGCTCAACCTGTGAAGGAGACATCCTTTTACCCTCCTAGTCGTCCCCCCAGACCATTTACATTTGAGAGTTTTGAATTTTTTGAATGGCCTTTTAATGCTGTTGAGACTTGTTTGCTGATGGTGATGGGAATCACCATGCTAACACGCATACAGAGTGTGTTTTGCCCACTACTGATTTCAAGAGTTAAGCAGATTCAGGTTTGGGTCTTGTCTGAGGTCAAACGACGATGTAGGAGGACCGAGAGATTTTCCCAGAGGCTGGACAGCCATGAGTGGCAGGGTGTGTGGGATAGTATGGGCAAGTATCTAGGTCAGTGGGCCCCTCCAGTATTTTAGAATTTCACTACCGAACAACTGCAAAATCCAGAAGAATTAGTAAAACACTTAAATGAGGTGTGTGGTCATTCTGGCCATACCAGAGATGGACAAATCACGGCAACGTGTTGGGGCTTGGCCTATGCTTACAGGGCCTTGTTCAACACTATCCAGCACCTTCAAAAGGAAAAGAATATCGTCGGATTTGAGGGCAAAGCGACAGTATCTACTCAAACTTTGGCTGCAATGAACTGCGCAGCTACCCCAGTGGCAAGTACAGCAGCTGCTCAAACTTCAACTGCAACAGACAGCGCGGTTACCCCAGCTCCAAGCACGGTAGCTACACCACCCCCAGCAACAAGTACAGTCGCTACTCAAACCACAGTGATAATCACTGCAGCCAAACCAGAGGACCAATTCGTACCAATATCAGTTGCCCCTGTACGCAAGAGAACAAGCAAAAAGGAGGCAAAAAGGGTGAAGCGAGATGAAGAACCAATGAATTCACCACCCGGTCCAGAATCTGATCAGGAGTCATCATCACATGACGAAGAAGAAGAAGAAGAGGTAACTTCTCGACCTCGGACCTCAACCGAGCTGCGGAATATGCAAAAAGATTTTACCCGTCAACCAGGGGAGCACATCATCACCTGGTTACTCCGATGCTGGGACAATGGGGCCGATGGTCACGAACTAGAAGGTACAGAAGCCAAGCAGCTGGGATCACTTGCTAGAGAAGGGGGAATTGACAAAGCAATTGCAAGAGAGAAAAAGTCCCTCAGCCTTTGGAGGAGGCTCTTGGCAGCTGTGAAAGAAAGGTTTCCGTACAAGGACGATGTTACGAGTCGTTCGGCCAAGTGGACTACTATAGACAAAGGCATCCAGTCTCTGAGGGAATCGGCCATCGTAGAGATGATCTATCACATCAAGCCGAATAACGGGGATACACCTATAGATCCAGATGAAGTTGAATGTACACGACCCATGTGGCGAAAACTTACACGGAATGCACCGTCATCATATGCCCATTCATTGGCAACAGTGACCTGGAATGACATAGTACCACTAACAGTGGATGAAATGGTTCATAAACTCTGAGAGTTCGAAGACAATCTCACTCCTTCCATCATCTCAGCTGTGAAAAAACTGTCCCAGGACCTCGACAAATTGAGGGACGATGTATCTGATTTACCCAGCTCCTCACGTGTACCAACACACGTCTCAGCTATTAACAAAAGACGTCCTATTATTCAAGAGAGGAGATACAGAAGGCATACGCCACGGGGTACCCTATGGTTTTACCTGCTGGATCACGGAGAAGACATGACAAAGTGGGATGGAAAACCTACTTCAGCTTTGGAGGAACGGGTGAGTGAACTGAAGAGGGGAGCAAGGGCCAAGACTGATCGTCCCATGAGAGCTACGGCTTCAGTCTCTGGTGAGCAGTTTCCCAGATGGAGTGGAAGAGCTGATTTTACTCCAGCTCCTGTGATAACGAAGAATAATCCCTTTCAACACGACTTAGGTGTCCAATGCTGTGACGACCATTAGAGGGGCCCTGCCTCCAGCCAGGTGGAGGTAGGGGACAATCGGATTTACTGGACTGTGTGGATCAGATGGCCTGGCACATCAGTCCCACACAAGTATAAGGCTCTAGTAGATACCGGTGCACAGTGTACCCTGATGCCATCAAGCTGTCAAGGGGTGGAACCCATCTATATTTCTGGAGTAACAGGTGGATCCCAAGAGTTGACTGCTCTGGAGGCTGAAATCAGCCTGACTGGGAGGGAGTGGCAAAAACACCCTATTGTGACTGGTCCAGAGGCTCCATGCATCCTCGGCATAGACTACCTCAAGAGAGGGTACTTCAAAGACCCAAAAGGGTGCCGGTGGGCTTTTGGTATTGCTGCTTTGGAGACTGAGGAAATTGAGCAGCTGTCCACCTTGCCTGCTCTCTCAGAAGATCCCTCTGCTGTGGGGTTGCTGAAAGTTGAAGAACAACAAGTGCCAATTGCGACCACAACAGTGCACCGGCGGCAATATCGCACCAACCGAGACTCCCTGATTCCCATCCATCAGCTGATCCGTAGACTGGAGAGTCAGGGGGTGATCAGCAGGACCCGCTCACCCTTCAATAGCCCCATATGGCCAGTGCGAAAGTCTAATGGAGAATAGAGACTAACAGTAGACTATCGTGGCCTGAATGAAGTCACACCACCATTGAGTGCTGCCGTACTGGACATGCTAGAACTTCAGTATGAACTAGAGTCAAAGGCAGCCAAGTGGTATGCCACGATTGATATTGCCAACGCATTTTTCTCCATTCCTTTGGCAGCAGAGTGCAGGCCACAGTTTGCTTTTACTTGGAGGGGTGTCCTGTTCACTTGGAACCGACTGCCCCAGGGGTGGAAACACAGCCCTACCATTTGCCACGGACTGATCCAGACTGCACTGGAACAGGGGCAAGCTCCAGAACACCTGCAATACATTGATGACATTATTGTGTGGGGCGATACAGCGGAAGAAGTCTTTGAGAAAGGGAGGAAAATAATCCAAATCCTGCTGAAAGCCGGTTTTGCCATAAAACGAAGTAAGGTCAAGGGACCTGCACAGGAGATTCAATTTTTGGGAATAAAATGGCAAGATGGACGTAGACAGATCCCCACAGATGTGATCAACAAGATAACAGCAATGTCTCCACCAACTAATAAGAAAGAAACGCAAGCTTTCTTGGGTGCTGTGGGGTTCTGGAGAATGCACATCCCAAATTACAGTTCGATTGTAAGCCCTCTCTATCATGTGACCCGGAAGAAGAATGATTTTAAATGGGGCCCTGAGCAACAACAAGCCTTTGAGCAAATTAAACGCGAGATAGTTCATGCAGTAGCCCTTGGACCAGTCCGGACCGGGCCAGATGTAAAAAATGTGCTGTACACTGCAGCTGGGGAGAACGGTCCTACCTGGAGCCTCTGGCAGAAAGCTCCAGGGGAGACTCAAGGTCGACCCCTCGGCTTTTGGAGTCGGGGATACAAAGGATCTGAGGCCAGCTATACCCCAACTGAGAAAGAGATACTGGCAGCCTATGAAGGGGTTCGAGCTGCTTCGGAAGTGATTGGCACTGAAGCACAGCTCCTCCTGGCACCCCGGCTGCCCGTGCTGGGCTGGATGTTCAAAGGCAGGGTCTCCTCTACACATCATGCAACTGATGCTACATGGAGTAAATGGGCTGCACTAATTACACAAGGAACTCGAATAGGAAATCCCAGTCGTCCAGGCATTCTAGAAGTCATCATGGACTGGCCAGAGGGCAAAGATTTCGGAATGTCACCAGAGGAGGAGGTGATGCGCGCTGAAGAGGCCCCACCATATAATAAACTGTCAGAAAGTGAAAAGCAGTATGCCTTGTTTACTGATGGCTCTTGCCGTATTGTGGGCAAGCATCGGAGATGGAAGGCAGCTGTATGGAGTCCTGGACGACAAGTTGCAGAAACTGCTGATGGAGAGGGTGAATCGAGTCAGTTTGCCGAGGTGAAAGCCATCCAGCTGGCCCTGGACATTGCTGAACGAGAAAAGTGGCCAGTACTTTATCTCTATACTGACTCATGGATGGTGGCAAATGCCCTGTGGGGGTGGTTGAAGCAATGGAAGCAGAGCAACTGGCAACACAGAGGTAAACCCATCTGGGCTGCTGCACTGTGGAAAGATATTGCTGCCCGGGTGCAGATCCTGGTGGTGAAGGTACGTCATGTAGATGCCCATGTACCCAAGAGTCGGGCCACTGAGGAACACCAGAACAACCAACAAGTGGATAAAGCGGCTAAGATTGAAGTGGCTCAGATGGACTTAGATTGGCAACATAAAGGTGAATTATTTTTGGCCCGGTGGGCCCATGACACTTCAGGCCATCAGGGCAGAGATGCAACATATAGATGGGCCCGTGATCGAGGGGTGGACTTAACAATGGACACTATTGCCCAGGTTATTCATGAGTGTGAAACACGTGCTGCAATTAAACAAGCCAAGCAGTTAAAGCCTCTTTGGTATGGAGGACGATGGTTGAAGTATAAATATGGGGAGGCCTGGCAGATTGACTATATCACACTGCCGACAACCTGCCAAGGCAAGCGCCATGTGCTTACCATGGTGGAAGCAACCACCGGGTGGCTGGAAACATACACTGTGCCCCATGCCACTGCCCGGAACACTATCCTGGGCCTTGAGAAACAGATTTTGTGGCGACACGGCACCCCAGAGAGAATTGAGTCAGACAATGGGACTCATTTCCAGAATAACCTTGTAGATATTTGGGCCAAAGAGCATGGCATTGAGTGGGTATATCACATCCCCTACCATGCACCAGCTTTTGGGAAAATCGAACGGTACAATGGGCTGTTAAAAACTACACTGAGAGCAATGGGTGGGGGAACTTTCAAGCATTGGGATACACATTTACCAAAGGCCACCTGGTTGGCCAACACCAGAGGATCTGCCAACAGGGCTGGCCCAGCCCAGTCAGAACTTTTACATATTGTAGAGGGGGACAAAGTTCCCGTGGTGCATATGAAGAATTTGCTGGGGAAGACAGTCTGGGTTATTCCTGCTTCAGGTAAAGGCAAACCCACTCGTGGGATTGCTTTTGCTCAGGGACCTGGATATACTTGATGGGTAATGCGGGAAGATGGGGAAGTCCGATGTATACCTCAAGGAGATTTGATTTTAGGGGAAAACAGCCAGTGAACTCAATTGTATGCTGTTGCCTGCTGTGTAATACTTTTATAGCCCATCAACTAGATATCTCCAGGTCACCAGCGACTAGCCCTGACTTCCCTCCAACCATCATCCCAACAGAGAATAAACTTTGATAGAACCGTATGAGTTCCACAGTAAAGGAACGACCAGCATCAGCAGGCAATGATCCAATACTGCACACAGCCTTTCCTGCCCTGAAAGATTGTTACAAGAGATGGAACCTGACATCATGGACCGAATGGACTCTGCAGCATTATAGGGATTGGTCCATGCACTAAGAAAATGATCCCTTTCTCTTGCTCTGTGTGTATATGGATGTGTATATATATGTGGGATTTGAGCATGACGTGAATGGTATGGAGTAAGGGGTGGATAACGTCCTGGATTCAGCAGTAGCAGTCATGTTTCTCCTTTGTGTTAGCTGGTGTAGTGCTGTGTTTGACTTCCAGCCTGGGAACAGTGCTGTTAATACCGATGTTTTCGGTTGTTGCTAAGTGATGTTTACCCTGACCAAGGACTTTGTGAGGCTCATGCTCTACCAGGGAGGAGGGGAAGCTGTGAGGAAGCAGAGACAGGGCGCCTGACCCAGGCTAGCCAAGGAGGTATTCCATACCACAGCACGTCATGCCTGGGGTGGGGGGTAACTGGGAGTTACCCGGAAGGACACGGGCTTCCGGGTGGGACTCGTTTCTTGGCCAGTGGTGTTGTATTCTCTTCCCTTGTTATTTTCTCGTATCATAGTTGTCGTTGGTAGTAGTGGGGGTGATTTGTGTTGTACATTGGTTGCTGGACTGTTCTTGTCTCAACCCGTGGGAGTTGCACTCATTCGATCCTCCTCCCCATCCCTCAGAAGAGCGCTGAAGGGGAGAGCCCGGTGGGGGGGGGGGGGGGGCCTCTATTGCTCTTAGCCCGGCACCACTCACTGGGAGTGAGTGAACAAGCTCTCTGACTAGGGTTTAAACCACATTATCTGCACATGTCATGAAGACAGGGATGTGTCTTTAAGGGGAGAGTAGGACCAAGCTTGTATGGGCACAGAAAGCCCTCCAGCAGGCCCGAGATCCAGGCTTTCACAATACAAGCACTCACAGCTATTTCCATCACAAGTGATGCTGCTCACTTTGCCAAAGCAAAGAGTGGTCCTTGGGGAACAACCACCCTTCCAGGAGTCATCAGCTTTAACAAGACCTTCTGGGGTTTACCAAGGAAGTTTCCTCATCACCACGAAAGCTTCTCAGAACACTTGGATGCGACTTCCCTCACTCTTCATAACAAGCCATCAGAGATTAATTAGCTGGGGATAACAAGAAAGGAACTTTCTTCTTTGTTAACAACAAAGTTCACTTCTACAGCTGCCTTGCTTGACAGAGATGGGTCATGTCCAAAGCCAGTGAGCTGGAGGGTCAGTGTGTTGGCATGTTTGTGTATTAAGGACAATTTCATGGGCCTCCACCATAGAATTCCAGAGAAGTTGGCTTTGTAAGGGACCTAAAAGCTTCTCCAGCTCCAAACTCTGCCACGAGCAGGGACACCTTCCACTGGAGCAGCTTGCTCCAAGCCCCTGTGTCCAACCTGGCCTTGAACACTGCCAGGGATGGGGCAGCCACAGCTTCTCTGGGCACCCTGTGCCAGCGCCTCAGCACCCTCACAGGGAAGAGCTTCTGCCGAAGAGCTCATCTCAGTCTCCCCTCTGACAGGTTAAAGCCATTCCCCTTGGCCTGTTCCTGCAGCCACCTGTCCTAAGCCCCTCTCCATGTTTCCTGAAACCCCTTTAGGCACAGATTTATGGGGAAAAGTTCCTTTCTTATGGCTCTAAAGAGAGCAAAACAACACTAATATCTTCTAGGCAATAATTTCCTATCCATCTATGGAGAACAGAAACTCCTCGTCAGGAAGTTAATATCTGCTATTAGCAACCTTTATAAAAGCAAACACACAGCCAGGACACTGCCGACATCCATTTTGCTTTCCTATTCTGTTCAGGAAGTGATTTATGCATGCTGAGCTTTGAGGCTCTACTGCATTAGACATTATTGACCAACAGAAATGATTGAGGACAGGTTGGATGGTGACTGCAGCAACCTGCTCTACTGGAAGTTGTTTCTGCCTGTGGCAGGGGGCTGGAACTGGGTGAGCTTTAAGCTCCCTTCCAACCCAAACCATTTCATGGTTGTATGAAAAGTTGCTTTCACTTCCTCACTTTTGAGTGGGGTTTCTGAAGGACCCCAACACATCAGCACAGTGAGCTGATGTTTCCCATTAGACTTAAACTGACCCTTCAGGCTATGGCCTGTGTTTGCTCTGAACACAACCCACATTGTAGTTGTGTCTGCCCAGCACCCTTCACTGCAAAGGCAGCAGAACCATCCACTTTTTCCAGAAGAAACCTCCAATATGGATGTTTAAAATAGATCCAAGATGAATCAAAGGCCCCAGATGCATCCTTGTCAACATAAGGGGAACCTTCTGTGACTAATTCAGATGTGGAAACCTACAATTAGATACTACCGCTCCTTTGACCAATGTGACTCAACCATCAAACCCTGGCATGAGAAATCATGAGTAAGCTGCAGCTGGGATGGAAAATAAGCTTGGCCTGGATGGACAGACATAAGGAAATGAAGAAGTGATAGGGTAGTTCTGGACAACACTGAGAGTCTTTGAGCCATGAAACAAGTTGGGCACGTCTGCATGCAACATATGGCCAGAAGCATGGAGCATCTGTGTCGTCAGCACCAAGTGACATCGAAGGAAAATCCAACACTGCTCAGGCAGTGCCTTGAAAGGCTGTTCCTGCACCAAGCTGGGTGACTGCTTATCACAGGGGATGAAGTTCCGCTGTGCTCCTAGGTCAGCATGCTGGCAGCTTTCCATTGAGCAGGACCATCCAGAAGAGCAAAATGACCAGCTACATCCTACAGAGGAAATAAGTACATTTCTTATGAGGAAATAAGGAGATGGGCACATGAACCTGATAGCTGGTCTTCATAAGGTTCCCCACCACCATGTTGATGGAGATGAGTAAAAGAGTCCCAAAGAGCAGCTTCTACACGTTGGGGAAGCCCAAAAGGAGAAACGTGGTCACACTCATGTGGTTTCCTCCAGCCACTCTCTTGGCAGCAGGAGACAAAGAAACATGGGAAGAGGTTGAATCACTTCTCCCAGCTCATAGGAACACACAGTGCATGAGGTTAATGCAGGATTTGGGGTTTCCTTTAGGACTGCACCCAATTCCTGGGAGAGAAAACCATGATGGTTGAAGGTCCTAAATAATATACTGAAAAATAATACCTTGATAAAAGAACAGTCAATAGTTCCTATATGGAAACAAATAATCTTAGAGCTTAAATCCTAAAGCTGTGGCTGCTCTGTTATGGAAAGAATTGGTCCTGCAAAACATAAGCATCTTCCCATAAGCATCCAAACTCTTTTTAACAAGGAGGCTTGTTTCGGATGATTTCTTTGCTGTCTGTGGGAGTTGTTCTTATTTAAGGACAAGTAAATACAATAATATCATGCCTTAATCTGCCACAAGAATTAGTGTTGCATTAAATAGATAAGAAATCAAATTGGATTGATTTTCTGACTCTGTAGTGATGTTTGAGTCGATTAAAGTGAGACCAGAATCCCTGAATGCAATTCCATGTACTTGTAGCTTCAAGGGAAAAACCATCCCCTTCTCATCTGAATTATTCTTGCATATATTTCTTCCTCTGTTCTTCCTTATATTTAAAGAACATGTGTGTATATATAGATGTACGCAAGATGACTGCTGTTCATGTTAACCTGAAATATGCAGGCCTTAAAAAGATGCGGAGATGACCTTCAAATAAATATGTTGCCTGTTGAGAAATGAGCATTCCTCCTCCTTCCCCTACCACTTCACTCTTTCCATCAGCCCCTTTTCAAGCAAGATGACCATTTCTTCAGTACAATTCATCTTCTCCCTCCACCCTTCCCAAAGTAGCTTTTACTTCCCCATTCCCCAGCCTGTGCTCAGATGTTCATTGCACAAAGTCCCTTGACTCACCACCAATGCTCTTCTCAGGGTTCTGGTGGGTGCCTTTGCTGCAAGGACACATTGATGGCTCATTTCAACTCGGTGAACACCAGAAGAGCCTTCTCCCTCTCTGATAAGGTGCCCCCCAGCCTGTCTTAGTGCTTAGAGCAAGTCCTCCTCATAGGCAGGACTCAGCTTTTTCTCTTTTTGAAGTCTGTCTGATTCCACCTGCCCATTTTGGACCCAAAACTGGCCTTTGAAACAACATTTTGCATTATATGCCGCCAAATTTAAATAACCTCAGGGTGGCTTTTTACTGCTTGCAAAAGGAGGAAACGAAACCAAGAGTGGGACTTGTTCCTTGTAGAAAAAAGCAGCTGACAGCAGACAGGGCTTTAACACCTTTAAATGGGTTCAGAAGATCCAGCTGAAGTTGTCTACACCCACCTCAGGCAGGAGGATGAAGATAGTTGCTGTTTCCCATTGCTAATGGCTCACACACTCAATGGCCATCTCCTCATCCTCATTCTCCTCCTTCCCCTTGTGTAGTACTTACATAAGTAAGTTGCAGATACATAAAGAGTAGACATCTCAAACACACACCTTGCATCTAACACCACTGAAACCAGCCATTCTCAATACCACAGCTTGTCTAAACAAGGGCAAAACATCACCCATCCCACATCAAATACCCACATCTTATCACACACAGAAGCATGCTTTTCTCTGTGGTCTCTGCTTTACACACACATGCTGACACTGCAGGTGGCTAAATATTGATGACTTACATTAAAAGCCAAACATGAGAGTCTCTCCTTATCTATTTATGAGCCGAAGTCCAATTACACCAGATGAGACTCAGGCCAATGCAATCAGCAGAGCTCATTCAGATCTCTTCAGCTGGAGCAATGCTGGTGTCTGCCTTGCAGTGAGAGGCATGAACCCCACCAAATCTCCCTCAGCAATAAAGGGAGTTGATGGACACAGTAAACACATAGAGTTGACATGGTGCATTCAAACGTAAGGAGATAAGTGCTTGCCCAAGGATGTAGGAGATGATTCCTAAATCCAATCACTAAGTACCCAAAGAAAAGGATGTAGCTCCTACCCAGCATTTGCTCAGCTGCCTTTAAACCAGATTTAACCACAATGAAAGCAGCTCCACCTGAGAGTGGGGAGCTAAAGCCATTAGGAGCTCCTCAGCAGGAATGCCAGAAGCCAGGCACCTCATTGCCTGCTCATCATGACCCAGCAGGAAGATGCATTGCAATGCTGGCTGCTGCTTCTGCTTCCTAGGACATCATGTGGTGTTTGCTCTGCTCTCATGCTCAGATGATAACCACATTAAGGCAGTGGCAGCCCTTAGACACAGCAAACCACTCGCTTCCTTAAACACACACAACAAGGACCAAAAACCTTTTGGGTTTGATAGCAGCAGCTCCAATGTGAAGCCACAGTGAGCAGAGCGATAGGGTTGTAGCCACAGACTTGTGTTTTTAACACACTAAGAGTTCATGTTCCTGTTTAAACACTTGGTGATGGTGAAGGAGAGAGCAGCTGGACATAAAGTCATTGAATATTGTTGTAGAAGGCACCAGAGAGACCTTATTGTGGCCTTTCAATACCTTAAGAGGGGCTACAAGAAATCTGGAGAGGGGCTTTGAACAAGGGCCTTTAGGGAGAGGCCAAGGGGAATGGCTTTAAGCTGCCTGAGGGGAGATTGAGATGAGCTCTTGGCCAGAAGCTCTTCCCTGTGAGGGTGCTGAGGCGCTGGCACAGGGTGCCCAGAGAAGCTGTGGCTGCCCCATCCCTGGCAGTGTTCAAGGCCAGGTTGGACACAGGGCTTGGAGCAAGCTGCTCTAGTGGAAGGTGTCCCTGCCTGTGGCAGGGGTTGGAGCTGGAGGAGCCCTAAGGTCCCTTCCAACCCAAACAATTCCATGCTTCTATGATTTCAGGGACAGAGAAATGATTCATGCAAGAATTAATGGTGTCCCATTCTTTTTGTCTTGATGCCACCAGCAAGTTCTCCATGTGCATTATCTTGCAGGTGAGGGTAAATCTCAGATTTCCTATTGTGAATATGCAGCATGGGAAATTCCAGTTAGAAACAGAGGGAGGGGGAAAACCCCACTGTAAGAGCAGTCAAACATTGACATAGGGGCCAGGGAGGGTGTGAAACCTCTGCCCCTGCTTGTCCCCAAGGCTCAGCAGGAAAACAACTGTGGGCTGGGTTAAATAATAACCAGGGAATTATCAGGAAGCTTTGGGAACAAAGCAGGATTCAGCTGATTGACCCTGGGTGCCTGTGAGTTGTGTGTTGTTAAGGAATCACCAAACCACTTTGATCCAGACTTAACTGAATCCAGCCATGGAGCTTCTCCCTCCAGCCTAGGTTGTTATGTGTGTCTAGGATAGCCCTAAAGCTCAGCCATGGCTCCGGGTTTCACCATGGTCCTGGCAGAGGCTGCAGCTCTATGGGCTGAGGTAATGCACACATTGGAGTATTTTAGGGTGGTTTATGTATGCAATGTTTGCCCATCACCAATCAGCTCTCTGTGCAGGAAAGCAACAGGAGAGACATCAGGGCAGGCAATGCCATCGGTACAGGCATCCATGGGCTGCCACACAGGAGGTCTGAAGGCTGCTGAGCAACACCACAGCTCCTGGTCTCTGTTGTGATCAGGCTGCCATGGAGATCATGGCTTCTATTGCTGCCAACAGGGAGCTCAAAAACAAAGGTGAGGAGCAGTGGATGGGGATTCCTTTATAGTTTCTGCCCTTTGGTGTGGATTCATCACTATCACATCTTAAAACACTTTCAAAGCACCTTCATTCATAACAGAGGTCACACAAGTACCATATTTCACTGAAATTCTTTGCTGTCTGAAATGAGTGCTGGAAATCATTGAATGAGGTTTGTGCATCAAAACCTAATAATACTGCCTGCATGGCATCACACTTACTTGCTGTCATCTCTATTTCTCTTGCCAAAGGTGCTTTTGTCCTTTTCTTAAGGCCCTCAATAAATTTAACAACACTCTCTAGAAATGAAGTTTCATCCAGTGGAACGGTAGAATTCACTCTCTGTTTATTCTTATTTGCCAAGCAAAAGGGAGAGCAAAAAGGAAAAGAGCTTTAAGCTCATCAAGTTCAACCGTTCCCCAGCACTGTCAAGGCCACCCCTAACCCATGGCACTGGGGGCCTTGTCTATAGGGTTTGTGAGCACTTGCAGGGCCGGTGCTTGCAGCCCTGCCCTGGGCAGCCCGTTCCAATGCCTGAGCACCCTCTGGGGCAGGAATTGTTCCTCAGCTCCATCTAAACCTGCCCTGGTGCAGCTTGAGGCCGTTTCCTCTTGTCCCATCCCTTGTTCCCTGGGAGCAGAGAACGGTCCCCTCCTGGCTCCATCCTCCTGTTAGGCAGGCGTAGAGGGCAGTAAGGTCCCCCTTATCCTAAGGTGAAGAGAATTGCACACTTGTAGTTGTCTACTTGTGTCTTGACTAGGTGAAATAAATGACTAATTAAACAATAAGGTGAAATTAACTACTAAATATATTTATCAAAGTTTAGAGTATGGAATTATTTGTATTCTCAGTCACATCAACCAGTGCATCACATAAGGCTGGGTGCAGAAGACCCCCAACATGTTACTCCTACTTAACCAAAAGCTGAGCATCTACCCTCTACATCTCCATTCTATCTGGTCCTATACTGGGAGAATTCAAGATCATTTTATTTTCAAGAGTCTCCTCAAAGCCTCCTTCACCTCCTTATTCCTCAGGCTGTAGATCATGGGGTTCAGCATGGGAGTCACCACGGTGTAGATCACCACAGCCCATTTATCTGCTGCTCTTGAGCTGTCTGAGCTGGGGAATGAATACATAAAAAAGGATGCCCCATAGAAGATGCTGACAGTGGTGAGGTGGGAGGTGCAGGTGGAGAAGGCTTTGCGCTTACCCTCAGCTGAATTGATGCTCAGGATGGTGGCGATGATGGCCACGTAGGAGAGCAGGATAACCAGGCTGCTGGACACACCAAAGAGAGATGCTGCAGTGGTCAGGATGGTGTGGCTGAGGGTGGTGTCAGAGGTGGAGAGCGAGATGAGAGGGGAAATGTCACAAAAGAAGAGGTCGATGGCGCTGGACCTGCAGAAGGAGAGGGTGGACATGCTGATGGTCTGTCCCACGCCATTGGTCAGCCCCACAAGGTACGAGACAGTCACCAGCTGGAAACAGCACTTTGGGGACATGACAAGGGGGTACAGCAGGGGATGGCAAATGGCCACGTAACGGTCATAGGCCATTGAAGCCAGCAGGAGGCATTCAGATACCACAAAGATATCAAAGAGAAACACCTGAGCCACACACCCAGCATAAGCAATGCTCTTCTTCTCTGACATCAAGTCAACCAACATCCTGGGGGTGATGATGGTGGAGAAACAGAGGTCCACAAAGGCCAGGCTGCCCAGGAAATGATACATGGGGGAGTGGAGGAGGTGGCTGGCCCTGATTAAGATGATGATGCCCAGGTTGCCCACAATGGTGACAACGTAGGTGAGCAGGAAGAGCAGGAACAAGTAGACCTGAGTCACCGGGTCCTCTGTGAAGCCCGCCAGGCTGAACTCGGTCACTTGGGTGCAATTGCTTTGTGCCATGGGCTGGATGGTGCTTTGTGTGTGAGCTCCTGGCTGGGGGTTTCCTCTCCAAGAGGCAGGGATGTCCCAGGTGGAGAAGCCTCTGTGTGGTGGGAGCTGCTCAGAGACAGTCCTGCAGGATGGAAAGGGAGAGTTCAGGCACAGCTCAGTGGGGAACAGGTTGGTGAGAGTCATGTGCCAGCACAGGTAGAACAAAGGGATGCTCAAGCAGTTAAATACCATGGCACAACGTGGTGTGTGCTCCTCTGGCTCACTCCTAGATGTTGAACAACAATCTCTGTGGATAGCAGTAGGGACATTGCATACCTGAATAGCTTTACCTTAGTACCACACCTCATCGCCTGTGTTAGTGCTGAGCCTGGGGCTTGGAGATCATTCGGCTTAACCTGGAACACAGAGAAACGTGGTGCTTTCACAGTGAAGAGCTGATCCTTCATCCTTCTGTGGGCATTTGCCAACCACCTGCTTCTTCCTTCTCTGCTTTGGATTCTTTGTAACGAACGAATTCCTGACCTATGGAAAGTGCAGGTTGGACAGGGCAACCTGCTCTAGTGGAAGGTGTCCCCGGCCATCACAGGGGCTTGGAAATGGGTGAGATTTAAGGTCTCTTCCAACACCATGGCACAACACAGTTTGTGCTCCTCTGGCTCACTCCTGGATGTTGAGCAATGACCCTTGTGGAAAGCAGTGGGGAGGTTCCATGCTTTACCTTAGTGCTGCACTTCATTAACTTCATTAGTGCTGAGCCTGGGGCTTGGAGATCATTCGTCTCAACCTGGAACACAGAGAAAAGTAGTGCTCTCACAGTGCAGAGTTGATCCTTCATGCTCTTGCGGGCATTTGCCAAACACCAGTTCCTTCCATCTTTGCTGGGGCTTCTTAACTAGACACTGGAAGGAATTCCTGACCTATGGAAAGTGCAGGATGGACAGGGCTTAGGGTAACCTGCTCTAGTGGAAAATGTCCCTGCCCATGGCAGGGGGTTGGAACTGCATGAGCTTTAAGGTCCCTTCCAGTCCAAACTCTGTTCCTATGCAAGCTTACATAGATGTTTAGAGTGGTTTCCCCTCCCTCCTGAGAGCGTTCTCAACCAGGGTGATCTCCAAACCTGCCTTCTCAGCAGCTGCATGGGGAGGACACAGCACAAGCAGCTCCCTGGGAAGCCCAGAGCATCATGAGGAGCTGGAGCTCAGGACGCTGCTGTAGGAAGTTTCTTCTCAAGTTTAAGTGGAACCTCTTGTGTTCCAGTTTGTACCCAAGGAGTACATCCGAAAAACATCACTTTACTTTGGGCTAAGTGACACTGCCAGGGATGGGGCAGCCACAGCTTCTCTGGGCACCCTGTGCCAGCGCCTCAGCACCCTCACAGGGAAGAGCTTCTGCCTAAGAGCTCATCTCAATCACCCCTCGGGCAGGTTCAAGCCATTCCCCTTGGCTTGTCCCTACAGGCCCTGATGAAGAGTCCCTCTCTTATTCTATCTGAATACGTTGCTTCACATGTTGTGTTCTCTTTTCTTGAGGGAATTGTCCAAATGTCTCTACTTTTCATGAAAACTCCATCAGAAACTTTGATTAAAAGCTTATAAAGTGAGCATTTCACTTCACACCAATTTAAATTAGATTTTGACTGGTTGCCATTGCATTCATTCATTATTCATCACAGTTCTTTGCAGAAGACCACGGTTTCCAAAGGTGCTTATTTTAAACCACAAATTTATTCAGTTTGTCATTATACAAGTACATGTTCTTCCAGCAGTTGTACAGTTCATTAAACAGAAATGGTGTGTTTGGATTAAATGTTAAAACCCCTCCATCTACTATTTCATTTAGAGCATCTTTCCCCTCAATAATGTGATGACATACAGAAGGGGATGTGACATGGTCAAATCCACAAAGCACAGACCTGGTACTGAACATCCAGAAAGGAAAAGATGTAAGGACCACACATCCCAGGAAGATTTTAGTTGGGACATACTTCTGGCCACATGCTAACCTATGTGTGCCTATCACAGGTCCTTAGCACTGCTCCAGCTCACTTACATGGGATAAATGTATTGGATGCTCATATCAGGTATCACAGAATCCCAGACTGGTTTATGTTGGAAGGGACCTAAAAGCTCTCAACTTCCAACCCCTGCCATGGGCAGGGACAATTTCCACTAGAGCAGTTTGCTCCAAGCCCCTGTGTCCAACCTGGCCTTGAACACTGCCAGGGATGGGGCAGCCACAGCTTCTCTGGGCACCCTGTGCCAGCACCTCGGCACCCTCATAGTGAAGAATTCCTTCCTCAAATCCAATCTGGATCCCCCTGCTTCAGTTTGAACCCACCACCCCTTGTCCTATCCCTACACTCCCTGATGAAGAGTCCTTCTCCTGCATCCCTGTAGCCCCCTTCAGACGCTGGAAGCTGCTCTGAGGTCTCCAAGCAGCTTCTCTTCTCCAGTCTGATCAGCCCGAGTGTTCTCAGCCTGGCGCAATACGGGAGCTGCTCCAGCCCCTGAGCACCCTCATGGCCTCCTCTGGACTTACTCCAGCAGCTCCATGGCCTTCTTATGTTCCCTGCAGAGAAGCACTTGGGGGTGTTGGTCAATGAGAAAAGGACCATGAGCCAGCAGTGTGTGCTTGCAGCCAAGAAATGAACCGTATCTTGGGCAGCATCCAAAGGAGAGTGGCCAGCCGGTAAAAGGAGTTGATCCTGCCCCTCTGCTCTGCTCTTGTGAGACTTCACCTGGAGCATTGTGTGCAGTTCTGGTGTCCTCAACATAAAAAGGACATGGAAGTGTTGGAACAAGTCCAGAGGAGGCCACGAGGATGCTCATGGACTGGAGCACCTCCCGTATGAAGACAGGCAGAGGAAGTTGGAGCTCTTCAGCCTGGAGAAGAGAAGGCTGCGTGGAGACCTCAGAGCAGCCTTCCAGTATCTGAAGGGGGCCTATAGGGATGCTGGGGAGGGACTCTTCATTAGGGACTGTAGTGACAGGACAAGGGGTAATGGGTTAAAACTTAAACAGGGGAAGTTCAGATCTGATATAAGGAGGAAATTCTTTCCTGTGAGGGTGGTGAGGCACTGGAATGGGTTGCCAAGGGAGACTGTGAATGCTCCATCCCTGGCAGTGTTCAAGACCAGGTTGGACAGAGACTTGGGTGGCATGGTTTAGTGTGAGGTGTCCCTGCCCATGGCAGGGGGGTTGGAACTAGGTGATGTTAAGGTACTTTCCAACCCTAACTATTCTATGATTCTAGTATTCTATAGACACCAAAACTGTATCAGAACTGCAGGGGATACCAGAGCTGTATTGAACCTTTGGTCCTTCCCTCAGATCTTCAAGCTCGCTTGGGATGAACAGTTATCAACCAGGCACTGGAGACAGTGGTCACTGCCTTACCTTAAGGCTGAGCCTCCTTTTTGTGGGAACTACTTTCATTTAGCACAATTTAAACACAAAACACCACGGTGCTGTCTCAGTCCTGCTATTAAATAACTGATACTTATTTGGATGAATTATCCAAGACTCAGTCCACGCTTAAAATCACCTGAACCTGTTTGAAGGAACCATTCATTCCCCAAACTCCTTCTGGCTGCATCAACACCTCCAAGACCAGTTCTCCTGCAGAGACCTACCCAGGAAGAAAGGCCCAGGACAGTTTGCTTTGTATTTCCCCATCTATCACATACCTCTTCCTTTCAGTGTTTCCCTGAGGAAGCCCTTTACATCCACAGAGATCATCTAATATTGCATTGAACGGAGCTGAAAACAAACACAACAAAGCATCCTCTGTGTGGATGGTTCGCGCTGGTCATGGGGAGTCCTTTTCATCAGATGCATTTATTTCCATACACTTTACTAGTGATTGTACAACACTTTGGTCAAAAGCATTGGCTCAAAATGTGGCTGCTTTGAGGATATATCAGGATGAAGTCATATTTCCCAGTCTTCATCTGAAGAATCCTGAGTGCCGGTGTGTCCTGAATGCTTCTCCTAGATGAAGAGACATTATAAAACCCTTAGTAGAAATATTGAATGATAACCTTGTCCAGACATTTAAAAATGACAAAGGATGGGGCAGATAGAAGAGAACACCAAGCTATGAAAATGCGGGGAAGGAAGAAAGAGAAGAATGCAGATGGCTTTAGATGTTTTCAATGTCAACCTGTTTTTCTGCTGGAAGGCATCAGACTGACAGTCCAGGAGATGCACTGAAGGAGGGAAGTAAAGGATTTCTGTGTGGTTTTGAATGTCTTTCTTCCCCACTGAGTACTGGGCTAAACCGAAGGCTTGTGAAGTGGGAAAATCAGTGTAACAGAGGGAGAAATAACCCTCAACCTAATTTAGAAAAGAAGAATAATTTAATTAAAAGATTATTGAAAAGAACTACATGAATCCGGAAAGAGGCACTGAGAATACCTGGGTGTGCTTGTGCAGGGTGAATAATGCAGCTTGAAATCCCAGAAGCAGACAGCTGAGTACTGCACTTGCTCTATCAGCTTCGTCAAGATAGCCAGGCAAGCAGCACCTTGGGTGTTCAGGGGAGAGGAGGACCCCTGATCCTCCCGCACACCTGCACTCAGGCTCTTTACACCCCTACTTAAATTCTCAGCAGAGCAGAGGCTCAGAAATGACTCGTCCCCATTTAGCACAAAGGCTTTGTTGACCAACAGACTGTCAGAGCTTTATTTCTTAGAATCGCATCCTAGTTTGTGTTGGAAGGGACCTCAAAGCTCATCCAGCTCCAACCCCTGCCACGGGCAGGGACACCTTGTACTAGGGAAGCTTGCTCCAAGCCCCTGTGTCCAACTTGGCCTTGAACACTGCCAGGGATGGGGCAGCCACAGCTTCTCTGGGCACCCTGTGCCAGCGTCTCAGCAACCTCAGAGAGAAGAGCTTGTGCCTAAGAGCTCATCTCAGTCTCCCCTCTGGCAGGTTCAAGCCATTCCCCTTGGCCTCCTGCAGGTTTTTTGTAGCCCTCTTTGGACACTGGGAGCTGCTCTGACGTCTCCACACAGCTTCTGTTCTCCAGGCTGCACAGCCCAAATGTGCTCAGCTTGGCTCCATACAGGAGCTGCTCCAGCCCCTGAGCATCCTTGTTGCATCTCTGGACTTGCTCCAGCAGCTTCATGTCCACCTTGTGTTGGGGACACCAGAGCTGTATCAAATCCTCTTGCCCTTCCCGCAGTTCATCATTGAGGAAATGCTTATAAATCAGGCAATGGAGACAGTGGTCAGTGCCTTATGTGAAGTCTGAGCCTCTTTTTGTGGGCTCTAATTTCATTTAGCACAATTTAAACACAAGACACAATGGTGCTGTCTCAGGCCTGCTATTAAATACCTGATACTTATTTGGATGAATTACTGAAGGCTCAGGCCTCGCTTAAAACCACCTGAAGCTGTTTGAAGAGAACCATTCGTTGTGTTGGCTTCCATACCCTGCACTTGCTGTAATAATGACCAGTAGTGAGCTATAATGACCAATAATGGCCAGTAATGCTCAATTCCGTAATCACATATTCCACATATTCCTTCCTTACCTCCACAGTACTGAAGAGCTCCAAATGTGCTTTCAAACCCTGCATAGATGTGGCAGCAGCTTTCGCTCCCACAGCCTCCTCAGAGCCCCCTTCACCTCCTTGTTCCTCAAGCTGTAGATGAGGGGGTTGAGGGTTGGGGTGAGGATGCAGTAACACACCGACACCAGCTTTGCCTGATCCCATGACATAGGTGAGGATCCCGGGTGCGTAGAAGATGGTGATGGCAGCCAAGTGGGAGGCGCAGGTAGAGAAGACCTTCACATTCCTCGTGGCCAAAGGGATCTGCAAGACGGTGTGGAGGATGTAGATGTAGGACACCAGGATCATCAGGAGAGAGACCATGCCGTTAAACGTAACACTGGACACCAGCACAAACTTGTTTCTGTGGGTGTCTGAGCAGGAGAGCTGCAGGAGGGTGGGCAGCTCACAGAAGAAGTGGTTGATGCTCCTGGCCTGACAGAAGGACAACCTCCCTGCCAGCGTGATGTGCACCAGGGAGGTGAGGAACCCGATGGTGTACACCAGCACCATCATGCCATAGCAACGCGCCCTGGTCATGGCAATGGTGTAGAGCAGGGGCTTGCACACAGCCGTGTATCGGTCGTAAGCCATTACCCCAAGCAGGAAGCTCTCACAGATAGCCAGACCCAGGAAAATATACATCTGGGCAAAGCAACCCCAAAAGGAGATGTGGCTTCTCCCCAGCAGGAAGGTCTCCAGGGCTTTTGGGATGATAGTGGAGGAAAGGCAAACATCCATGCAAGATAAGTGGGTCAGGAAGAAGTACATGGGGATGTGGAGGTGGGGGTCAGTGTTGATCAGCAGGATCATCATCAGGTTCCCCAATACCATGAAAACATAGAGGGATAAGAAGACTGTGAAGATGGTGGTTTGTAGCTCTGGGGCATCAGAGAAACCCAAGAGGATGAAGCTGGAGAAAACAGTGAGGTTTCCTGTATCTGTCATTTCAACAAGTTGATGGATTTGGATTGAAATGAAAGGAATCACTGAAATACATAACTACAAGAGAAATAATGTGGAAGTGTAGTTGGAGTTTAATCCATAAAGTAAATGCAATGGAAAATGGTGTATTTGTAATCGTGTATTTCTGTGTGTAGCCCAAGATCTGAAGTCAAAGAGGTGAAGGAGCTCATTACACAGCCTGAAATTAAAAGAGAATAATTTTACCATGATTGATACACACATCACTAATGAAACACTGCAAAACATCACTCTATCCAAACGTAATACAATAAAATCAAAGAAGTGCATCTCAAAATGTGGAAAACAGAAAAGATTTTGTATTTTCTTCACTGATTTCTGGGAATTTTAAGGTTTATTTTTCTCTCTTTTTTGTTTTTTTTTTTTCAGAGTGGATCAGTGCTCTTCTGTAGCTTCATTACTTGTGCTGCATCCTTTTCAACACCACACAAAGCCATGTACTTGAAATTTGTTCTAAGTTCTAAGTTTATCTCCTTTTGAAGAACCCCCACCCTGCATAATGTTAAGGGAAAGCAGTGGACTTGGCTCCAGCAGAGCTTTGCTGTGGTTGCAGTGAGCTTCCTATGACCAAACCAAATATCCACCTAAGGGTGTAAAACACAAAATATGCCATATATAAACCTAAATCTTAAGGCTTTAGCTTGGATATTCTCATGCTAAAATATTGCTAAATCAGTTGTAGATGGGGTCAGGAACATTGGTGTTTTTGAAGCAAACTTACCCCGTACTAGGGCACTTTTATTCACGCCATGGGTTATCATAGAATGGTTTGGGTTGAAGGGAAATTAAAGCTCAGACAGCTCCACACCCTGCCATGGGAAGGGACACCTTCCACTAGAGCAGCTTGCTCCAAGCCCCTGTGTCCGACCTGGCCTTGAACACTGCCAGGGATGGGGCAGCCACAGCTTCTCTGGGCACCCTGTGCCAGGGCCTCAGCACCCTCACAGTAAAGCACTTCTTCCTTATTTCAAACCTGATTTTCCCTGTTTCAGTTTAAACCCATCACCCCTTGCCCTATCACTACAGTCCCTGAAGAAGAGTGAAATTCAACATGCCATCAAAGCATGGGAGAGTTAGCATGACCAGGGTCAAACTGGACCCACCACCCATCAAACCCTTTTCTACCTGCTTGGTTAAAGAGGAAGGTGGTGGTGGATGCAGTGCCTGCAGCTCGTCCTGGAGCTCATGCGATGGGTTGAAGGAGAGATGCCTGCGAGCAGGATGCTCCAGGCTGGCTGGTGGAGGGGTTTTATCTCACAGGAGGCATTACCTCAGAGGCTTGTGTTGTGCAAACTGTTCTCCCAAAGGACCCTCCTCCATCGGATAATTAGTTTGACTTGATCAGCAAAACAACTTCTCAATTCCTCTCTCCCCAAACTCCTTCTGGCTGCATCAACACCTCCAAGACCAGTTCTTCCCAGGAAGACAGGCCCAGGACAGTTTGCTTTGTATTTCCCCATCTATCACATACCTCTTCCTTTCAGTGTTTCCCTGAAGAAGCCCTTTACATCCACAGGGATCATCTAATATTGCATTGAAGGGAGCTGAAAACAAGCACAACAAAGCATCCTCTCTGTGGATGATTTGTGCTGGTCTTGGGGAGCCCTTTCCAGGGGACCCAGGCCAGCAGCACCCTGGCTGTTCAGGTGGAAGGAGGACCCCAGATCCCCCCACCTAACAGCACTCAGGCCCTTTACACCCCTACTTAAATTTGCAGCAGAGCAGATGCTCAGACATGACTTCTCCCCATTTAGCACAAGGGCTTTGTTGACCAACAGACTGTCAGAGCTTTATTTCTTAGAATCACAGCCTGTTTTGGGTAGGAAGGGAGCTTAAAGGGCATCCAGTTCCAACCCTTGCCACGGGCATGGACACCTTCCACTAGAGCAGCTTGCTCCAAGCCCCTGTGTCCAACCTGGCCTTGAACACTGCCAGGGATGGGGCAGCCACAGCTTCTCTGCGCACCCTATGCCAGCGCCTCAGCACCCTCACAGGGAAGAGCTTCTGCCTAAGAGCTCATCTCAGTCTCCCCTCTGGCAGGTTAAAGCCATTCCCCTTGGCCAGTCCCTACTGGCCCTTGGCCAAAGACCTTCTTCAGGTTTCCTGTAGGCCCTGTCAAACACTGGAAGATGCTCTGAGGTCTCCACACAGCTTCTCTTCTCCAGGCTGAACAGACCCAATGTTCTCAGTCTGGCTCCATATGGGAGGAGCTCCAGCCCTTGACCATCCTCGTTGCCTCCTCTGGACTTGCTCCAGCAGCTCCAAGTCCTCCTTGTGTTGGGGACACCAGAGATGTATCAAACCCTTTGGTCCTACCCTCAGTTCATAGAATCATAGAATTGTTAGGGTTGGAAAGGACCTTAAGATCATCAGGTTCCGAAGCCCCTGCCATGGACAGGGACACCTCACACTAAACCATATCACCCAAGGCCTCGTCCAACCTGGCCTTAAACACTGCCAGGGATGGAGCATTCACAACCTCCCTGGGCAACCCATTCCAGTGCCTCACCACCCTCACAGGAAGGAATTTCTTCCGTATATCCAACCTAAACTTCCCCTCTTTAAGGTTTAACCTGTTGCCCTTGTCCTATCATTACAGTCCCTAATGAAGAGTCCCTCCACAGCATCCCTATAGGCCCCCTTCAAATACTGGAAGCTGCTTTGAGGTCTCCACACAGGCTTCTCTTCTCCAGGCTGAACAGCCCCAACTTCCTCAGCCTGTCTTCATACAGGAGGTGCTCCAGTCCCCTGATCATCCTCGTGCCCTCCTCTGGACTTGTTCCAACAGTTCCATGTCCTTTTTATGTTGAGGACACCAGAACTGCGCACAATACTCCAGGTGAGGTCTCAGAAGAGCAGAGTAGAGGGGCAGGATCACCTCCTTCGACCTGCTGGTCACGCTCCTTCTGATGCAGCCCAGGATACTGTTGGCTTTCTCGGCTGCAAGCACACACTGAAGCCAGCTCATGTTCATTTTCTCATCAGCCAACACCCCCAAGTCCTTCTCTGCAGGGCTGCTCTGAATCTCTTCTCTGCCCAACCTGTAGCTGTGCCTGGGACTGCTCCGACCCAGGTGTAGGACCTTGCACTTGGCATGGTTAAACCTCATGAGGTTGCCATCAGCCCACCTCACAAGCGTGTCGAGGTCCCTCTGGATGGCATTCCTTCCCTCCAGCATATCAACCGAACCACACAGCTCGGTGTCATCGGCAAACTTGCTGAGGGCGCACTCAATCCCACTGTCCATATCAGCAACGAAATGTTGAACAAGACTGGTCCCAACACCGATCCCTGAGGGACCCCACTCGTTACTGGTCTCCAGCCGGACATTGAGCCATTGACCACAACTCTTTGTGTGCGGCCATCCAGCCAGTTCTTTATCCACCGAGTGGTCCATCCATCAAATTGATGTCTCTCCAGTTTAGAGACAAGGATGCCGTGTGGGACAGTGTCGAACGCGTTGCACAAGTCCAGGTAGATGCCATCAACTGCTCTACCCCTGTCCATCAGTTCTGTAGCCCCATCATAGAAGGCCACCACATTGCTCAGGCAGGATTTCCCCTTAGTGAAGCCATGCTGGCTGTCACCAAGCACCTTGTTGATTTTCGTGTGCCTTAGCATGCCTTCGTGGAGAACCTGCTCCAAGATGTTGCCAGGCACAGAGGTGAGACTGACTGCTCTGTAATTCCCCGGGTCATCCATTTTCCCCTTCTTGAAAATGGGGGTTATATTTCCCTTTTTCCAGTCATTGGAACTTCACCTGACTTCCAGGATTTCTCAAATATGATGGCCAGCAGCTTCGCAACTTCATTCACCAGCTCCTTCAGGACCCGTGGATGCATCTCATCAGGACCCATGGACACGTGCACGTTCAGATTTTTAAGATGGTCTCGAACCAGTTCCTCTCCTACATTGGGCCCAAGGTCTTCATTCTCACAGTCCCTGCATCTGCCTTCCAAGACTTGGGTGGTGTGGTCAGAGCCTTTGCCAGTGAAGACTGAGGCAAAGAAGTCATTCAGAACCTCAGCCTTCTCCAAGTCCTGTGTCGCTAGTTTTCCCGAGAGCTTCCTGAGGGAGCCTACGTTCTCCCTTGTCTGTTTTTTATTTGCTATGTACCTGTAGAATCCCTTCCTGTTTTCCTTAATACCCCTAGCCAAGTTTAATACTAACTGGCCCTTAGCTTTCCTAACCTAGTCCCTAGCTTCCCGGACAACATCCCTGTACTCTTCCCATGCCACCTGTCCTTGCTTCCACCTATTATAAGCCTCTTTTTTCATTTGAATTTTCCTCAGGAGCTCCGTATCCATCCAAGGAGGTCTCCTGGCCCTCCTGCTGCACTTCCTTCTGGTTGGGATGCAACACTCCTGAGCTTGTAGCAGGTGATCCTTGAATATCAACCAAGAGTATTGGGCCCCCCTGCCCTCTAGGGCTGGATCCCATGGAACCTTCCGAAGCAGGTTCCTGAAGAGGCCAAAGTCTGCTCTTTTGAAGTCCAGGGCAGTGAGCTTGCTGCACACTCTTCTCACTGTCCTGAGGATCTCAAATTCAAGCATCTCATGATCGCTGCATCCAAGGCTGCCCTGGAGCGTCACATTTCCAACAAGCCCTTCCCTGTTGGTGAGCACGAGGTCAAGCATGGCACCTCTCCTTGTCGGCTCCTCTATTACTTGCAGAAGGAAGTTGTCTTCTACACAATCGAGGAACCTCCTGGATTGCTTGTGGTGGGCTTTACCGTCATTCCAACAGATGTCAGGGTGGTTGAAGTCACCCATAAGAACAAGGGCCTGCGAGCATGAGGCTTTTCCTATCTGTCTATAGAGTGCTTCATCCACAGGTTCTCCTTGATCAGGCGGTCTGTAACAGATCCCCACAGTAATGCCTCCCAGAGCTATATTCCCTTTAACCCTGACCCACAAACTCTCTGTGGACTGCTCACCTGCCCCCAGACAGAGTTCCATACTCTTTAGCCTATCCCTAACATAAAGGGCAACTCCCCCTCCCCGCCTGCCAGGCCTGTCCTTCCCAAAGCGCCTGTAACCTTCTATCGCAACACTCCAGTCATAGGAGCCATCCCACCATGTTTCTGTGATGCCTATTATATCATACCCCTGTAGACGTGCCCGCATCTCTAATTCCTCTTGTTTGTTCCCCATGCTACGGGCATTTGTATAGAGGCATCTGAGCCGAGCTCCAACTGAAGCCGGCTCATTGGCTGGAGTGCCTGGGATATCTCTACATTGCTCCAGGCATTTATTATAGGTGCTGGCAACTGACTGGGTGTGTTGGAATCGAATGATGCTCCCCTCCCCCAACACATCTAGTTTAAAGCCTTTTAATACCTGAGCTGGAGCAGGTAACAGAAGTTAAGTGCACTGACTCTCTGTTAGACTCATCTGCCACACTGAGGGGAATATTTCTCTCTGTGCTGGAACCTGACCAAAACTGCTAATAGTGATAGGACAAAGGAGAATGGGTTAAAACTTAAATAGGGGAAGTTTAGGTTGGATCTAAGGAAGAAGTTCTTTACTGTAAGGGTGGTGAGGCACTGGAATGGGTTGCCCAGGGAGGTTGTGAATGCTCCATCCCTGGCAGTGTTCAAGGCCAGGTTGGACAGAGCCTTGGGTGAGGTGGTTTAGTGTGAGGTGTCTCTGCCCATGGCAGGGGGGTTGGAACTGGATGATCTTAAGGTCCTTTCCAACCTTAACTGTTCTACGATTCTATTGACAGCAGTGTGTCAGCTTAGCCTATTTTTGCTGTCTAGGACAGGACTCTCTGCCCCAGTCTGCTAGGGAAACCTCCTGAGACTCGAGTATCTCACTCAATGAGTTGTTGTGGGCAGCTGGGGATCCAGCAATGCTGTATCAGAGCTGGGGTGATGGATTCAGGGCTCCTGGGGCATCACACTCAGATGTGTTTAGTCTTTCTCATGGAGCAAATGGAATGCACAGTCCCTTTTTCTGCCTCCCTAATGAAATGTGATGACCAGTTTGCAAGTTCTTCACTTCTTCTCCAGTTTTCAAAGATTGGGTTTGGGTTTTTAAAAGAAAAGGTCTGATTTAGCCTCATGATTTAGAGATTTCTGAAGGGCTTTTGAATGCGTTTCTCTGCCTGTGAAGATTCACCAAGAACCACAGTTAGATGTTGCCTCAACTATCAAATCTTTATTGTTCTAGTGTCCAGCCTAACGGAGTACATGCAAGCCACATGGCATTGCTCTTCCCTATTTCACTCCATCTTTCCTCCTTCCCGCAGGGATGCTGCCATGCAATACAGTAACAGGGCTGAAGGCAACCACACTGCAGTGACCCACTTCATCCTCCTCGACCTGACAAGCAAGCCCAAGATGCAGACTCCTCTCTGTAATCTTCTTCATGATTTATCTCATCACTCTCATGGGCAACCTTGGGCTGATGGCAGTGATCAAGACAAGCCCCCGGCTGCACACCCCCATGTACTTCTTCCTCTGCAATCTCTCTGTTGTTGATCTTTGCTACTCCTCTGTCTTTGCTCCAAAGCTGCTTCTTGCCTTCTTGGTGGAAAACAAAACCATCTCTTACCCTGCCTGCTTCCTGCAGCATTTCTTCTTCCTCATGTTTGTGACCACAGAGGTGCTCTTGCTGGCTGTGATATCTTATGACCGCTATGTAGCCATCTGCAACCCACTGCTCTACACGATTTCCATGCCCCACGGGGTCTATGTTCAGCTGGTGGCTGCATCATACATGGGGGAGGGGGGATTTTGAACTCCCTAATCCAAACCTGTTGCTTGCTGCTGTTGCCTTTCTGCGGTCCAAACACCATCAACCATTACTTCTGTGACACTAACCCTTTTCTGAAGCTCTCTTGCTCCAACAGCCACCTCAACGAGCTTTTGCTTGTAATTCTTCATGGGAGCATTTCCATATCTGTGCTGGTCCTCATCATCACCTCCTATGTATACATCCTTTTGTCCATCCTGAGGATTAGGTCTGCTGAAGGAAGGCACAAAGCCTTCTCTACTTGTGCCTCCCACCTCCTGACCGTTACCTTGTTCTATGTCCCTGCTGGGCTCAGCCACATGCAATCAGCTTCCAAGTACTCCCTGGAGACAGAGAAAGTCACCGCTGTGTTTTACACCCTCCTTGTCCCTATGCTCAACCCTCTGATCTACAGCTTGAGGAACAAGGATGTTAAAGATGCCCTTAGAAAAGCAACAGCAAATAACCTCATTGCGAGCTGCTCATTGACCAACCTGGTCCCAGTCGGTTGATAGAACTCCTCCTCTTTCCCTTTTTAACTCATTTTGTGTCAGCTGTCTGGAGGAGGAAGGAACTGAATGTCTTTACAGGAGCAGGTACAGCACATCCTAACCATGCTTTAAACTCTGCAGAGGCTCAGTGATGTTAAGCATCCCCTCAATATAGGTCTCTGATAAATATTCTCTTGTCATCTCTTGGGTTTTGTTTTTTTTTTGGGGGGGAAAGATGTGATATCATAGGAGGTGGCAAAAATAAGCCCATGAGGAATTTCCCTCTTCAGTTTAGCTTTAGAAGTTGCACTGATTCAAGCAGTGATTCATCCAGAGGCAAGTTCAAGGAGGGATGAAGGGTTTTGAGGAGGTACATCCAAAATACATCACTTTACTTTGGGCTAATGCAAGGAAATGCATAAAATCCCATTTGCTCCCAGAAGGATGTGCAGTGCAAAGTAAGGAAATGGGAGGAGAAGCAGAGCCACTGAGCTGCCAGAGGATGAGCATGGTAGGTGCTGTGATTGAGCATTGGGAAGATGCTAAATTGCTGTGTGACCAGAACATCCCAGGCTGGAGGCAGCAGAGCTGTGTCTGTCATCCTGCACCTTCCTTCCTACCACTGCAAACATCCAGCTCAGCCAAAGAGGTCTCAGAACTGTGTGGGTTGGAGGGAGCTTAAAGCCCACCTATTTCTAACCTCCTTGCTGTGGGCTTCATCTCATATCTGGTTTAGGAGAAGTAGCAGCTGAGAGTAGGATTTTCCCCTATTGCCAAGGATTTTAGTGTGATTGAATGTAATGACTTTCTGTTAGTTGGACATGGAAAACATGACTAAGCATACCCACTGTATGCTATACCTAGACTTCTAACTTCTTTTTCCCCCCTCAGAGGTAGGAGTTTGCATTTGAATGCCTGATGTAGAGTAAAACAAAATCTATCTGGAGCACCCAGTTGAACAGGGGTCATTTTCCCTAAGAGACAGACACAGACAAGGAGGGGGAGATGTTTATAACACTTAGTTTCCATTAGAGCTTGCCTTGTCCCTAGCTTGGACACCAGAGGATCTTGCCTCTCAATAAGAGTTGTTTGTGCTGTTTGCATGATGCAAGGTGCCTCAAGGGAGCAGCCAGGACCAGTTATTCCCAATGGGAAGGCGAGCTGGGAGCTGAAAGTGGCCACAAAACAGAGCACAGTCCCCGTGTGCCTGAGCACAGCAGCAGCTTCCTCTTATAGCCCAGGGGAAACTGAGAGTCAGGTTCATGGTTGCTACAGACCAGGAGCAAGCCCAGTTACAGCACAGCCCTGGAAGTGGGCCCACTGCCAGGACTGAGCTTAAATAGAGCCTGAGCCTATGTCAGAGGGTGTGTGAGAAGGACCCAGGTGATGCTGGCCATGGCAATTACTGTGGCTGCACTCCCTGATGTCTCAAGGAGAGGGGAACTGGGTTTTCCACCATGCAATGCCCTAAACACAGCAGCAGCTCTGCATTTAGCCTCCTCTGATGTATTCCTGTGTGCAGAGGATGAAAGAATGGAGCCGAAAGGAGCAAAGGGCTCCTTTATTGTGTTAATGAGAATCATCCCTCCTCAGTTATGCAAAATCATGGAATCATAGAATGGTTTGTGTTGGAAGGGAGCTTAAAGCTCATCCAGCTCCAACCCCAACACCTTCCACTGGAGCAGCTTGCTCCAAGCCCCTGTGTCCAACCTGGCCTTGAACACTGCCATGGATGGGGCAGCCACAGCTTCTCTGGAAACCCTGTGCCAGCGCCTCAGCACCCTCATAGTGAAGAATTCCTTCCTTACATCCAATCTGGATCCCCCCTGTTTCAGTTTGAACCCATCACCCCTTGTTTTTTCCTACAGACCCTGATGAAGAGTCCCTCTCCTGCATCCTTGTAGCCCCCTTCAGACACTGGAAGCTGCTCTGAGGTCTCCACGCAGCTTCTCTTCTCCAGGCTCAACAGCCCCAGTGTTCTCAGCCTGGCGCCATCAGGGACGGGAGCACCTCCCGTATGAAGACAGGCTAAGAAGGTTGGGGCTGTTCACCTGGACAAGAGAAGCCTGTGTGGAGACCTCATAGCAGTCTTCCAGTATCTGAAGGGGGTCTATAGGGATGCTGGGGAGGGACTCTTCATTAGGGACTGTAGTGATAGGAGAAGGGTAACGGGTTAAAACTGAAACAGGGGAAGTTTAGATCGGATATAAGGAAGAAATTCTTTAATGTGAGGGGGGTGAGGCACTGGAATGGGTTGCCCAGGGAGGTTGTGAATGCTCCATCCCTGGTGGTGTTCAAGGCCAGGTTGGACAGAGCCTTGGGTGACATGGTTTAGTGTGAGGTGTCCCTGCCCATGTCAGGGGGTTGGAACTGGATGATTTGAAGGTCCTTTCCAACCCTAACTATTTTATGATTCTAGGATTCTATAGACACCAAAACTGTATCAGAACTGCAGGGGATACCAGAGCTGTATTGAACCTTTGGTCCTTCCCTCAGATCTTCAAGCTCGCTTGGGATGAACAATTATCAACCAGGCAATGGAGACAGTGGTCACTGCCTTACCTCAAGGCTGAGCCTCCTTTTTGTGGGAACTACTTTCATTTAGCACAATTTAAACACAAACCACCATGGTGCTGTCTCAGTCCTGTTATTAAATAACTGATACTTATTTGGATGAATTATCAAAGACTCAGTCCACGCTTAAAATCACCTGACCCTGTTTGAAGAAAACCATTTGCTCCCCAAACTCCTTCTGGCTGCATCAACACCCATCCACACCCTGCCATGGGAAGGGACACCTTCCACTAGAGCAGCTTGCTCCAAGCCCCTGTGTCCGACCTGGCCTTGAACACTGCCAGGGATGGGGCAGCCACAGCTTCTCTGGGCACCCTGTGCCAACGCCTCAGCACCCTCACAGGGAAGAACTTCTTCCTTATTTCAAACCTGATTTTCCCTGTTTCAGTTTAAACCCATCACCCCTTGCCCTATCACTACAGTCCCTGAAGAAGAGTGAAATTCAACATGCCATCAAAGCATGGGAGAGTAAGCATGACCAGGGTCAAACTGGACCCACCACCCATCAAACCCTTTTGTACCTGCTTGGTTAAAGAGGAAGGTGGTGGTGGATGCAGTGCCTGCAGCTCCTCCTGGAGACCATGCGATAGGTTGAAGGAGAGATGCTGGGGAGCAGGATGCTCCAGGCTGGCTGGTGGAGGGGTTTTATCTCACAGGAGGCATTACCTCAGAGGCTTGTGCTGTGCAAACTGTTCTCCCAAAGGACCCTCCTCCATCGGATAATTAGTTTGACTTGATCAGCAAAACAACCTCTCAATTCCTCTCTCCCCAAACTCCTTCTGGCTGCATCAACACCTCCAAGACCAGTTCTCCTGCAGAGACCTACCCAGGAAGACAGGCCCAGGACAGTTTGCTCTGTCTTTGCCCGTCTGTCATGGTTTAAACCCAGTCAGGTAACTTATTCACTTACTCCCAGTGAGTGGTGCCGAGCTGACAACAATCGAGGGCAGTCCCTCCCCCCCCCACTGGGGCTCTCCCCTTCCCCGCTCCCAGAGGAATGGGGAGGAGGATCAAAAGGGTGCAACTCCTATGGGCTGAGACAAGAACAGTCCAGCAACCAATGTACAACACAAATCACCACCACTACGATCAACTACAACAATGATAAGGGAAAATAACAAGGGAAGAGAATACGATACCACTGGCCAAGAAAACGAGTCCCACCCGGAAGCCCGTGTCCTTCCAGGTTAACTCCCAGGTACTCCCCACCCTGGACATGACGTGCTGTGGTATGGAATAGCTCCCTGGCTAGCCCGGGGCAGGCACCCCATCTCTGCTTCCTCACAGCTTCCCCTCCTCCCTAGCAGAGCATGAGCCTCACAAAGTCCTTGGTCAGGGTAAACATCACTTAGCAACAACTGAAAACATCGGCTTCACCAACACTGTTCCCAGGCTGGAAGTCAAAACACAGCACTGCACCAGCTACCACAAAGGAAAAACATGACTGCTACTGCTGAACCCAGGACATTATCCACCCCTTATTCCATACCATTCACGTCGTGCTCAGATCCCACATTTTCAATACACCATCGCTCTCCCACATATATACATCCATATACATACAGACCAAGAGGAAAAGATCATTTTCTTAGTGCATGGGCCAATCCCTATAATGCTGCCGAGTCCATTCGGCCCATGATGTTCAAAGTTCATTCTCTGTTGGGATGATGGCTGGAGGGAAGTCAGGGCCAGTCGCTGGTGACCTGGAAACATCTAGTTGATGGGCTATAAAAGTATTACACAGCAGGCAACAGCATACAATTGAGTTCACTGGCTGTTTTCCCCTAAAATCAAATCCCCTTGAGGTATACATCGGACTTCCCCATCTTCCTGCATTACCCACCAAGTATATCCAGGTCCCTGAGCAAAAGCAATCCCACGTGTGGGTTTGCCTTTACCTGAAGCAAGAATAACTCAGACTGTCTTGCCCAGCAAATTCTTCATATGCACCACGGGAACTTTGTCCCCCTCTACAATATGTAAAAGTTCTGACTGGGCTGGGCCAGACCTGTTGGCAGATCCTCTGGTGTTGACCAACCAGGTGGCCTTTGGTGTGTATCCCAGTGCTTGGAAGTACCCCCACCCATTGCTCTCAGTGTAGTTTTTAACAGCCCATTGTACCGTTTGATTTTCCCAGAGGCTGGTGCATGGTAGGGGATGTGATATACCCACTCAATGCCATGCTCTTTGGCCCAAATATCTATAAGGTTATTCTGGAAATGAGTCCCACTGTCTGACTCAATTCTCTCTGGGGTGCCGTGTCGCCACAAAATCTGTTTCTCAAGGCCCAGGATAGTGTTCCGGGCAGTGGCATGGGGCACAGCGTATGTTTCCAGCCACCCGGTGGTTGCTTCCACCATGGTAAGCACATGGCGCTTGCCTTGGCGGGTTGGTGGCAGTGTGATATAGCCAATCTGCCAGGCCTCCCCATATTTATACTTCAACCATCGTCCTCCATACCAAAGAGGCTTTAACTGCTTGGCTTGTTTAATTGCAGCACATGTTTCACACTCATGAATAACCTGGGCAATAGTGTCCATTGTTAAGTCCACCCCTCGATCACGGGCCCATCTATATGTTGCATCTCTGCCCTGATGGCCTGAAGTGTCATGGGCCCACCGGGCCAAAAATAATTCACCTTTATGTTGCCAATCTAAGTCCATCTGAGCCACTTCAATCTTAGCCGCTTTCTCCACTTGTTGGTTGTTCTGGTGTTCCTCAGTGGCCCGACTCTTGGGTACATGGGCATCTACATGACGTACCTTCACCACCAGTTTCTGCACCCTGGCAGCAATATCTTGACACAGGGCAGCAGCCCAGATGGGTTTACCTCTGCGTTGCCAGTTGCTCTGCTTCCATTGCTTCAACCACCCCCACAGGGCATTTGCCACCATCCATGAGTCAGTATAGAGATAAAGTACTGGCCACTTTTCTCGTTCAGCAATGTCCAGGGCCAGCTGGATGGCTTTCACCTCGGCAAATTGACTCGATTCACCCTCTCCGTCAGCAGTTTCTGCAACTTGTCGTCCAGGACTCCATACAGCTGCCTTCCATCTCCGATGCTTTCCCACAATACGGCAAGAGCCATCAGTAAACAAGGCATACTGCTTTTCACTTGCTGACAGTTCATTATCTGGTGGGGCCTCTTCAGCACGCACCACCTCCTCCTTTGGTGACATTCCAAAATCTTTGCCCTCTGGCCAGTCCATGATGACTTCTAGAATGCCTGGACTACTGAGATTTCCTATTCGAGTTCGTTGTGTAATTAACGCAGCCCATTTACTCCATGTAGCATCAGTTGCATGATGTGTAGAGGAGACCCTGCCTTTGAACATCCAGCCCAGCGCAGGCAACCGGGGTGCTGCGGTATGGAATACCTCTTTGGCTAGCTTGGGTCAGGTGTCCTGTCTCTGCTTCCTCCTGGCTTCCCCTCCTCCCTGGCAGAGCATGAGGCTCACAAAGTCCTTGGCCAAACCGAAACATCACTGTTATCAGCTCTGTTCCCAGGCCAAAAGTCAAAACACAGCACTGCACCAGCTACCAAGAAGGAGAAAAATGACTGCTACTGCTGAACCCAGGACACACCCTCATGAGCAACATCACCCTCATAGTGGTGATATGCCATAGCTCACGCCTCCATATCCCAATGGACTTTTTCACTGGCAATTTGTCCTTCCTGGACCTCTGGTATTCCTGTGTCTACACCCCCAAGATCCTTCTGAACTGCATCTCTGAGGACAAGAGCACCTCATTTGCTGGGTGTGCTGCTCAGTTCTTTGTCTCCGGTGGCTTGGCCTGCACCGAGTGCTACCTGCTGGCAGCCATGGCCTATGACAGGTACGTGGCCATCTCCAACCCACTGCTCCATGCTGCAGCCATGACCAAGAAGCTCTGCATAGGGCTGGTGGTCACCTCCTACCTCAGTGGCTTTGCCAACTCTACCCTCATTGCCAGCTACACGTTCACCCCCAGCTTTTGTGACTCCAACGTCGTCGATGACTTCTTCTGTGACCTGCTCCCACTGGTGAAGCTCTCCTGTGATGTGACAGACAGCTACCAGTCCCTCCTCTACTTCATCCTGACCTTCAACACCATCCTCCCTTCTGCACTCATCCTCAGGTCCTATGTCTCCATCTCGGTTGTTATCCTGAGGATGTGCTCAACTGAGGGGCAGTGCAAAGCCTTCTCCACCTCTGCCACCCACTTCACCACCATCACCCTTTACTATGGCTCCATCCTCTACACTCGTCCCAGTTCCTCCTATGTGCTGGAGAGGGACAAGGTGGTATCTGTGCTTTACACGGTGGTGACTCCCATGCTGAACCCCTTCATCTACAGCCTGAGGAGCCAGGAGGTGAAGGAGGCACTGAAGACACTGATGAAGAGACAGACAGCTTCCTAACAGAAGAAACCCAGGGGTTATGTCCCTAATGATGCACACAGCAAGAAGCGCACAGACCTTGTCTTGCTTGTGCCTTCCTTTGTTACTTATCACAGTCTATGTAGGAGCACAAGCTCTCCTGATCTTGAAGTGCGTCATGAGGGACAGGAGATGGCACTGTGCAGACAGACCTCCTCTCCTTCCCACCTCTCCCCATATGCAATATATATCTGTTACAAAATGGGATGTTAGCAGCAGTTGGGATTGTTGCACATCACCTTTGCACTGTGCTTTATCTGAATTAAACATTCATTACTTATGCCCAAAAAAGTAGCTCAGCGAGAGCTACATGTGTCAGAGAATCATGGACAGCTTTGGGCACAAAAGTACAGTAAGATCATCCAGTCCCAACCCCCAGTGACGGGCAGGGACACCTTCCACTACAGCAGCTTGCTCCAAGCCCCTGTGTCCAACCTGCCCTTGAACGCTGCCAGGAATGGAGCACTTACCACTGCTTTGGGCAACCAGAAGTCATGAAGTAACGTGTGCCTGTTCCTGAGCTGCCCAAGTTATTTCTTCACGATGATGCCAGCACCACAGACACACAATTCCATAGTCCTAGACTATTATCCCAATGAAATATACACATGAGCACAGGTAGAGCAGGTCAGATTAGATGAACCCATGTCAGGAAGCAGAAAGGCAACTGGGACTGACCTCAGTTGCCTGAACATTGACCATTAACACCATGGAGGGGCCCCTCGGTCTCCCTCTGAGCTTTCAGATGTTGCTCCAAAGCAGCCAAACCCTTCTGAAAGTGGCATGATGCACATGTCAAGTGCATGGCAATGTCCTGGGCCCTTCAGGACAGAGCAAATAGCACCACATATCTATATGAGGGCAACCAAACCTGACCTGGAGCATTTCACTGCATCTGTATCCTTCCCTGAAACTTAACTGGTAGTTTCCACCACCACTTACAGGAAAGCATGCAGAAAAAGGGGTTTCTTAGTTCTTCAATTATCTTTTCCTTTTCTTTTATAAAGTTTTAGTCCAACTGAAAGGAAAACTAAAACAAAGCTTTCAAAACTGTTGGGAGGAGGGATTAGGAGATCTGGAGTAGTTTCATCTTCTTCAAATTTAGGTAAATAAAAGTTGAGTCATTAAATCAGAGTTTTGTGTCCCCACCTGTGCTCAGTGAAGGTGTGTTTCTGTACCTCCTTTTAGACTCATTAAATCAACCAGGTTGGAAAATTCCTTCAGGCTCACCCAGTCCAACCCTTACCCCAGCACTGCCAAGGCCACCACTGACCCATGGCACTGAGGGCCACATCTACACAGTGTGTGAACACTTGTAGGGATGATGACTGCAGCCGTGTCCTGGGCAGCCTGTTCCAATGCCTGAGCACCCTTTGGGGCAGGAATTGTTCCTCAGCTCCATCTAAACCTGCCCTGGTGCAGCTTGAGGCTGTTTCCTCTTGTCCTGTCTTTTGGATTAAAACAAACTGAAAATAGGTTTGAGAGGGGCAGCTGATCCAGTTTGACCTCTAGGAGGCCTTCACATCCTGACTGGAATTCATTTAATCTAGAGAAAGCTATTCGGAGATGCACATACCATGGAGAGAGGGTGCATGGTACAAATCCTTCTGATGTTCAGACCTGCTCTGGACCACATCCATCCTCACCAGCTGTCCTAGGATGTAATAAAACATCCTCTTATTCCCATCCGTTCTAGAAGGGTCCTGACTATCTCATAACTAGGCAAGGAATTTTAGATGTTGAGTCAGGTGACCCCATTCCCATGTTTATTCTCCAATCCCAAATTCATAATGGTAGGAATAACAGTTTAAGGACATTTTTAACAGGTAAAGAACTAAAGAGAGACACAAATAAATCCATCCCAAGACAACTAGTAACAAGAAATTCAATGTATGAAGTGTCCTTGAGGAGGCCCAAAAGTGAAGAGAAATGCAATGAGCTTCCCCAGCTCCCTTTATTAGGGGTCAAAAGCAGGAAGGGACAAAGCACCCCATTAGCAAGAACCACATTATCTGCACATGTCATGAAGACAGGGATGTGTCTTTAGAGAGAGAGTAGGACCAAGCTTGTATGGGCACAGAAAGCCCTCCAGCAGGCCCAAAATCCAGGCTTTCACAATACAAGCACTCACAGCTATTTCCATCACAAGTGATGCTGCTCACTTTGCCAAAGCAAGAAGTGGTCCTGGGGACCAAGCACCCTTCCAGGTGTCATCAGCTTTAACAAGACCTTCTGGGGTTTACCAAGGAAGTTTCCTCATCACCACAAAAGCTTCTCAGAAAACTTGGATGTGACTTCCCTCACTCTTCATAACAAGCCATCAGAGATTAATTAGCTGGGGATAACAAGAAAGAAACTTTCTTCTTTGTTAACAGCAAAGTTCACTTCTACAGCTGCCTTGCTTGACAGAGATGGCTCATGCCCAAAGCCAGTGAGTTGGAGGGTCAGTGCGTAAGGCATGTTTGTGTATTAAGGACAATTTCATGGGCCTGGATCATAGAATCCCAGCCTGGTTTGTGTTGAAAGGGACCTTAAAGCTCCTCCAGCTCCAACCCCTGCCACGGGCAGGGACACCTTCCACTGGAGCAGCTTGCTCCAAGCCCCTGTGTCCAACCTGGCCTTGAACACTGCCAGGGATGGGGCAGCCACAGCTTCTCTGGGCACCCTATGCCAGCACCTCAGCACCCTCACAGGGAAGAGCTTCTGCCTAAGAGCTCATCTCAGTCTCCCCTCTGACAGGTTAAAGCCATTCCCCCTGGCCTTTTCCTGCAGGCACCTGTCCTAAGCCCCTCTCCATGTTTCCTGAAACCCCTTTTAGGCACAGGTTTATGGGGAAAAGTTCCTTTCTTATGGCTCTAAAAATAGCAAACCAACACTAGTATCTTCTAGGCAATAATTTCCTATCCATCCATGCAGAATAGAAACCCCTCATCAGGAATTTAATATCTGCTATTAGCAACCTTTATAAAAGCAAACACACAGCCAGAATGCTGCCGACATCCATTTTTCTTTCCTATTCTGTCCAGGAAGTGATTTATGCATGCTGAGCTTTGAGGCTCTACTGCATTAGACATTATTGACCAAGAGAAATGATTGAGGACAGGTTGGATGGTGATTGCAGCAACTTGGTCTAGTGGAAGGTGTGGCAGGGAGCTGGAATTTCATGAGCTTTAAGCTGCCTTCCAAACCAAACCATTCTATTATTGTATGAGAAGCTGCTTGCACCTCCCCACTTTTGAGTGGGGTTTCTGAAGGACCTCAACACATCAGCACAGTGAGCTGATGTTTCCCATAAGACTTAAACTTACTCTTCAGGCGATGGCCTCTGTCTGCTCTGAACACAACCCACATTGTAGTTGTGTCTGCCCATCACTCTTCACTGCAAATGCAGAGCACCATCCACTTTTTCCAGAAGAAATCCCTGATATGCATGTTTAAAATAGAGCCAAGCTGAATCAAGGCCCCCAGATGCATCCTTGTCTCCATAAGGGGAACCTTCTGTGACTAATTCAGATGTGGAAACCTACAATTAGATACTATTGCTCCTTTGACCAATGTGACTCAACCATCAAACCCTGGAATGAGAAATCATGAGTAAGCTGCAGCTGGGATGGAAAATAAGCTTGGCCTAGATGGACAGACATAAGGAAATGAAGGAGTGATAGGGTAGTTCCGGACAACACTAAGAGTCTTTGAGCCATGAAATAAGTTGGACATGTCTGGATACAACATATGGCCAGAAGCATGGAGCATCTGTGTCATCAGCACCAGATGGCATCCAAGGAAAATCCAACCCTGCTCAGACAGTGCCTTGAAAGGCTGTTCCTGCACCAAGTTGGGTGACTGCTTATCACAGGGGATGAAGTTCCGCTGTGCTCCTAGGTCAGCATGCTGGCAGCTTTCCATGGTGCAGGCCAATCCAGAAGAGCAAAATGACCAGCTTCCCTGATATGGAAGCTTAAAATAGATCCAAGCTGAATCAAAGGCCCCAGATGCATCCTTGTCTCTATAAGAGGAACCTTCTGTTTCTAATTCAGATGTGAAAGCCTACAGTTAGATAGGATGACTCCTTGGACTGATGTGACTCAACCCCCAAACCCTGGAATGAGAAATCATGAGTAAGCTGCAGCTGGGATGGAAAATAAGCTTGGCCTGGAGGGACAGATATAAGTTAATGAAGAAGTGATAAGGTAGTTCCAGACCACACTGAGAATCTTTGAGCCATGAAACAAGTTGGGCACGTCTGCATACAACATATGGCCAGAAGCATGGAGCATCTGTGTCGTCAGCACCAGATGGCATCCAAGGAAAATCCAACCCTGCTCAGAGAGTGCCTTGAAAGGTTGTTCCCGAACCAAGTTGCGTGACTGCTTATCACAGGGAATGAAGTTACACTCTGTTTCGAGGTCAGCATGGTGGCAGCTTTCCATGAAGCAGGCCAATCCAGGAAAGCAAGACACCCAGATAAATCCTACGGAGGAAATAAGTATGTTTCCTATGAGGAAAGAAGTAGATGGGCACATGAAGCTGAGAGCTGGTCGTCATAAGGTTCCCCACCACCATGGTGTTGGAGATGAGTAAAACAGTTCCAAAGAGCAGCTTCTACACGTTGGGGAAGCCCAAGAGGACAAACGTGGTCACACTCAAGTGCTTTCCTCCAGCCACTCTCTTGGCAGCAGGAGACAAAGAAACATGGGAAGAGGTTGAATCACTTCTCCCAGCTCACAGGAACACACAGGGCATGAGGTTAATGCAGGATTTGGGGTTTTCTTTAGGACTGCACCCAATTCCTGGGAGATAAAACCATGATGGTTGAAGGTCCTAAATAATATATTAAAAATAATACCTTGATAAAATAATAGGCAATAGTTCCTATATGGAAACAAATAATCTTGAAGCTTAAATCCTAAAGCTGTGGCTGGCCTGTTATGGAAAGAATTGGTCCTGCAAAACATAAGCATCTTCCCATGAGCATCCAAATTCTTTTTAAGAAGGAGGCTTGTTTGGGATGATTTCTTTGCTGTCTGTGAGAGTTGTTCTTATTTAAGGACAAGTAAATACAATAATATCATGCCTTAATCTGCCACAAGAATTAGTGTTGCATTAAATAGATAAGAAATCAAATTGGAGTGATTTTCTGACTCTGTAGTGATGTTTGAGTCAACTAAAATGAGACCAGAATCCCTGAATGCAATTCCATGTACTTGTAGCTTCAAGGGAAAAACCAACCCCTTCTCATCTGAATTATTCTTCCATATATTTCTTCCTCTGTTCTTACTTCTATTTAAAGAACATGTATGTATGTATAGATGTACACAAGATGACTGCTGTTCATGTTAACCTGAAATATGCAGACCTTAAAAAGATGAGATGACCTTCAAATAAGCATATTGCCTGATGAGAAATGAGCATTCCTGCTCCTTCCCCTCCCACTCCTCTCTTTCCATCAGCCCCTTTTCAAGCAACATGACCATTTCTTCAGCACAATTCATCTTCTCCCTCCACCCTTGCCAAAGCAGCTTTTACATCCCCATTCCCCAGCCTGTGCTCAGATGTTCATTGCACAAAGTCCCTTGACTCACCACCAATGCTCTTCTCAGGGTGCTGGTGGGTGCCTTTGCTGCAAGGACACATTGATGGCTCGTTTCAACTCAGTGGACACCACAAGAGCCTTGTCCCTCTCTGATAAGGTCCCCCCAGCCTGTCTTAGTGCTTAGAGCAAGTCCTCCTCATAGGCAGGACTCAGCATTTTCTCTTTTTGAAGTCTGTCTGATTCCACCTGCCCATTTTGGACCTAAAACTGGCCCACAGCTTCTCTGGGCACCCTGTGGCAGTGCCTCAGCACCCTCACAGGGAAGAGCTTCTGCCTAAGAGCTCATCTCAAGCCACCAACATCTCTTTATCAAACCATCAATACTGGTAAAGGCAGACACAGAGATGAACTCACCAGTACTTGACGAAAATCTCCTTGTTTCTTCCACCAGGACCTCAGAAGGGTTCCTCCAAGTAATAACAGTGTCTAAAAGAAGCCATTCTAATATCTCCCAATTCTTTTTCAAAAAGAAAATAAAGATAACATGGCCAACAGTTTTAAAGGGAGTAAAACCAAAGTGAATTTCACCTTTTCATTTCTACATAGAATCATAGAATCGTTAGGGTTGGAAAGGACCTTAAGACCATCTAGTTCCAACCCCCCTGCCGTGGGCAGGGACACCTAACGCTAAATCGTATCACCCAATGCCTTGTCTAACCTGGCCTTGAACACTGCCAGGGATGGAGCATTCACAACCTCCCTGGGCAACCCATTCCAGTGCCTCACCACCCTAACAGGAAAGAATTTCCTTCTTATATCTAACCTAAACTTCCCCTGTTTAAGTTTTAACCCATTACCCCTTGTAATGAAGGGAATTAGCTCAGTTTCCAGCTACCCTGGAGAGAAAAGCTTGGTACTCTGTGTTCCTGGTTCTTCTTATACATCTAGATACCAGACACTGGAGAGGAACCACATCCTCAGTGTAGAATCCACACATTCAAAATCCAAGCCTTGAAATCCTTTCCAATCAAAATGGAAAAAAAAATGTTCCCCTTGCTTCATGACATTTTTACCTCAACAGCTAAGGGAGCCATACCAGACATCTCCAAAGAGGACAGCACTCACCCTCTTTTAGACATGACTTACATTACAAGCCAAACATGAAAGTCTCTCCTTATCTGTTTATGAGCCAAGGTCCCATTACAGCTAAGGAGACTCAGGCCAATGCAATCAGCAGAGCTCATTCAGATCTCTTCAGCTGGAGCAATGCTGGTGTCTGCCTTGCAGTGAGAGGAATGAACCCCACCAAATCTCCCTCAGCAATAAAGGGGGCTAATGGACACAGTAAACACATAGAGATGACATGGTGCATTCCAATTTAAGGGATAAGTGCTTCCCTAAGGGCATAGGAAATGATTCCTAAATCCAATCACTAAGTACCCAAAGAAGGGGAGGTAGCTCCTACCCAGCATTTGCTCAGCTGCCTTTAAACCAGATTTAACTACAATGAAAGCAGCTCCACCTGAGAGTGGGGAGCTAAAGCCATTAGGAGCTCCTCAGCAGGAATGCCAGAAGCCAGGCACCTCATTGCCTGCTCATCATGACCCAGCAGGAAGATGCATTGCAATGCTGGCTGCTGCTTCTGCTTCCTAGAACCTCACTTGGTGTTTGCTCTGCTCTCCTGGTCAGATGATAACACCATTGAAGGCAGTGGCAGCCCTTAGACACAGCAAACCACTGGTTTCCTTAAACACACACAACAAGGAGCAAAAACCTTTGGGGTTTGATAGCAGCAGCTCCAATGTGAAGCCACAGTGAGCAGAGTGATAGGGTTGTAGCCACAGACTTGTGTTTTAAGACACTAAGAGCTCATGTTCCTATTTAAACACTTGGTGATGGTGAAGGAGAGAGAAGCTGGACATAAAGTCATTGAATATTGTTGCAGAAGGCACTAGAGAGACCTTATTGTGGCCTTTGAATCCCTTAAGAGGGGCTACAAGAAATCTGGAGAGGGGCTTTGAAAAAGGGCTTTTAGGGAGAGGCCAAGGGGAATGGCTTTAACCTGCCAGAGGGGAGACTGAGATGAGCTCTGAGGCAGAAGCTCTTCCCTGTGAAGGTGCTGAGGCACTGGCACAGGATGCCCAGAGAAGCAGTGGCTGCCCCATCCCTGGCAGTGTTCAAGGCCAGGTTGGACACAGGGGCTTGGAGCAAGCTGCTCCAGTGGAAGGGGTCCCTGCCCGTGGCAGGGTTTGGAGCTGGATGAGCTTTAAGGTCCCTTCCAACCCAAACCATTCCATGCTTCTATGATTTCAGGGACAGATAAAAGATTAATGCAAGAATTAATGGTGTCCCATTCTTTTTCACTTGATGCCATCTGGAAGTTCTCCATGTGCGTTATCTTGCAGATGAGGGTAAATCTCAGATTTCCTATTGTGAATATGCAGCATGGGAAATTCCAGTTAGAAACAGAGGGAGTTAGAAAACCCCGCTGTAAGAGCAGTCAAACATTGACATAGGGGCCAGGGAGGGTGTGAAACCTCTGCCCCTGCTTGTCCCCAAGGCTCAGGAGGAAAACAACCGTTGGCTGGGTTAAATAATAACCAGGGAATTATCAGGAAGCTCTGGGAACAAAGCAGGATTCAGCTGATTGACCCTGGGTGCCTGTTAGTTGTGTGTTGTTAAGAAATGAGAAAACCACTTAGATCCTGACTTAACTGAATCCAGCCATGGACCTTCTCCCTCCAGCCTAGGTTAATGTGGGTCCTTAGGATAGTCCTAAGGCTCAGCCATGGCTCCAGGTTTCACCACGGTCCTGGCAGAGGCTGCAGCTCCATGGGCTGAGGTAATGCACAAAGTGATGTGTTTTGTGGTGTTTTATGTATACTGTGTTTGCCTACCACCATTCAGCTTTCTGAGCAGGAAATCAACAGGAGAGACATCAGGCCAGGCAATGCCATCGCTCCAGGCTGCCAGGGGCTGCCACGTAGGAGGTCTGAAGGCTGCTGAACAGCACCACAGCTCCTGTGCTCTGTTGTGATCAGGCTGCCATGGAGACCATGGCTTCTGCTGACGGCGAGGAGAAGCAAGACACGACAACCCAATATGAGTGATAAGCAAGCTTCTACTTTACTCATGTCGCACATCGCTTATAGCCTCATAGTGTTAATTATGCCTACTAGTCACAACAGCATTGGTTAGTTCTAAACGGTTTCATTTACATTCTCCTCCCACATCCGGTTTCTGTTTTCAAGGATCTTCCTCATTACATCAGCTGCAATTCAGTTCTCGGTACTTTCCCCAGAGCTCAAGGACAGTGTGTCCTTCAGCTTAAGTCACGTACATGTGAGGCCTACACTTTGCTTTGCTCGCAGAAGACCTCCAAGGATTCATGGCCTTGCTCTCAGAGCCATTCTGCAACAGCTTCTATTGCTGCCAACAGGGGAATGGAAAGCAAAGGTGTGGAGCAGTGGATGGGGATTCCTTGATAGTTTCTGCCCTTTGGTGGGGATTCATCACTATCACGTCTTAAAATGCTTTCAAAGCGCGTTCAGTCATAATACAAGTACCATATTTCACTTAAATTCTTTGCTGTCTAAAATGAAATGAGGTCAATGGTGCTGGAAATCATTTTGTCCATCAAAACCTAATAATACTGACTGCATGGCATCACACTTATTTGCTATCATTTCTGGTGTTCTTGCTAAAGGTGTTTTTGTCCTTTTCTTAAGGCCCTTAATGATTTAACAACACCATTATGAAATGAAGTTTGATCCACTGGAACGGTAGAATTCACAGTTTATTCTCATTTGCCAAGTAAAAGGGAGAGCAAAAAAGAAAAGATCTTTAAGTTCATGCACTCCAAGTGTTCCCTTGCCCTGTCGAGGCCACCCCTAACCCATGGCACTGAGGGGTTTGTGAGCACTTGCAGGGCCGGTGCCTGCAGCCCTGCCCTGGGCAGCCTGTTCCAATGCCTGAGCACCCTCTGAGGCAGGAATTGCTCCTCAGCTCCATCTAAACCTGCCCTGGTGCAGCCTGAGGCCATTTCCTGTTGTCCCATCCCTTGTTCCGTGGGAGCAGAGCCTAGCCCCCTCCTGGCTCCATCCTCCTTTCAGGCAGGTGTAGGCAGCCATCAAGTCCCCCCTTTTCCTGAGATGAAGAGGAGAGCATGCTTGTAGTTGTCTACCTGTTTCTTCGTTAGGTGAAATAAAGTACAAATTAACTAATTAAGTGAAATAAACTACTAAATATAATTATCAAAGTTTAGAGAGTGAAATTATTTGTATTTTCAATCATATCAACCAGTGCATCATGTAAGTCTGGTTTCAGAAGACACCCAACATGTTGTCCATACTTAACTGATACCCGAGCATCTACCCCACATCTCCATTCTGTCTGGCCGTAAACTTGCACCATTCAAGATCATCTTATTTTTGTGAGCTTCCTCAATGCCTCCTTCACCTCCTTATTCCTCAGGCTGTAGATCAAGGGGTTCAGCATGGGAGTCACCACGGTGTAGAGCACCACAGCCCATTTATCTGCTGCCCTTGAACTGTCTGAGCTGGGGAATAAACACATAAAAAAGGATGCCCCATAGAAGATGCTGACAGTAGTGAAATGGGAGGTGCAGGTGGAGAAGGCTTTGCGCTTGCCCTCGGCTGAATTGATGCTCAGGATGGTGGCGATGATGGCCACGTAGGAGAGCAGGATAACCAGGATGCTGGACACACCAAAGAGAGATGCTGCAGTGGTCAGGATGGTGTGGCTGAGGGTGGTGTCAGAGGTGGAAAGTGAGATGAGGGGGGAAATGTCACAGAAGAAGAGGTCGATGGTGCTGGAGCTGCAGAAGGACAGGGTGGACATGCTGATGGTCTGTCCCACGCCATTGGTCAGCCCCATGAGGTACGAGGCAGTCACCAGCTGGAAACAGCACTTTGGGGACATGACAAGGGGGTACAGCAGGGGATGGCAAATGGCCACGTAACGGTCATAGACCATCGAAACCAGCAGGAAGCATTCAGTTATCCCAAGAAGCTGAAAGAGGAAGACCTGAGCCACACACCCAGCATAAGCAATGCTCTTCTTCTCTGACATCAAGTCAACCAGCAACTTGGGGGTGATGACAGTGGAAGAACAGAGGTCTACAGAGGCCAGATTGCCCAGGAAATAATACATGGGGGAGTGGAGGAGGTGGCTGGCCCTGATTAAGATGATGATGCCCAGGTTGCCCACAATGGTGACAAGGTAGGTGAGCAGGAAGAGCAGGAACAAGTAGACCTGAGTCACCGGGTCCTCTGTGAACCCTGCCAGACTGAACTCGGTTGCTTGGGTGCAATTGCTTTGTGCCATGGGCTGGATGGTGCTCTGTGGGTGAGCTCCTGGCTGGGGCTTTCTTCTCCAAGAGGCAGGGATGTCCCAGGTGGAAAAGCCTCTGTGTGGTGGGAGCTGATCAGAGACAGTCCCGCAGGATGGAAAGGGAGAGTTCAGGCACAGCTCAGTGGGGAACAGGTTGGTGAAAGTCGTGTGCCAGCACAGGTAGAACAAAGGGGTGCTCAAGCAGTTGAACACCATGGCACAACGTGGTGTGTGCTCCTGTGGCTCACCTTGAGATGTTGAGCAATGACCACTCTGGAAAGCAGTGGGGAGGTTGCACACCCAGGTAGCTTTACCTTAGTGCTGCACTTCCTCGCCTGTGATAGTGCTGAACCTGGGGCTTGGAGACCATCCGGCTCAACCTGGAACACAGAGAAACGTGGTGCTTTCGCAGTGCAGAGCTGATCCCTCATCCTCTTTTGGGCTTTTCCCAACCACCCGCTTCTTCCCTCTCTGCTTGAGTTTCTTCCTAACTGGAATGAATTCCTGACCTATGGAAAGTGCAGGTTGGACAGGGCAACCTGCTCTAGTGGAACGTGTCCCTGGCCATCACAGGGGCTTGGAAGTGGGTGAGATTTAAGGTCTCTTCCAACACAAACCATACTATGATCCTATGCAACTTTACACAGTGGTTAGTATCAGTTTTCCCTCCCCCTTGACACACTCTGTCAGATCTAAAACATTTTCATGGTTCTTTAACCTGTTCCTTGAGTCTCCAATACAAATGGGCAAACCCCAGAGCTCAGCAAACTCTTCTTGAACCCATGTTTTGGGGAAAAAAAGTAATCTTTTGGAGCTGCCTCATCTCAGCAATGGGGAGCACCCTGAATGTCCTGTACAGGAAAGCTTCTGGTGCTCATCCAGGAAACATCTGTGGTCACTGAGGAGAGGAAGCCTCCTGAGGGTGTTCTCCACCAGGGTGATCTCCAAACCTGCCTTCTCAGCAGCAACGTGGGGAGCACACAGCACAAGCAGCTCCCTGGGAAGCCCAGAGCATCATCAAGAAGCCCAGGACCCTGCAGTAGGGCAGGAGATGAGGACAGGAGCTGCTGCTTGTTGGCAAGAGAGAATCACAGGAGAATGATGGGCTGGAAGATGCTGCCCCTCACTTACATCTCAGCTCTGTCTCTGCTGCCCTCCTGATGCTCCTGGAGATGGATGTGAAGATGAACGTGCCTGGAGCTGTGCAGGGAGCCTGGGAATGAGCCAGCATCAGCAAACCCTCTTCCTATTTCAAGTGATGTGGGGATGTGGGACTGTGAATCTCTTTGTGCCCCAGGAGGGTGACAAAGCCCAAAGCAGGTCATTATCTCCTCTCTGTGTTGATTAGTTTGGAGAAGGAGAATGTACCCAGAGGAGATGACCTGAGCTTGAGCGAGCAACAGGGCTTTCGGCTCCCTTAGAGCAAAACAGAGAAAAACTCCACCTTTGACATCCACTTTTGGAGCATTTCTGAGGCAGTTACAGCTTCACAAGGGCCATGGTTGACATTATCATGGCAGGGAGCTGAGAGGAACCTTGCCAGTGGGAGCTGGTACCAGGGTCCCTCACCAATGCCAGGCACCATGCGCAGTGAACCAGCTTTCCACCCATCTTCAATTCCTTGTACTCAAACCATAGCTCACAAGTTTGGCTGCAAAGGAGCCAACAGAAGATCGTGGTGACCTTGCTAACGACGAGGTAAATATTGGCCACTACTTCTTGTCCAAGCAAACATCAATGCTCACATCACCCAAGGCATTCAGGTTGGTCAGGCGTGACTGGCCTTGGTACCTCTGTGCTGGCTGCTCATGGTCACCCTCCTGTCCTTCCTCTGCCTGGAGAAAGCTTCCTGGGGAATTTGGATCTTCATCACAGTGGGCCTGAGGCAGCCCCAGTCCTTGTGCTCTCCTTGATGATGACATTCACCTTCTTCCACCCATCAGGCACAAGAAAGAAAGGAGAGCCTGAGGGAGCGGTGCCCAAAAGTGAAAGGAAGGAGATGGGGAGGAACAGTGAGGAGTGTGGTAAAGGACTGAAATGGGCAGCAACAGGGGAAAAGGGCCCTTCTGAAGGGTGCTTTAGGGTTGCCCTTGTCGGTGGTGGCTCTGATGGATGCTCTCAAGCCTGTCACAGAATCCCAGGCTGTTTTGTGTTGGAAAGGACCTTAAAGCTCTTCCAGGTCCAACCTCTGCCACAGGCAGGGACACCCTTTACTAAAGCAGCTTGCTCCAAGCCCCTGTGTCCAACCTGGTCTTGAACACTGCCAGGGATGGGGCAGCCACAGCTTCTCTGGGCACCCTGGCCAGCACCTCAGCACCCTCACAGGGAAGAGCTTCTGCCTAAGAGCTCATCTCAGTCTCCCCTCTGACAGGTTAAAGCTTTCATGGGGGTCATGGGGAACCTCCTTCTACAGCCAAACATGAAAGGAAAGTGCATGTCACACGGATTCCCACCAGAGATCGGCCAGATCCCCTGGCAGTGCACACTGGGAGCAAACCCGCACAATCTGGGCATCATTTGGGGTTCCAACCCCTTCCAGAGCCACATCCTCCCCTTTCTCTCTCTCTCCAGCAGTAAAACCATTCACAGGAGCTGCAGGACACGGTGCGATGCTGCGGATGACCCCCCTCCACCGTCCTCCTGTTGTCAACTCTGCATCTCTCACCTCCTCATCTCCCTGTTCAATACCAGCCCCACAGCCACAGCCTGGCTGACAGTGGGAGATGAATGGGACTGAGTCAGTTCTCCACAGGGCATGGCGTATGTGTATGAATGTGTAGTGATGGATACAGGGGAGATGTGAGGAGATGGTCCCTCCTTGCTTTGCATCAGTCCTGGTCCCAAATCCTCGCACTGCTCACACAGCCCCTGTGGCCACCCTGCAGCACATGGAGGGCAGAGGCTCTCCTCTCCGCTATGATGGACACAAGAAGGATTTAAGCACTGATCCCAAAGAAGTGAAAGCTGAATCCCAGTTTGGAGGCAGCTCCATGCAGAGCAGGGAGGGATTTCAGCCCTTGCCCAGTGCCTCCATCACCAGAGTACCACCAGGGGCAGAAGCCATCAGCATCCATATGAGAATGTACATTGTTTCCTGCAGAGCCCCAGCATCCTTCATCCTGCCCCATGGTGTGCAGTGAGGTGCTGGAGTTTGCAGTTTGAAAGATGTCACAATGCAGATTTTAAGCTATCACCTGGAGATGCTGACAGTTTTGAAAGATATTTTTGACAGGGCTAGCAAGGAGCCAGGTTCTAATGTCAAGTGTAGATCAGAAAAGACCAGGACACAGGGAAAAAAAAATAACCACTAAGGGCAATAAAAGAGTGTAGATAAATCAGATTATCTGTGGTCTTGTTGCACAAACCAGTCATAGGAAGAAAGCAAGACCTAGAAATGGTTCCAAACCAAGCCTGCAAGCCTAAGGAAGAGGTTGGGGAAACCAAAGTCCCTGGTGTCACTGAAGCTCTGGTGTCCTCTGTCACAAAACCAGCAGATAAACATCGCCCGAAAGATACTTCCAAACCAAAGTATTGCCGATCTGCTGAAGACTGAAAGTCTAATGTTATACTTGGTAAAGGAAAAGGCACTAAGGAAAAGATAACAATGCTTGAATGTAAGGATCAACTTGTTACTCTACTTTTCATCACTGAAAAACTTCCTCCTAATTTGTTCCTGTAGGGACATGTTCTGGATGGAAAATGACTGTCAGAGCAGTGAGCACTGGCTGGGCTGTCAGGTGCAGAGGGTGATGGGTTCTACTCTGCAGGAGCCTGGGGTCTGCCACAGGGGTTTGTCTCCTTTATCTGTCTAAACGGAACCAAGAGAGAACACCCTGGTGTGCAGGGACCATCTCACGGTACCTGAGCAAGAGAAGCAGGGCAGGAACAGAGACATGGACCAAGTTCAACCACAGCTCCATAGCATCAGGAAAGCTGGTGATGAGGAGGCAGATTCAAGACCAAGCCAAGTCAGGTCAAGTCAATCCCTTGTTCAGGATCAGGTGAAAAAATTGCGAGGAAGATATATGAGAAATCCTAGGTGACCACCAAAAGATTGCATAGGTGTGCTGAACTCCTACTAAACTGGAAACCAGAACTCCTCTAGTAAAGCTCAATCTGCCTGTTCTGAGTTTAAATAGAGATGGGGGAAACAACAGGAAGAGAGTGGGGATGGAGCCCCAGCTGAGGCTGGTCAGGGGGATAAAGGCCTATTAGTTCAGCCTGGGACAATTCTTCCCTGCCTCAAAATGCCTGTTTTTCACCCTTGAATACAGTGGAAGTCCAGAGGCACCAGCTCAGCTGTTGGACATCCAGGCACTACATGTGGGTAACCCCATTTGGGCTGGAAAACTGTCCCTCCACAGAGGGACATCAGCAGCTTCAGAGATGGAGTCACTTCTTCATGTCCCATTTGAGGACCGTGTGCAAGATCTGGAATGTCTCTAAACCCATTTTCATTGTGTCAGTATGTTCAGACCAAAACATTTGCATGGTCCACTAGTATGTTGGAAGCATCCTATGAGCTACTCATTACTGCTGCTGTGCAGCTGTGCTCAGGCATGGCTCACCCACTCCATGACTCTCAGATGCTCAAGCACCACAATGCCTTTCAGAGCTGATTTCATACCCTTTGCTTTTCCTTCTCTTTCTTTTCCTCTGGGAAAGCATGAGCACCCTGGAGGCTTCCTCCCAGGAGAGCACATGCAACTGTATTTACAGCACCAACACCACGAGCTGGGCTCTTGGAGTCTGGCAGGAGCTCACCTCCCTTCACATCAGGTGCAACAGAGCTGATGCCGACACATAGAAGTTCTCTGCTGCGTTGGGGATAAATCCTTGGCACCCATCACTCGGTGGCAGAAGGAAGTCACAGGAGGTAACACCAACACAAAGCAGAGCCTCACCTGCACTTAGGCAGTGGGCTTGCTTCAGCATGTCCTCTTGTAATCTGAGGTAAAGCTGTGTCAGAAAGCAACCTTACCAATGTGGGTTTTCTTTATAATAATATGGAGCAACGTCTGATGCAGGTTGTGTTTCTTTTACAAAGGCAGCTTAAGCCAGATACATTGATTTATTCAAGAGTTAAATGAGGATGAATCTTATTCTGTTATACAGAAATGCAACAGTTCAGACTGTCGGCAGAATATAGTCACTAACAAATCAGCCTTTAGAATCAGCTTGTTATAACAGCAACTGTTTTTTAAAGCAAGAAACTGAATGCCCATAGGTTTAGGATGCTTTATCATGCTGGAGCTCAGGAAGGTATAAATCATGAGTTTAACAAAGTCAATGTTATTTGTTGTTAATGATCTCAAATAGTTTGTTAAATGTGATTTGGTGACTGGAATGACAATCAAAAGCCAAAGAAAAGTGTCTGGAAGTCATGCATGTGTAAGCTGGGCTTTCACTGAGACTGAGAAATTCTCTTGCTTCACGTTTACGTGCAATCCTATGAGGATCCTCTGAGGTGTCTTCTGACACAAATTTCCTTCAAACTGAAAGTGAATAAAGATCTGATTCTTTGCTGAAACCTGAAAACACACCTGCTTGACTAAAGCCAGTGTTAATTGTCCCAGCATAGAAAAATAAAAATGCCATTTACTGCTTCAATGAACTACCTGTTCTTTTCTGATTACCTCATCTGAAAAACATAATATATGATATAATTTTGGTTAGAAAATATATTAGAATAATCTAATGTGTGGCAGGTATAGTGGTCATTGAATGGAGATAGATGTGGTCCAGATCTGAATCTCCATTTTTGATCAGTTTGATGTTTCTCTTCCTTTTGCCTCAGCAGGGACCACCTGGTCATGAGAGGAAATCACACCCAGATTGAATTCATTCTCTTGGGAATTACAGACAGCCCATGTCTGCAGACCCCTCTTTTTGTCTTGTTTCTATTGATTTACATTGTCACTCAGGTGGGGAATGTTGGGATTATCATCTTGGTTCGGGTTTCTCCCAGCCTCCACACCCCCATGTACTTCTTCCTCACCCATTTTGCCTTCACTGACATCTGCTGTTCCACAGTCATCTCCCCCAGGATGCTGGCAGACCTGTTATCAGAGGACAAAACCATTTCTTTCACTGGCTGCATGACGCAGTTCCTCACCTTTGCTTTCTTTGCAGCTATTGAGTGTCACCTGCTGGCCATGGCCTACGACTGGCACATTGCTATCTGCCAGCCCCTGCTTTATGTGACCATCATCTCCAGCCACGTTTACTGGCAACTGATAGCATCATCCTACCTATTTGCCTTCCTCAGTGCCATCATCTACACATGGTGCGTGTTTGGAGGTTCCTTCTGTGGTCCCAACAGCATTGACCACTTCTTCTGCGACGAAGTTCCTGTGCTGAAGCTTGTGTGCTGTGACACTCACAGCAGTGAGATGGTCATCTTTGGCTTCATCACCATCAATGCGGTGTGTGCAAGTGTGGTCATTTTGCTCTCCTACATCTCTATCATCCGCACTGTGCTGAGGATGTGCTCAGCACAGAGCAGGGCCAGAGCCTTCCACACCTGTGCCTCCCATTTGGTGGCTGTTTCCATGTACTTTGGGACAGGATTCTTCATGTACCTACAACCTCCTCCTAGCCACAGGAGCCTGGATAAGGTGGCCTCCATCTTCTATGCTGTGCTCATCCCCATGCTCAACCCCTTCATCTACAGCCTGAGGAACAGGGTGGTTTTGGGGTCTCTGGTGAATGCGGGAGGAGGATTTTCAGCTGCTGGCAACACAGAAGCTTTCTGTCATCCAGGACATGAAGAGTTCATCTCAAGTGAGAAAGCCTATGGGGCACTAAAACAATGGAATTTTTCCCAGTAATCCCCATGATTTCATTTAGATCCTTCCATGCTTCCTGCACAAAACTCAATTACAGTTTTTAATGAGATATAGATCCCCCAAATCCCAATTTCCTTCCTTGGAAGGAAACCAAAAGGAGAGGAACCTCATACTTCATTTCACTTCATAGTTAGCAGACTGTAGGAAGAAATTACCCTCAATTATCCCAGGCCTCTTTCCCTCACAGGAAACACCAATCAGCTTTGCTCAGTTATAACTTTTGTCACTGATAAATATCTATTTTTCTTGCAAGATTCTTGACCTTGTCCCTCAGCTCCAATAAAATTCCTCCCTCTTACCTGTGATCTCTTTATTAAAGCTGCTGGGGTGTCAGGGAAGATGAAGTGTAGTTTTACATTTGCTTGTTGAAAAAGAGTCACAGAAAAGGTTTCAAAAGATTCATTGCATTTGTTTGTGCCTTTCAAGGAACAGAAGCTGGTGGGAATCAAGATCTCAAGCTGCGCCTTTGAATGTTAAAGGGAATCCCTCCCCAGGCTGCAGCTTCATAGGAGATTTCATTTAAAGGAAAAAGTTGTAGACAATATAATTCATAATGGAGGATGATGAACTGTGCTGAGACCACCCAGTGTTAGGGACATTTCGGGCACATCAGGATCTCCTCCCATTCATTTTAAGTGGTGTTTTACATTCATCTGACATAACCTTTTACCTAAATGGTGAGAGAAATGAAATTCCACTTGGAGATAAGCACCCATATCCCATGTCCACGCCCTACTCATGCTCAAGCACACCGCGAAAACCAAATTGTCTATTTCACATTAGAATTAACTTTGTCGGAAGCTTCCATAAATGAAAGAACAAAGAATTGATGGTAAGTGAGAGCTGTCTGGGTCTCAATAAAGCCAAAACACATTGATAGGGGAAAGTATCTTTCCCTTACCTGCTGTGAGTGAGAATTAACTTCTATTGGGAAAGTATATGGATGGTGAACAGAATTTTTATGTGCTCAGAAAAACAACAGTATGAAAGCATACACGGTCATCGGTGGTGGGGCAACGTGGCTTTGACCTGCAGTCAATGAAGGAGCCAGAATCTGTATCATTAAATGCTAAAGGGCTTGGCACCTTGGATATCAGAGGGCTTCCTTCAAAATCTTCACCATATCTTGTTTTCTTCCATTTTGTTGGCTATTTTGGCTTACACTATACATATAGAATCATAGAGCCACAGAAAGCCCAGGCTGGGCCTCAAACGATCATCTGGTCTGAGCTTCTGTAGAAACAGGAGTCTAGATGTGCAGTGTCCTGTGTAGGGCTCATTGCTGCTTGATGAATTAGCCCACTCTGGTGTCCTTATTTCCTCTTGGGTTTAAGAAAGTTTGCAAAGCAGAGACAACTGAAATGCTCAAACATTTACCCAGACTGGATGCTACTTCACTAATAGAGGACTGGATTGCCATAGTCCTGTGTGGAGGAACCTGCTCAGTGATCTGGCAATAGAAACCTCAGTTTAAGATGCCGGGGAGGCAGCATGGTGAATTCCAGCAACACAAGAAACAGGCTTGAGGTTTTGGAAATACATTTCATACTGAGAGCATCATTGTACGAATTCTGTTTCAATCTTTGCAGAAAAGGGATCTATAAAATGCAGCCACCCCTGGCTGTAGACACAAACTTCCCACGTCAAATACATGATGGGGGTCCTCTGCATAAATGGTTCTGATACCTCAAATAACAAGCACCTTTTTGGTAGGAAGAGCTGGACATGGGTCTCTTTGCCCTGTGCTTCAGGTGCTGTTAGATCAGCCTAAATGTTTTGGAGAAGGATTTTGTTTTTTGTGGAGATGATTCAAAACCGGGCCTCTATTGACATGAACATTAAAGATGATATTCATATGACAGCCTTGTTAACCTAACAATTAGTTAGCAATTCTCATCTTTAGATACCATATAGTCCCTTCAGATCATCCAGTCCCAACCCCCTGCCACGAGCAGGGTCACCTTTCGCTAGAGCAGCTTGCTCCAAGCAACTGTGTCCAACCTGCCCTTGAACACTGCCAGGGATGGAGCACTTACCACTGCTTTGGGTAACCAGAAGTCATGAAGTAACGTGTGTCTGTTCCTGAGCTGTCCCAGTTATTTCTTCATGATGATGACTGCACCACACAGACATAATTCCATAGTCCTAGACCATTATCCCAGTGAAACATTCACATGAGCATGGGTAGGTGGATCAGATTGGATGAACCATGTCAGGAAGCATAAAGGCATCTGAGACAGAGTTCAGTTGCCTGAACATTAACTATTAACACCCTGGAGATGCCCCTGAAGCTCACTCTGAGCTTTCAGATGTTGCTCCAGAATGACCCAACCCTTCTGAAGGTTGCAGGATGTACATGTCAAGTGCTTGCCAAGGTCCTGGGCACTTCAGGACAGAGCAAATGACACCACATTTCTATATAAGGGAGACCAAACCTGACCTGGGGCATTTCATTGCATCTGACTCCTTCCCTGCAACTTAAGTGATAGTTTCCACCACCACTTATAGGAAAACATGCAAAGAAAGTGGTTTCTTAGTCCTTCAATTATCTTATATGTTTTCCCCCTATATGAAGTTTTAGTCCAACTGAAAGGAAAACTAAAATACCTCTTTTAAGAGTGTTGGGATGAGGGATTAGGAGATCTGAAGTAGTTTCACCTTCTTCGAATTTAGATAATTAAAAGCTGAGTCATTAAATCACAGTTTTGTGTCTCCATCTGTGCTCAGTGAAAGTGTGGTTTTGTATCTCTAGTATTTGTTCAGATAAAAAGAGCAGTTTCAAGAGTTCAAGTTGGAAGACACACACACAGAGTGTCCTCCCCCCACTGTGTTTCCATCCCCATCAGAGGCTGGGGTCAGGCTGCATGAACTGGGCTCCTTTTAGACTCATTGAATGAACCAGGTTGGAAAAGCCCTTCAAGCTCATCCAGTCAAACCCTTACAACAGCACTGCCAAGGCCACCACTAACCCATGGCACTGAGGGCCTTGTCTATAGGGTTTGTGAACACTTGCAGGGCCGGTGCCTGCAGCCCTGCCCTGGGCAGCCTGTTCCAATGCCTGAGCACCCTCTGGGGCAGGAATTGCTCCTCAGCTCCAACTAAACCTGCCCTGGTGCATCTTGAGGCCATTTCCTCTTGTCCTGTCTTTTGGATTAAAACAAACTGAAAATAGTTTTGAGGGGGCAACTGATGCAGTTTGTCCTCCAGGAGGCCTTCACATCCTGACTGGAATTCATTTAATCCAGAGAAAGCTATTCAGAGATGCACATACCATGGAGAGAGGGTGCATGGTACAAGTCCTTCTGATGCTCAGACCTGCTCTGGACAACATCCATCCTCACCAGCTGTCCTAGGATGTGATAAAACATCCTCTTATTTCTATCCATTCTAGAAGGGACCTGACTGGCACATAACGAGGCAATGAATTTTAGATGTTGAGTCAGGTGACCCATGCTTATTCTCCAATCCCAAATTCATAATGGTAGGAAAATCACATTTATGAAAGCCAGTCAGAAATGGAGGATGGATGTAGTAGACTTCAACTTGCCTCAGTTTAACAGTTTAAGAACATTTTTAACTGGTAAAAACTAAAGAGAGACACAAATAAATCCATCCCAAGGCAACTAATAACAAGAAATTCAATGTATGAAGTATTCTTGAGGAGGCTGAAAAGTGAAGAGAAATGCAATGAGCTTCCCCAGCTCCCTTTATTAGGGGTCAAAAGCAGGAAGGGACAAAGCACCCCATTAGCAAGAACCGCATGATCTGCGCATGTCATGAAGACAGGGATGTGTCTTTACAGAGAGAGTAGGACCAATCTTGCATGGGCACAGAAAGCCCTCCAGCAGGCCCAAAATCCAGGCTTTCACAATACAAGCACTCACAGCTATTTCCATCACAAGTGATGCTGCTCACTTTGCCAAAGTGGGGACCAAGCACCTTTGCAGGAGTCATCAGCTTTAACAAGACCTTCTGGGGTTTACCAAGGAAGCTTCCTCAGCACCACAAAAGCTTCTCAGAAAACTTGGATGTGACTTCCCTCATTCTTCATAACAAGCTATCAGAGATTAATTAGCTGGGGATAACAAGAAAGAAACTTTCTTCTTTGTTAACAACAAAGTTCACTTCTACAGCTGCCTTGCTTGACAGAGATGGTTCAGGCCCAAAGCCAAGGAGTTGGAGGGTCAGTGTGTTGGCATGTTTGTGCATTAAGGACAATTTCATGGGCCTGGATCATAGAATTCCAGCCTGGTTTGTGTTGAAAGGGACCTTAAAGCTCCTCCAGCCCCAACCCCTGCCACGGGCAGGGACACCTTCCAATAGAGCAGCTTGCTCCAAGCCCCTGTGTCCAACCTGCCCTTGAACACTGCCAAGGATGGGGCAGCCACAGCTTCTCTGGTCACCCTGTACCAGCGCCTCAGCACCCTCCCAGGGAACAGCTTCTGCCTAAGAGCTCATCTCAGTCTCCGCTCGGGCAGGTTAAAGCCATTCCCCTTGGCCTGTTCCTACAGGCACCTGTCCTAAGCCTCTATGTTTCCTGAAACCCCTTTAGGCACAAGTTTATGGGGAAAAGTTCCTGTCTTACAGCTCTAAAAAGAGCAAAACAACACTAGTATCTCCTAGGCAATAATTTCCTATCCATCCATGCAGAATAGAAACCCCTCATCAGGAAGTTACTATCTGCTATTAGCAACCTTTGTGAAAGCAAACACACAGCCAGGACACTGCTGACATCCATTTTGCTTTCCTATTCTGTTCAGGAAGTGATTTATGCATGCTGAGCTTTGAGGCTCTACTGCATTAGACATTATTGACCAACAGAAATGATTGAGGACAGGTTGGATGGTGATTGCAGCAACCTGCTCTACTGGAAGTTGTTTCTGCCTGTGGCAGGGGGCTGGAACTGGATGAGCTTTAAGCTCCCTTCCAACCCAAACCATTCCATGGTTGTATGAAAAGCTGCTTGCACCTCCTCACTTTTGAGTGGGGTTTCTGAAGGACCCCAACACATCAGCACAGTGAGCTGATGTTTCCCATTAGACTTAAACTGACTCTTCAGGCTATGGCCTCTGTCTGCTCTGAACACAGTCCACATTGTAGCTGTGTCTGCCCATCACCCATCACTGCAAGTGGAGAGAACCATCCACTTTTTCCAGAAGAAATCCCTGATATGCATGTTTAAAATAGAGCCAAGCTGAATCAAAGCCCCCAGATGCATCCTTGTCTCCATAAGGGGAACCTTCTGTGACTAATTCAGATGTGAAAGCCTACAGTTAGATAAGATGACTCCTTGGACCAATGTGACTCAACCCCCAAACCCTGGAATGAGAAATCATGAGTAAGCTGCAGCTGGGATGGAAAATAAGCTTGGCCTGCATGGAGAGACATAAGGAGAAGAAGAAATGATAGGGTAGCTCCGGACAACACCGAGAGTCTTTGAGCCATGAAATAGGTTGGACATGTCTGGATACAACATATGGCCAGAAGCATGAAGCATCTGTGTCATCAGCACCAGATGGCATCCAAGGAAAAGACAATACTGCTCAGACAGTGCCTTGAAAGGCTGTTCCTGGACCAAGTTGCGTGACTGCTTATCACAGGGAATGAAGTTACACTCTGCTTCTAGGTCATCATGGTTGCAGCTTTCCACGGTGCAGGCCCATCCAGAAGAGCAAAATGGCCAGCTACATCCTACGGAGGAAATAAGTACATTGCCTATGAGGAAATAAGGAGATGGGCACATGAAGCTGAGAGCTGGTCTTCATAAGGTTCCCCACCACCATGCTGATGGAAATGAGTAAAAGAGTCCCAAAGAGCAGCTTCTACACGTTGGGGAAGCCCAAGAGGACAAACGTGGTCACACTCAAGTGCTTTCCTCCAGCCACTCTCTTGGCAGCAGGAGACAAAGAAACATGGGAAGAGGTTGAATGACTTCTCCCAGCTCACAGGAACACACAGGGCATGAGGTTAATGCAGGATTTGGGGTTTCCTTTAGGACTGCACCCAATTCCTGGGAGAGAAAACCATGATGGTTGAAGGTCCTAAATAATATACTGAAAAATAATACCTTGATAAAATAATAGGCAACAGTTCCTATATGGAAACAAATAATCTTGAAGCTTAAATCCTAAAGCTGTGGCTGCTCTGTTATGGAAAGAATTGGTCCTGCAAAACATAAGCATCTTCCCATGAGCATCCAAATTCTTTTTAAGAAGGAGGCTTGTTTGGGATGATTTCTTTGCTGTCTGTGGGAGTTGTTCTTATTTAAGGACAAGTAAATACAATAATATCATGCCTTAATCTGCCACAAGTATTAGTGTTGCTTTAAATAGGTAAGAAATCAAATTGGAGTGATTTTCTGACTCTGTAGTGATGTTTGAGTCCACTAAAGTGAGACCAGAATCCCTGAATGCAATTCCACGTACTTGTAGCTTCAAGGAAAAAACCAACCCCTTCTCATCTGAATTATTCTTGCATATATTCCTTCCTCTGTTCTTACTTCTATTTAAAGAACATGTATGTATGTATAGATGTACACGAGATGACTGCTGTTCATGTTAACCTGAAGTATGCAGACCTTAAAAAGATGAGGGGATGACCTTAAAATAACTATATTGCCTGATGAGAAATGAGCATTCCTCCTCCTTCCCCTACCACTCCCCTCTTTCCATCAGCCCCTTTTCAAACAAGATGACCATTTCTTCAGCACAATTCATCTTCTCCCTCCACCCTTGCCAAAGCAGCTTTTACTTCCCCATTCCCCAGCCTGTGCTCAGACATTTATTGCACATTGATGGCTCATTTCAACTCAGTGGACACCACAACAGCCTTGTCCCTCTCTGATAAGCTGCCCCCCAGCCTGTCTTAGTGCTTAGAGCAAGCCCTCCTCATAGGCAGGACTCAGCATTTTCCCTTTTTGAAGTCTGTCTGATTCCACCTGCCTAAAACTGGCCCACAGCTTCTCTGGGCACCCTGTGCCAGCACCTCAGCACCCTCACAGGGAAGAGCTTATGTGCAAGAGCTTATCTCAAGCCACCAACATCTCTTTCCAAGCCATCAATAGTGGTAAAGGCAGACACAGAGATGAACTCACCAGTACTTGAGGAAAATCTCCTTGTTTCTTCCACCAGGACCTCAGAAGGGTTCCTCCAAGTAACAACAGTGTCTAAAAGAAGCCATTCTAATATCTCCCAATTCTTTTTCAAAAAGAAAATAAAGATAACATGGCCAACAGTTTTAAAGGGAGTAAAACCGAAGTGAATTTCACCTTTTCATTTCTACATAGAATCATAGAATCATTAGGGTTGGAAAGGACCTTAAGATCATCTAGATCCAACCTCCCTGCTGTGGGCAGGGACACCTTACGCTAAATCATATCACCCAATGCCTCATCCAACCTGGCCTTGAACACTGCCAGGGATGGAGCATTCACAACCTCCCTGGGCAACCTATTCCAGGGCCTCACCACCCTAACAGGAAAGAATTTCCTTCTTATATCCAACCTAAACTTCCCCTGATTAAGTTTACCTCAACAGCTAAGGGAGCCATACCAGACATCTCCAAAGAGGACAGCACTCACCCTCTTTTAGACATGACTTGCATTACAAGGCAATCATGAAAGTCTCTCCTTATTTATTTATGAGCCAAGGTCCCATTACAGCTGATGAGACTGTCCAATGCAATCAGCAGAGCTCATTCAGATCTCTTCAGCTGGAGCAATGGAGGTGTCTGCCTTGCAGTGAGAGGCATGAACCCCACCAAATCTCCCTCAGCAATAAAGGGAGCGGATGGACACAGTAAACACATAGAGGTGACATGGTGCATTCAAATGTAAGGAGATAAGTGCTTGCCTAAGGACATTTGAGGTGATTCCTAAATCCAATCACTAAGTACCCAAAGAAGGGGAGGTAGCTCCTACCCAGCATTTGCTCAGCTGACTTTAAACCAGATTTAACTACAGTGAAAGCAGCTCCACCTGCGAGTGGGGAGCTAAAGCCATTAGGAGCTCCTCAGCAGGAATGCCAGAAGCCAGGCACCTCATTGCTTGCTCATCATGACCCAGCAGGAAGATGCATTGCAATGCTGGCTGCTGCTTCTGCTTCCTAGAACCTCACTTGGTGTTTGCTCTGCTCTCCTGGTCAGATGATAACACCATTGAAGGCAGTGGCAGTCCTTAGACACAGCAAACCACTGGTTTCCTTAAACACACACAACAAGGAGCAAAAAGCTTTGGGGTTTGACAGCACCAGCTCCAATGTGAAGCCACAATGAGCAGAGTGATAGGGTTGTAGCCACAGACTTGTGTTTTTAAGACACTAAGAGCTCATGTTCCTATTTAAACACTTGGTGATGGTGAAGGAGAGAGCAGCTGGACATAAAGTCATTGAATATTTTTGTAGAAGGCATCAGAGAGACCTTATTGTGGCCTTTCAATAACTTAAGAGGGGCTATGAGAAATCTGGAGAGGGGCTTTGGACAAGGGCCTTTAGGGAGAGGCCAAGGGGAATGGCTTTAACCTGCCCGAGGGGAGACTGAGATGAGCTCTTAGGCAGAAGCTCTTCCCTGTGAGGGTGCTGAGGCGCTGGCACAGGGTGCCCAGAGAAGCCGTGGCTGCCCCATCCCTGGCAGTGTTCAAGGCCAGGTTGGACACAGGGGCTTGGAGCAAGCTGCTCCAGTGGAAGGGGTCCCTGCCCGTGGCAGGGGTTGGAGCTGGAGGAGCTTTAAGGTCCCTTCATCCCAACCCGTTCCATGATTTGATGATTTCAGGGACAGAGAAAGGATTAATGCAAGGATTAATGGTGTCCCATTCTTTTTGACTTGATGCCATCTGGAAGTTCTCCATGTGCTTTATCTTGCAGATGAGGGTAAATCTGAGATTTCCTATTGTGAATTTGCAGCATGGGAAATTCCAGTTAGAAACAGAGGGAGTTAGAAAACCCCACTGTAAGAGCAGTCAAACACTGACATAGGGGCCAGGGAGGGTGTGAAACCTCTGCCCCTGGTTGTCCCCAAGGCTCAGCAGGAAAACAACTGTCATCTGGGTTAAATAATAACCAGGGAATTATCAGGAAGCTTTGGGAACAAAGCAGGACTCAGCTGATTGACCCTGAGTGCCTGTGAGTTGTGTGTTGTTAAGATATGAGAAGACCACTTTGATCCAGACTTAACTGAATCCAGCCATGGACCTTCTCCCTCCAGCCTAGGTTATTATGTGTGTCTAGGATAGCCCTAAAGCTCAGCCATGGCTCTGGGTTTCACCATGGTCCTGGCAGAGGCTGCAGGTCTATGGACTGAGGTAATGCACACATTGGAGTATTTTGGGGTGGTTTATGTATGCAATGTTTGCCCATCACCAATCAGCTCTCTGTGCAGGAAAGCAACAGGAGAGACATCAGGGCAGGCAATGCCATCGGTACAGGCGTCCATGGGCTGCCACACAGGAGGTCTGAAGGCTGCTGAGCAACACCACAGCTCCTGGTCTCTGTTGTGATCAAGCTGCCATGGAGATCATGGCTTCTATTGCTGCCAACAGGGAGCTCAAAAACAAAGGTGAGGAGCAGTGGATGGGGATTCCTTTATAGTTTCTGCTCTTTGGTGTGGATTCATCACTATCACATCTTAAAACACTTTCAAAGCACCTTCATTCATAACAGAGGTCACACAAGTACCATATTTCACTGAAATTCTTTGCTGTCTGAAATGAGTGCTGGAAATCATTGAATGAGGTTTGTGCATCAAAACCTAATAATACTGCCTGCATGGCATCACACTTACTTGCTGTCATCTCTATTTCTCTTGCCAAAGGTGCTTTTGTCCTTTTCTTAAGGCCCTCAATAAATTTAACAACACTGTCTAGAAATGGAGTTTGATCCAGTGCAATGGTAGAATTCACTCTCTGTTTATTCTTATTTGCCAAGCAAAAGGGAGAGCAAAAAGGAAAAGAGCTTTAAGCTCATCAAGTTCAACCGTTCCCCAGCACTGTCAAGGCCACCCCTAACCCATGGCACTGGGGGCCTTGTCTATAGGGTTTGTGAGCACTTGCAGGGCCGGTGCTTGCAGCCCTGCCCTGGGCAGCCCATTCCAATGCCTGAGCACCCTCTGGGGCAGGAATTGTTCCTCAGCTCCATCTAAACCTGCCCTGGTGCAGCTTGAGGCCGTTTCCTCTTGTCCCATCCCTTGTTCCCTGGGAGCAGAGAACGGTCCCCTCCTGGCTCCATCCTCCTGTCAGGTAGGCGTAGAGGGCAGTAAGGTCCCCCTTATCCTAAGATGAAGAGAATTGCACACTTGTAGTTGTCTACTTGTGTCTTGACTAGGTGAAATAAATGACTAATTAAACAATAAGGTGAAATTAACTACTAAATATATTTATCAAAGTTTAGAGCATGGAATTATTTGTATTCTCAGTCACATCAACCAGTGCATCACATAAGGCTGGGTGCAGAAGACCCCCAACATGTTACTCATACTTAACCAAAAGCTGAGCATCTACCCTCTACATCTCCATTCTATCTGGTCCTATACTGGGAGAATTCAAGATCATTTTATTTTCAAAAGTCTCCTCAAAGCCTCCTTCACCTCCTTATTCCTCAGGCTGTAGATCAAGGGGTTCAGCATGGGAGTCACCACGGTGTAGATCACCACAGCCCATTTATCTGCTGCTCTTGAGCTGTCTGAGCTGGGGAATGAATACATAAAAAAGGATGCCCCATAGAAGATGCTGACAGTGGTGAGGTGGGAGGTGCAGGTGGAGAAGGCTTTGCGCTTGCCCTCAGCTGAATTGATGCTCAGGATGGTGGCGATGATGGCCACGTAGGAGAGCAGGATAACCAGGATGCTGGACACACCAAAGAGAGATGCTGCAGTGGTCAGGATGGTGTGGCTGAGGGTGGTGTCAGAGGTGGAGAGCGAGATGAGAGGGGAAATGTCACAAAAGAAGAGGTCGATGGCGCTGGACCTGCAGAAGGAGAGGGTGGACATGCTGATGGTCTGTCCCACGCCATTGGTCAGCCCCACAAGGTACGAGACAGTCACCAGCTGGAAACAGCACTTTGGGGACATGACAAGGGGGTACAGCAGGGCAAATGGCAAATGGCCACGTAACGGTCATAGGCCATTGAAGCCAGCAGGAGGCATTCAGATACCACAAAGATATCAAAGAGAAACACCTGAGCCACACACCCAGCATAAGCAATGCTCTTCTTCTCTGACATCAAGTCAACCAACATCCTGGGGGTGATGATGGTGGAGAAACAGAGGTCCACAAAGGCCAGGCTGCCCAGGAAATGATACATGGGGGAGTGGAGGTGGGGGCTGGCCCTGATTAAGATGATGATGCCCAGGTTGCCCACAATGGTGACAACGTAGGTGAGCAGGAAGAGCAGGAACAAGTAGACCTGAGTCACCGGGTCCTCTGTGAAGCCCGCCAGGCTGAACTCGGTCACTTGGGTGCAATTGCTTTGTGCCATGGGCTGGATGGTGCTTTGTGTGTGAGCTCCTGGCTGGGGGTTTCCTCTCCAAGAGGCAGGGATGTCCCAGGTGGAGAAGCCTCTGTGTGGTGGGAGCTGCTCAGAGACAGTCCTGCAGGATGGAGAGTTCAGGCACAGATCAATGAGGAAGAGCTTGGTGAGAGTCATGTGCCAGCACAGGTAGAACAAAGGGATGCTCAAGCAGTTAAATACCATGGCACAACGTGGTGTGTGCTCCTCTGGCTCACTCCTAGATGTTGAACAACAATCTCTGTGGATAGCAGTAGGGACATTGCATACCTGAATAGCTTTACCTTAGTACCACACCTCATCGCCTGTGTTAGTGCTGAGCCTGGGGCTTGGAGATCATTCGGCTTAACCTGGAACACAGAGAAACGTGGTGCTTTCACAGTGCAGAGCTGATCCTTCATCCTTCTGTGGGCATTTGCCAACCACCTGCTTCTTCCTTCTCTGCTTTGGATTCTTTGTAACGAACGAATTCCTGACCTATGGAAAGTGCAGGTTGGACAGGGCAACCTGCTCTAGTGGAAGGTGTCCCCGGCCATCACAGGGGCTTGGAAATGGGTGAGATTTAAGGTCTCTTCCAACACCATGGCACAACACAGTTTGTGCTCCTCTGGCTCACTCCTGGATGTTGAGCAATGACCCTTGTGGAAAGCAGTGGGGAGGTTCCATGCTTTACCTTAGTGCTGCACTTCATTAACTTCATTAGTGCTGAGCCTGGGGCTTGGAGATCATTCGTCTCAACGTGGAACACAGAGAAAAGTAGTGCTCTCACAGTGCAGAGTTGATCCTTCATGCTCTTGCGGGCATTTGCCAAACACCAGTTCCTTCCATCTTTGCTGGGGCTTCTTAACTAGACACTGGAAGGAATTCCTGACCTATGGAAAGTGCAGGATGGACAGGGCTTAGGGTAACCTGCTCTAGTGGAAAATGTCCCTGCCCATGGCAGGGGGTTGGAACTGCATGAGCTTTAAGGTCCCTTCCAGTCCAAACTCTGTTCCTATGCAAGCTTACATAGATGTTTAGAGTGGTTTCCCCTCCCTCCTGAGAGCGTTCTCAACCAGGGTGATCTCCAAACCTGCCTTCTCAGCAGCTGCATGGGGAGGACACAGCACAAGCAGCTCCCTGGGAAGCCCAGAGCATCATGAGGAGCTGGAGCTCAGGACGCTGCTGTAGGAAGTTTCTTCTCAAGTTTAAGTGGAACCTCTTGTGTTCCAGTTTGTACCCAAGGAGTACATCCGAAAAACATCACTTTACTTTGGGCTAAGTGACACTGCCAGGGATGGGGCAGCCACAGCTTCTCTGGGCACCCTGTGCCAGCGCCTCAGCACCCTCACAGGGAAGAGCTTCTGCCTAAGAGCTCATCTCAATCACCCCTCGGGCAGGTTAAAGCCATTCCCCTTGGCTTGTCCCTACAGGCCCTGATGAAGAGTCCCTCTCTTATTCTATCTGAATACGTTGCTTCACATGTTGTGTTCTCTTTTCTTGAGGGAATTGTCCAAATGTCTCTACTTTTCATGAAAACTCCATCAGAAACTTTGATTAAAAGCTTATAAAGTGAGCATTTCACTTCACACCAATTTAAATTAGATTTTGACTGGTTGCCATTGCATTCATTCATTATTCATCACAGTTCTTTGCAGAAGACCACGGTTTCCAAAGGTGCTTATTTTAAACCACAAATTTATTCAGTTTGTCATTATACAAGTACATGTTCTTCCAGCAGTTGTACAGTTCATTAAACAGAAATGGTGTGTTTGGATTAAATGTTAAAACCCCTCCATCTACTATTTCATTTAGAGCATCTTTCCCCTCAATAATGTGATGACATACAGAAGGGGAAGTGACATGGTCAAATCCATAAAGCACAGACCTGGTACTGAACATCCAGAAAGGAAAAGATGTGAGGACCAGACATCCCAGGAAGATTTTAGTTGGGACATACTTCTGGCCACATGCTAACCTATGTGTGCCTATCAGAGGTCCTTAGCACTGCTCCAGCTCACTTACATGGGATAAATGTATTGGATGCTCATATCAGGTATCACAGAATCCCAGACTGGTTTATGTTGGAAGGGACCTAAAAGCTCTCAACTTCCAACCCCTGCCAAGGGCAGGGACAATTTCCACTAGAGCAGTTTGCTCCAAGCCCCTGTGTCCAACCTGGCCTTGAACACTGCCAGGGATGGGGCAGCCACAGCTTCTCTGGGCACCCTGTGCCAGCACCTCGGCACCCTCATAGTGAAGAATTCCTTCCTCAAATCCAATCTGGATCCCCCTGCTTCAGTTTGAACCCACCACCCCTTGTCCTATCCCTACACTCCCTGATGAAGAGTCCTTCTCCTGCATCCCTGTAGCCCCCTTCAGACGCTGGAAGCTGCTCTGAGGTCTCCAAGCAGCTTCTCTTCTCCAGTCTGATCAGCCCGAGTGTTCTCAGCCTGGCGCAATACGGGAGCTGCTCCAGCCCCTGAGCACCCTCATGGCCTCCTCTGGACTTACTCCAGCAGCTCCATGGCCTTCTTATGTTCCCTGCAGAGAAGCACTTGGGGGTGTTGGTCAATGAGAAAAGGACCATGAGCCAGCAGTGTGTGCTTGCAGACAAGAAATGAACCGTATCTTGGGCAGCATCCAAAGGAGAGTGGCCAGCCGGTAAAAGGAGTTGATCCTGCCCCTCTGCTCTGCTCTTGTGAGACTTCACCTGGAGCATTGTGTGCAGTTCTTGTGTCCTCAACATAAAAAGGACATGGAAGTGTTGGAACAAGTCCAGAGGAGGCCACGAGGATGCTCATGGACTGGAGCACCTCCCGTATGAAGACAGGCAGAGGAAGTTGGGGCTGTTCAGCCTGGAGAAGAGAAGGCTGCGTGGAGACCTCAGAGCAGCCTTCCAGAATCTGAAGGGGGCCTATAGGGATGCTGGGGAGGGACTCTTCATTAGGGACTGTAGTGACAGGACAAGGGGTAATGGGTTAAAACTTAAACAGGGGAAGTTCAGATCTGATATAAGGAGGAAATTCTTTCCTGTGAGGGTGGTGAGGCACTGGAATGGGTTGCCAAGGGAGACTGTGAATGCTCCATCCCTGGCAGTGTTCAAGACCAGGTTGGACAGAGACTTGGGTGGCATGGTTTAGTGTGAGGTGTCCCTGCCCATGGCAGGGGGGTTGGAACTAGGTGATGTTAAGGTACTTTCCAACCCTAACTATTCTATGATTCTAGTATTCTATAGACACCAAAACTGTATCAGAACTGCAGGGGATACCAGAGCTGTATTGAACCTTTGGTCCTTCCCTCAGATCTTCAAGCTCGCTTGGGATGAACAGTTATCAACCAGGCACTGGAGACAGTGGTCACTGCCTTACCTTAAGGCTGAGCCTCCTTTTTGTGGGAACTACTTTCATTTAGCACAATTTAAACACAAAACACCACGGTGCTGTCTCAGTCCTGCTATTAAATAACTGATACTTATTTGGATGAATTATCCAAGACTCAGTCCACGCTTAAAATCACCTGAACCTGTTTGAAGGAACCATTCATTCCCCAAACTCCTTCTGGCTGCATCAACACCTCCAAGACCAGTTCTCCTGCAGAGACCTACCCAGGAAGAAAGGCCCAGGACAGTTTGCTTTGTATTTCCCCATCTATCACATACCTCTTCCTTTCAGTGTTTCCCTGAGGAAGCCCTTTACATCCACAGAGATCATCTAATATTGCATTGAAGGGAGCCGAAAACAAACACAACAAAGCATCCTCTGTGTGGATGGTTCGCGCTGGTCATGGGGAGTCCTTTTCATCACATGCATTTATTTCCATACACTTTACTAGTGATTGTACAACACTTTGGTCAAAAGCATTGGCTCAAAATGTGGCTGCTTTGAGGATATATCAGGATGAAGTCATATTTCCCAGTCTTCCTCTGAAGAATCCTGAGTGCCGGTGTGTCCTGAATGCTTCTCCTAGATGAAGAGACATTATAAAACCCTTAGTAGAAATATTGAATGATAACCTTGTCCAGACATTTAAAAATGACAAAGGATGGGGCAGATAGAAGAGAACACCAAGCTATGAAAATGCGGGGAAGGAAGAAAGAGAAGAATGCAGATGGCTTTAGATGTTTTCAATGTCAACCTGTTTTTCTGCTGGAAGGCATCAGACTGACAGTCCAGGAGATGCACTGAAGGACGGGAAGTAAAGGATTTCTGTGTGGTTTTGAATGTCTTTCTTCCCCACTGAGTACTGGGCTAAACCGAAGGCTTGTGAAGTGGGAAAATCAGTGTAACAGAGGGAGAAATAACCCTCAACCTAATTTAGAAAAGAAGAATAATATAATTCAAAGATTATTGAAGAGAGCTACATGAATCCAGAAAGAGGCACTAAGAATACCTGGGTGTGCTTGTGCAGGGTGAATAATGCAGCTTGAAGTCCCAGATGCAGACAGCTGAGTACAGCACTTGCTCCATCAGCTTCGTCAAGATAGCCAGGCAAGCAGCGCTTTGGGTGTTCAGGGGAGAGGAATACCCCTGATCCTCCCTCCCAGCAGCACTCAGGCTCTTTACACCCCTACTTAAATTCGCAGCACAGCAGAGGCTCAGATATGACTTGTCCCCATTTAGCACAAAGGCTTTGTTGACCAACAGACTGTCACAGCTTTATTTCACAGAATCCCAGAGAGGTTTGTGTTGGAAGGGACCTTAAAGCTCCTCCAGCTCCAACCCCTGCCACAGGCAGGGACCCCTTCCACTGGAGCAGCTTGCTCCAAGCCCCTGTGTCCAACCTGGCCTTGAACACTGCCAGGGATGGGGTACCCACAGCTCCTCTGGGCACCCTGTGCCAGCGCCTCAGCACCCTCACAGGGAAGAGCTTCTGCCTAAGAGCTCATCTCAGTCTCCCTTCTGGCAGCTTCAAGACATTCCCCTTGGCCTGTCCCTGCAGGCCCTTGGCCAAAGCCCTCCTGCAGGTTTCTTATAGTCCCATTCAGACACTGGAAGCTGCTCTGTGGACTCTAAGCAGCTTCTCTTCTCCAGGCTGCACAGCCCCAGTGTTCTCAGCCTGGCCCCATATGGGAGCTGCTCCAGCCCCTGAGAATCCTTGTTGCATCTCTGGACTTGCTCTAGCAGCTCCATGTCCTCCTTGTGTTGGGGACACCAGAGCTGTATCAAATCCTCTTGACCTTCCACCAGTTCATCATTGAGGAAATGCTTATAAATCAGGCAATGAAGACAGTCGTCAGTGCCTTACCTCAAGCCTGAGCCTCCTTTTTGTGGGCTCTACTTTCATTTAGCACAATTTAGACACAAAACACATGGTGCTGTCTCAGGCCTGTTATTAAATACCTGATACTTATTTGGATGAATTACTGAAGGCTCAGGCCTTGCTTAAAACAGCCTGAAGCAGTTTGAAGAGAACCATTCGTTGTGCTGGTTCTCCATACCCTGCACTTGCTGTAATAATGACCAGTAGTGAGCTATAATGACCAATAATGGCCAGTAATGCTCAATTCCATAATCACATATTCCACATATTCCTTCCTTACCTCCACAGTACTGAAGAGCTCCAAATGTGCTTTCAAACCTTGCATAGATGTGGCAGCAGCTTTCGCTCCCACAGCCTCCTCAGAGCCCCCTTCACCTCCTTGTTCCTCAGGCTGTAGATGAGGGGGTTAAGGGTTGGGGTGAGGATGGAGTAACACAGCGACACCAGCTTTGCCTGATCCCATGAGGATGCCTCATGAGGCTGGACGTAGGTGAGGATCGCGGGTGCGTAGAAGATGGTGATGGCAACCAAGTGGGAGGCACAGGTAGAGAAGACCTTCAGCCTCCTCGTGGCCAAAGGGATCTGCAGGACGGTGTGGAGGATGTAGGTGTAGGACACCAGGATCATCAGGAGAGGGCCCACAGTGTTTAACACAGCGTGGTAAACCTGGAAGACCTCATTTGTGCTTGTGTCTGAGCAGGAGAGCTGCAGGAGGGTGGGCAGCTCACAGAAGAAGTGGTTGATGCTCCTGGCCTGACAGAAGGACAACCTCCCTGCCAGTGTGATGTGCACCAGGGAGGTGAGGAACCCGATGGTGTACACCAGCACCATCATGCCATGGCAACGTGCCCTGGTCATGGTAGTGGTGTAGAGCAGGGGCTTGCACACAGCCGTGTATCGGTCGTAAGCCATTACCCCAAGCAGGAAGCTCTCACAGACAGCCAGAGCCACGAAAATATACATCTGGGCAAAGCAACCCCAAAAGGAGATGTGGCTTCTCCCCAGCAGGAAGGTCTCCAGAGCTTTTGGGATGATAGCAGAGGAAAGGCAAACATCCATGCAAGATAAGTGGCTCTGGAAGAAGTACATGGGGATGTTGAGGTGAGGGTCAGTGTTGATCAGCAGGATCATCATCAGGTTCCCCAGCACCATGAAAACGTAGAGGGATAAGAAGATTGTGAAGATGGCGGTTTGTAGCTCTGGGGCATCAGAGAAACCCAAGAGGATGAAGCTGGAGAGAACCGTGAGGTTTCCTCTGTCCGTCATTTCAATAAGTTGATGGATTTGGATTGAAATGAAAGGAATCACTGAAATACATCCCTACAAGAGAAATAATGTGGAAGTTTAGTTGGAGTATAATCCACAAAGTAAATGCAATAGAAAATGGTGTATTTGTAATGGTGTATTTCTGTGTGTAGCTCAAGATCTGAAGTCAAAGTGGTGAAGGAGCTCATTACACAACAGGAAATTAAAAGAGAATAATTCTAGAATGATTGATATATACATCACTAATGAAAGAGTGAGAAACATCATGTCTATCCAAACGTAATACAATAAAACCAAATAAGTACATCACAAAATGTGGAAAACAGAAAAGATTTTGTATTTTCTTCGCTCATTTCTGGGAATGTTAAGGATTTATTTTCTCCCTTTTTTTTTGTATTTTTCAGAGTGGATCAGTGCTCTTCCATAGATTCATTACTTGTGCTGCATCCTTTTCAACACCACACAAAGCCATGTACTTGAAATTTGTTTTACGTTCTAAGTTTATCTGCTTTTGAAGAACCCCCACCCTGCATAATGTTAAGGGAAATCAGTGGACTTCGCTCCAGCAGAGCTTTGCTGGGAATGCAGTGAGCTGCCTATGACCAACCCAAATATGCACCTAAGGGTGTAAAATACAAAGCATACCATATATAAACCAAAATTTTAAGGCTTTACGCTTGGATATTCTCATGCTAAAATATTGCTAAATCAGTTGTAGATGGGGTCAGGAAGGTTGGTGTTTTTGAAGCAAACCTACTAGGCATACTAGGGCACTTTTATTCACACCATGGGTTATCATAGAATGGTTTGGGTTGAAGGGAAATTAAAGCTCACACAGCTCCAAACCCTGACACGGGCAGGCACACCTTCCACTAGAGCAGCGTGCTCCAAGCCCCTGTGTCCAACCTGGCCATGAACACTGCCAGGGATGGGGCAGCCATAGCTTCTCTGGGCACCCTGTGCCAGGGCCTCAGCACCCTCACAGTAAAGCACTTCTTCCTTATCTCCAACCTGAATTTCCCTGTTTCAGTTTAAACCCATCACCCCTTGCCCTATCTCTACAGTCCCTGAAGAAGAGTGAAATATAACATGCCATCAAGCATGTGAGAGGCAGCAAGACCAGGGTCAAACTGGACCCACCACCCATCAAACCCTTTTGTACCTGCTTGGTTAAAGAGGAAGGTGGTGGTGGATGCAGTGCCTGCAGCTCCTCCTGGAGACCATGTGATGGGTTGAAGGAGAGATGCTTGGGAGCAGGATGCTCCAGGCTGGCTGGTGGAGGGGTTTTTATCTCACAGGAAGCATTACCTCAGAGGCTTGTGTTGTGCAAACTGTTCTCCCAAAGGACCCTCCTCCCTCGGATAATTAGTTTGACTTGATCAGCAAAACAACCTCTCAAGTCCTCTCTCCCTCAAAGTCTTCCTGGCTGCATCAACACCTCCAAGACCAGTTCTCCTGCAGAGACCTACCCAGGAAGACAGGCCCAGGACACTTTGCTTTGTATTTCCCCATCTACCACATACCTCTTCCTTTCAGTGTTTCCTGAGGAAGCCCTTTACATCCACAGGGTTCATCTAATATTGCATTGAAGGGAGCTGAAAACAAAGCATCCTCTGTGTGGATGGTTTGCGCTGGTCATGGGGAGTCCTTTCCATCACATGCATTTACTTCCATGCACTTGACTAGTGATTGTACACCACTTTGGTCAAAAGCATTGGCTCAAAACGTGGCTGCTTTGAGGATATAGCAGGATGAAGTCAGATTTCCCAGTCTTCCTCTGAAGAATTCGGCGTGCCGGTGTGTCTCGAATATTTCTCCTAGATGAAGAGACATGATAAAACCCTTAGTAGAAATATTAACTGATAACCTTGTCCCAGTCATTTAGAAAAGACAAAGGATGGAGCAGATAGAAGAGAAAACCGAGGTATGAAAATGTGGGGAAGCAAGAAAGAGAAGAATGTAGATAGCTTTAGATGTTTTCAATGTCAACCTGTTTTTCTGCTGGAAGGCACCAGACTGACAGTCCAGGAGATGCACTGGAGGAGGGCAGAAAATTATTTCTGAGTGGATTTGAATGTCTTTCTTCCCCATTGGGTACTGGGCTAAAACCAAGGCTTGTGAAGTGGGAAAATCAGTATAACAGAGGGAGAAATAACCCTCAATCAAATTCTGGAAAGAAGAAAAATATATAATTCAAGGATTATTGAAAAGAACTACATGAAGGCAAAAAGAGGCACTGAGAATACCTGGGTGTGCTTGTGCAGGGGGAGTAATGCAGCTTGAAGTCCCAGATGCAGACAGCTGGGTTTTGTACTTGCTCCATCGGGCTCATCAGTATACCCATGCCAGCAGCACCTTGGGTGTTCAGGGGAGAGGAAGACCCCAAATCCTTCCTCTTTACCAGCATTCCTGCTCTTTACACCCCTACTTAAATTCACAGCAGAGCAGAGGCTCAGATATGACTTGTCCCCATTTAACACAAGGACTTTGTTGACCAATAGCCTGTCACAGCTTTATTTCTTAGAAATGCAGCCTGGTTTGTGTTGGAAGGGAAATTAAAGCTCCTCCAGCTCCAACACCTGCCACAGGCAGGGACCCTTTCCACATGAGCAGCTTGCTCCAAGCCCCTGTGGCCAACCTAGCCTTGAACACTGCCAGGGATGGGGCAGCCACAGCTTTTCTGGGCACCCTGTGCCAGTGCCTCAGCACCCTCACAGGGAAGAGCTTCTGCCTAAGAGCTCACCTCAATATCCCCTCTGTCATGTCACGTGACCAAACCTTGTGGTCTGGAGTTGAAATACCTGGAAATATCAGTTAATATTTCCTTAAAACCAGAAATAACACCAGAAATCATTTGCTAATATAAAACATGAGCTCAGATACCAGTTGATTTGATGTCAGCAGGGCAAAGCCACCACCTTCTCCTTTTTGCTCTCTGAAGCCTGAAGTAAAGTTTATTATTATGTTTAATAGCATATAAATAATAAGATATATTAATTTCAAGTAATATTTAAGTAACAATCACTTTGGACAACAACATTCTTTCCAATACACAGTCACTGTCAGGTTTCAGGCTGCAGCCAGAGAAAGTCCTGTCCATCCCAGCACAGAATGTAGCCTTGGTTTAAGGAGAAGCGTGTTTTCCAGGTGTCATGCTTCCAAGTATGTTTAGTCCCTTCTTTGTGCAGGTGCTATATCCACGCGTCTTTGAAGGTGCTGTATCCAACCATCCTCTTCAAGGTGCAATATCGAACCATCCTTGAAGGTGCAATATCCAGCCTGCTTCTTCTCATGGGGACCAACTCGTCATGCTTCAAGGACTGGCTGGAGATGGGCAGGAGGTACATGAAAAGGGAGCTGCCATAGTACAAAGCAGTGGAGATGAAGTGAGAGTCACAGGTGGAGAAAGCTTTGCGTTGACCAACCACAGACCACACTCACATGACAGTGGAAAGGACCAAAAAGTAGGAGATGAGGATGAAGACCGTGGTGCTCAGTACCTTGAACCCCACCACGGCAGCAACCATCACCTCAATGGCAGGGGTGTCAGAGCAGGAGAGGGCTAGCAGTGGTGGTCCATCACAGAAGAAGTGACTGATCATCTTGGACTGACAGAATGGGAGATGAACTATGGAAACCATGTGTATGGCAGAGCTGATCACACCAGCTAAGTAGGCACCAGCCAACATCCCAATGCAAAGCCTTTGGGACATGACTGTGGAGTAGAGAAGGCGGTTACAAATGGCCATGTAGCGATCATAAGCCATAGCAGCCAGCATGTAGCACTCGGTGGTGGCATAGGTTGTGAATGAGAAGAGCTGGGTGGCACATCTAATGAAGGAAATCACTTTCTTCTCCACTAGAACATGGAGCAAGGCTTGAGGGATGATGGTAGAGGAGTAGCAGACATCCAGGAGAGGCAACTGAAAATTCTGAAGAGGCCCAAATCCCTCAATAATATTAAGAATGTCAGGTTTTGTCTATCAATCAGCTACCCCACTTTAAGTCAATGTAAAGGGTGTATATATATACATATATACACACACATACATATATATAAGTCAATATGAGGTAAATTCTTTTTGAGAGAGGAAAACACCAAGGCCAGTCTTGGCTGAACACCACAACCACCACCAACACAGCTGGAAGCTAGTAGGTATTTTAAGGCAAGGAGGGAGGGCAACACCAGAATGAATAAACTGCAGGGTTCCTCATAGTTCCTCTCAAGCCATTGACACATGGAAGTCCTTGAACTCCTGAGTAACTACTGGGGAAAGGGAATTACTTCTCATCTTTTGGGTGCTGCCAGTCCAGGGTGAGTACATGAGGAAAAAATAGCTGTTCTCTGTGACCCAGGAGGAGCTCTTTGAGAGCAAATGTGGCTTTCCTTAGGGTAGGATGGTGCAGAACAAGGATTTCTCCACCCCACTTTGCTTTAGACACGATGCCTGACTTGGAGACAAAAGATACATTCAGGCTTGATCAAAGATAAATTCTGCCTGGGAGAAATCAGCAGCTCCAAAAATCACAGCTTACAACAGGCAGAATAAATCCTCATTGATTTTTCCTGCCTAACATTAATCATCACTTGAGAGAGTTACAGCAGAGAGCAAAGCAGGAGTGCGCGTGGCTGGTATCTGACAAGCAGAGCCATGCTTAAGTCATCATTATTTGATGACCTTTTGCTGAAGGGGTGAGGTCCACCTCCAGAGCCAGACTCATTTCAGATGTCCTGTGAGCAATGCGTGTGGTCTCCTGGTGTTATTAATGGGGATGTAGAGCTGCTTTTCACTGCTCACATAGAGATGCTGGAGGCAAAGCAGCTCCTGAGCCATCACCACGGAGCTGGAAGATGTGAGCCAAGTAATGAAAATCCAACTGTTTGGGTCTGGGGCTCAATCCTCCCCCTGAGGCAGCATCCACCTGCCCAGACACACACATCTCCTGCCAGGGGACAATTGACCTGAAGCTCACAATTAACAAAGGCTCACCCTCACTTTTTCTTGCTTGACAAACCAAGTGCTTGGTCTGAAGTGATCCAAGGGCAGATATGAAAACTGGGATGTTTCTAAGGCTGCAGCTTGTGCTATACATGACAGCTTCCCCCAGCAATCACATCTCCTTGCAGCTTGAGCACACTCACTGGAATGGAGATAAATTAATCTGAAAACCCATACCTTGCCGCCCTCGTTTAGATATTATCCATGCAGGTTGTGGGTCCACACTCTGCTGAAGAGTTAACTGAATATTTATCCCTGTATTCCTGGGGAAAGGACCTCCATTTGTGCCTTTCCTACTCCGATTTGGTAAGATCTTGTTTTTTGGCCAAGCTTTCAACAAGCTGCCCTAGGACTCACCAAGCAGACTGTTGCTAGGGTTATCCAAGATGTAACTCTTGACATTATGGATAGGAGAACATCCAGATGCTGTTATGATCCTACAGCCAAGCAAAACCTTGTAGCATAACCTCCTGGTTAGGTAGCAGTTACCTTGCTCTCATGGAACCATAGAATCCCAGACAGGTTTGTGTTGGAAGAGACCTTAAAGCTCCTCCAGCTCCAACCCTTCCCGTGGCAGGGACACCTTACACTGGAGCAGCTTGCTCCAAGCCCCATCGAACCTGACCTTGAACACTGCCAGGGATGGGGCAGCCACAGCTTCTCTGGGCACCCTGTGCCAGCGCCTCAGCACCCTCACAAGGAAGAGCTTCTGCCTAAGAGCTCATCTCAATTTCCAGTCTGTCAGTCCAAAGCCATCATAGTGGATGTTATCCTCAAGATCCCAGTACAGGAACAAGGGGAAGGTGCCAGATATATAAAGTTATAACACACTGCTTGGTTACCTGCTCTTTCGAGAGTCTTACAGCACAAACTGTCTAATGAGTGAAGAAAAGGATTGTTTAAAATATGAAGCAAAAGAGCCCCATGCTCACAGCACCAGCATCCCTCTGATTCCTGAAGGGGATGGTTTCTGCTGCCCTGAAATAAAGCAGAGGAGGTAAGGTTTGCTACAAGGCCTGTGGATCCTGTGGATGCCACAGGACAAAGCAGGGTTTTCATATCAGGGATTTCTTCCTCTTTGCTCTCAGATCCACTTGAAATGGGTTTTAATACTCCCAGCTTCTCCAGGCTCCAGCTAGAAGGGTAATGCTGCTCTGTCTTCTCCCATGCAGCATCTACCCGTCCTTCCAGAGCCTTGTCCTTTGTGATATTCACAGAGCCAGGGGTAAAACAAGTCAGGGGATTACACATTAACCGCCAGGGAGCTGTCAGACCAGGCAAAGTGCTCCCAAGAGCCAGGTCAGGATACACCCAACAGGATTTAAAATTAATGGCACCAGAAGGTCTTATTTGAACAATATCAGCCCTTTTAAGAGTTTTATCCAGCCTTCAAAAATCCCCAGAGGTGGTTTAGTACATAGCAGTATGTAGTGTGTCATATCCGTGTTCAAAAACAAGATTACCTCTTGAGAAGCACTCTTGGAAGTGTTCAACCCTCTGTGTAGTTACAATCCAGCTCTCCTTTATCTCAGTTCATGCTGCTACTTAGAAGGAAAAAATAAAGGCAGAACTTCCTTTGCAGCTGCCTTTCCATTTCAATCAGAAATGCTTCCATTACTGTGCTCCCAAAGATGAGAGGGGGCTGCAGGGCCTTCCAGGAAAGGACAGAAATCACCTCTTTACTCCCAGAAAGCCCTAGTAGGGAATGACCCTGGCTATTCCTGCCTAGCACTTAATGCTCTGCAACAAAAGGTGGGTTTCCTACCCCATGCAGGTTACCAGGATGGATCCACCAGTAACCCAGGAACTTGGTTACTGTATAGGCATCCTCACCCATTTAATTCAGCATCAGAGAGCACCTAAATAAGCCCAGCTGCTCCCCTGGGATTATTTAGGTGGTGATGGGTGTGATTTACATCCATCAACAACAAGGAATTAAATCCTTCACCTCCATGGGATAAAGGTTGAGACCTTACCTGATTTGAGATCTGATGTGTTTTTGTTTGCTTTCATTATAAAATCTGGGAGGGCTTTGTCAGGAGTAAAGATGTGCAATGGGGATACTTTCTGAGAGGGATCTGTGAATCTGTAGGAAACAACTGATGGAGAAAGGAATCATTTAAAACACCAGGAATTAGCACTTCAAATTGTGTATGGATAGCCCAGACTATTTAATGAAAAAAGCATTTAAAAGGCAGAGTGAATTTGATATCCTCAACATCAGGAGGACATGGATCAAGTCCAAAGGAGGCCACGAGGACGCTCAGGGGCTGGAGCAGCTCCTGTATGGAGCCAGGCTGAGAACATTGGGGTTGCTGAGCATGGAGAAGAGAAGCTGTGTGGAGACCTCAGAGCAGCTTCCAGTGTCTGAAGGGGGCTTCAAGGATGCTGGAGAGGGACTCTACATCAGGGACTGTAGTGACAGGAAAAGGGGTGATGGGTTCGAACTGAAACAGGGGGAGTTCAGGTTACAGATAACAAGGAAGCTCTTCCCTGTGAGGGTGCTGAGGCACTGGCACAGGGTGCCCAGAGAAGCTGTGGCTGCCCCATCCCTGGCAGTGCTCAAGGCCAGGTTGGACAGAGTCTTGGATGACATGGTCTAGTGTGTAGTGTCCCTGACCATGGCAGGGGGTTGGAACCAAGCTCCTTTCCAACCCAAACCACTCTATGATTCTACAATAATCTACATTTCATACAACCTGAAGCCTCAGCCAAGAACTGCATTAGGAAAAGTGGGGTTTAAAGCATAATTTCTAAATGCGAGGGGACTTTGAAGCTGTTAAACTATCTGACATTGCTTTAACAGGGTCAGGAAATAAACTGTCTACATAGGATCAGCCAACTGTAGAGGCAACATGATGGTCTTAGTTTATTTATCTATTATCTCTCAGTTTCTTGAGTAAGAACAAGCCACTTGGGTACCCAAAGCTTCCCAGCACGTAAGAAAAAGGTGGTTTTATCTTAAATGAAAGGAGTGACTATTGCAGAAACCTCCACTAGATGGTGGTGTTGTATAAGAAATCCCGATCCATGAGTTTCTAGCCACTTATTTGAAAATTTCTGCCTTTTATACCTAGAGGGACTCCTGTGACAATTTTGCACCTCTTGGAGGTGACCACAGAGAGCAATGGTACCAAGAAGGAACAAAAATCGCATAGAAAAAGGAATGAATTTTCTTCAGAAGTAGATGAAATGTAGCTTTGAAGGGGAAATGGGCATCTAAAGAGCAGGCATATGTGGATACTGTCATGTCCTGCTGGCAACAGTAAGAGTCAGCTTCAGGATGGTAACTTTAGTAAATTAGAGTAAAGAATAAGAATATATATATTATATATATATAATAAATATATATATATAATAAGAAATAAAATGTAAAGGATAAAGTATAAATAAGGAAGAAAGTATAAAAAAAGAATAAAAATTTATTCCTTAGTGCTGGCCAGGGTCAGATCCCTGTTTGGGTTATTTTCCCCTGGATTAAAGAGTGTTTTTCCCACTGGGGAAGCCACAGGTCAAGTGACCACAGGTGGAAAATCCCCATCCAGGACTCAGCCAAGCCTTCTCCTTCCTATCAGCCCTTCAGCTCCAAATCCATTCCCAGAGGAGCTTGTTAACACAGTTGGATCAGGGACATCTCTCACCTTTGAGTGATGAGCTTCTAAAGAAATAGGAAAGTTTTGGGTGTGTGGGGAAACCCTGTGGTGACTGTTTTCCCTGGTGGCATTGCGATTTTACAGCAACCAAGATATGGGGGAGCTGCAATTTGTGCCAGGAATGACTTCTTGCATAGGAAATAAAGACTTTTGATTGGGTTTTTTCATTACCTTTGATTTTCCCGTTGTTTCAGGGTCCTGGTGTGTTTCCATGTTCTCTTTGGATTTCTCTAATCCCCATTGCCTCAAACCAAGGTGCAACTCTCCTGCGGCAAATTCTACTGATAACATTCTTGCCTTTGTTTTTAACAAACCACTGTGGGTATAAATTAGAAAACTCCTTAGAGCTTCTCTTAAAGGCTTTGAGAAAGGCAGAACTTGAGGAGGAAAACTGAAAGGGTGAAGTTCCACAGCTGCCTGAAAAGAGGTGGCAAAGCCCAATTTGACTGTGATTTAACTCAGCAGCCTGGTTCCAAACACAGACCTGTTGTAGAATTTGCATTTCACTCACTTGGCTCATGCACAATACCCATTGCTCCATAACTGCATTAAAACATCAGTTCATCCATTTAGATCTTGGGTTTCCATCCTTCCTGGGAAAAGCCCACAGCAGATGGACCCTCCCCACCCTATAAATCACTGAGAATCCAACTAAACTGAGGCAAGGAAAATCAGTATCATGGGTGTTGGTGTTGACATTTAACATAAGAATATATTGTGTTATATATAAATCTATAGTTTAGGACGTATTTAATATTGTGCTTTTGTATATATAGACACATATACATATAAGTTTATGTGTATAATTTGCCAGTCATAGGAACAGAGACCTCCTAGATGTCCTTTCTGAGCCATAACTATGTCCTGCTGGTCATAGTCACATCAGTGACTAGTCATGGTCACATCAGGTTGCTCCTGGCCTCATTCAGGCAGCTTCTGAACATGGCCATGGGTGGAGGCTCCACAGCCTCTGGAACAAAGCCTCATGTTACCCACATCCCTGGATCAGGGTTTTCAAAACCTCACTGTGATTCTTTCTGCAGTTCTCCTCAGAGCATCCTTCATCTCTTTGTTCCTCAAGCTGTAGATGAGGGGGTTGAGCATGGGGATCACCACCGTGTAGAAAACAGAGACCACTTTGTCAGTGTTCAGGAAGTAACTATAGCTAGGGCGTAAATACATGAAGATGGTTGTTCCATACAACGTGGTCACCACAATCAGGTGGGACATGCAGGTGGAAGAGGCTTTTTGCCTGCCCTCAGCAGAACGGACACTCAGGATGGCAAAGAAGATGAAGAGGTAGGAGACCAGAACGGCAGAGATGGTGCTGAGCTCAATGACACCAGCCAAGGAGAAGAGGATCATCTCACTGATGTACGTGCTGGCACAGGACAGAGCCAGGAGAGGAGGAACATCACAGAAGAAGTGATTGATGACATTGGAGCTGCAGAAGGGCAGCCTGATGATGAAGGTCATCTGAATGATGGAGTTCAGGACACCCCCAGTGTAGCACCCTACCACCAGTCCCACACACAACCTCCGAGTCATAACAGAGGAGTAGAGCAAGTGGTTACAGATGGCCACATACCGGCCATAGGCCATGACAGCCAGCAGGAAAAACTCAGTTTTCACAAAGACGATGTAGAAGATCGCTTGACCCATACAGCCAGCAAAGGAAATGGTCTTCTTCTCCAATAGGAAGTTGACCGAAGTCCTGGGGGCTACCACGGAGGAGAAGCAGATGTCAACAATGGAGAGGCTGCCCAGGAAGAAGTACATGGATGTGTGGAGCTGTGGGGGACCTCGGATGGCTACAGTTATCCCTGTGTTGCCCAGAAGGGTGACGGTGTAGATGAGCAGCAACAGCACAAAGAGGGCTGCCTTCACCTCCGCTTGGTCACTGAGACCCTTGAGAATGAACTCTGCTGCTGAGGTGAGATTCTGCTCTGCCATTCAGGGCTTTTGTATCTGGCAAGGAAGGAAAAAAGTCTGGAAAACAAAGGACAGTGTTAACCATGCCTTTATTTGAACTGGAATGGGGTAACTTGACAATTAGCACCCTGTGCATCAAGGGATCCCCACTATTCATTTCCAGGGAGCTACAGTGGAATGGACTGCTCTGTGGCCATTTGCTCCAAGCTTGCCCACACAGGCTGGTGGAAAATCTCTTCTAATTGTTGTCACAAAGATCTCTAACCTGTAACAACATTCAGCAGCCTCCAGGGACAGGAAAAGCAGAGATCCAAGCAAGCACAAGTTGTTCTTCACAAGCCCTTTTGAAGAATCAAGGGGCAGGTGAGAAGGTGCAGCCAAAGGGCAGTCTGTGTCAATTATCTTAAACACCTGCTGCAAGCAGCTTAGGTAATTACCTCTGGACGGATGCCTGGAGAAGACAGCTGGGATTATAGAAGATGAAGGCTGACCCAAGCCTCCAAGCACTAAATGAGCCTGAAAGGCTACTGATGGTTAGGAACACAGGGGTCTATCTAGGAGCAACTTGTCAGAACATGACTGATGGTCCATTAGACCTTTTTACTGTGCTCCAGGTACTTCCAGAGTGTTTCAGCTACCCATTCTTGACTCCTTTTTGCACAGAGACAAGTCATTCCACTGCTCCACTTCTATTGCAAGACCAAACCCATTCCATTACAACTTCTTTTGAAAAGGGATGATGTTAATCCAGTTCTTTCTATAACATTTTTGGAGGGGTGTAGCAGCAAATTGATAGTATATTCATGGTAACTTCAGTGTCGTTTGCCTCTGCTCAACACACTCAATAGACACCAGATTCTTCCAATGCCTGGAACGTTTTTGGGTGTTACAATTCACACTGTTTCTTTCAGTATAGCTGAGTTTTCCCTTTAAATACTAGAAGCCCATGCTTTGAGATTAGACCGACAGCATGAACAGAGTCATATTTGGATCAGATTTGATCCATAAGTGAGATTTATTCATCCATCAGTTGCCAACAGCATTAAGCATTGGTATATGAGCTAACTGCCAAGAGTCTCATTGCAGTCAGGAGAAATGAAGGTGGTGGCTCAACTGTTCATACGTGGGAGTCCAGGACTATCAAAGACCTACCATACATCCCTCTGGCTACCCTAAAGGACACAAGCCATGCCTGCCGGACCTGTGTCCATACATCCTATGATACTTCAGGAGGAATTGGATGGATCAATAGAGTCTGTGTAGCCCAAAGGAGGATTTGCCATGTCCAGAGAAGACCCACACATGGTTGCATGAACAGACTAAGATCTCCATCAGAACCAGAGAACACCAGGGTGGAAGGGACCTCAAGGATCATCTGGTCCAACCTTTCTAGGCAAAGCCTGATCTAAGCTAGATGTTCCAGCACCTTCTCCAGCTGAAGCTTAAGTGTCCAATGGTAGGGAATCCACCACTTCCCTGGGGAGACTGTCACTGGGCTACTGATTTGTATCCCTGAGAGCCTAGAGGACTGGCTGAGAAATGGACAAATGAGATGGGTTTGGGCTCACCCTGCTCCACATCAGCGTGACATACAGACCAACACATGAGCTATAGGTGTCCCAGGTTATCTTCCAGTCTGTGAACTCCAGTGGTGCCATTCAGTTGGCCAAAGGAATGGCTGAGAAATGCTGCAGGACTCACTGGAACCCATGAGCTTCTGGAGGAAACCATCAATGTCACCAGCACAACCAGCAACAACCTGCACCAACAAACCCAAATATGGATGGAGAAGAGCAATGCAGACAGCTGTGTTGACCCCTGGTTGGGTTTAGCTTCTACAAATGGCAATATTTTAACAGCAAGGTTTATATTTGGGGAGTTTCTGTGCCAACACTTTCACCAGTGATTCCTGTTTGTTCCCACTGTATCACCAATCCTTCAGGTACAGCTCAAAACACGCTCCCCTTCCCTGAAAAGGTGACTAAAAACACATATTCCAGTTATTGCCAGAATAAACTTATTTTGCTTCTTACAACAGCATGACAAGGAGGAAAAACAACTTGTAGAAAGCAGGTAGACAGTCATCAGGTTATTAGGTATAAACCTTCGAAGTTTTTATCACTAAATTCCTCATCTTGTATCAGCTCTGTTGTGTCTAAGGATGTTTTGAGCCTATTAATTTTCCTCTTATAATGAAGGTGGTAATGGAAAGGGGGAGTTTCAAATAAAAAGTACATTGAAGTTATACAGAAATGAAATCTGACATAAGGAGGTGCCATGACTCATAGGCTGGGTGGGCCTCCGCCACCTGAAATTCAGATGTCCTGAACTTAAATATATCAGAATCATGGTATACGTTCTATATGCAGCTGATATCTTTATATATCTTTATTGTATCTTTATGCACCATCATTCACTTGAGCCATTTGAGTTCCTTCTAAGGAGGGAGACTGAGATCAGACATAATGTCTGCTTATTAAACTCCATTTTTGGGCAGTGAAATCCCACAACTAATGGTCTTGTGGATACAGAGAACTACATGCTTAGAGAAAAAAAAAAAAGAATAAAAATAGAAATGTGTTTTATTGCAACAAATGCAGCATGGCTTTACTGTACATTAAGTTTGAATATATGTACTAAACAATTCCACTCAACAGCACATTTAGGAACCATCACTGTCAAATTCTTTGCTCTGTATATAAACAAAATCATTTGAAGTATTTCTTCACTATTGTCATGGTTTAAACCCGGTCAGGTAATTCGTTCGCTCACTTACCCCCCTTTCTTGCCCTCCCCCTGCTCTCGGAGGGACGGAGAGGAGAATCAAAAGAATGCAACTCCCACGGGTTGAGATAAGAACAGTTTAGCAACTAAGGTATAACACAAATCACTACTGCTACCACCAATGATAATAATGATAAAGGAAATAACAAGGGAAGAGAATACAACACCTCAGCACCAGCTGACCGATAACTCGCCCCCCAAGCCCGACCAAGCTCCGACCGATACCTCCTCCAACCCTGCAGTCTCCCAGTCCTTCCGACTAACTCCCAGTTACATCCTGGGCATGACGTGCTGTGGTATGGAATACCTCTTTGGTCAGTTTGGGTCAGGTGTCCTGTCTCTGCTTCCTCCTGGCTTCCCCTCCTCCCTGGCAGAGCATGAGGCTCACAAAGTCCTTGGCCAAACCAAAACATCCTTGTTATCAGCTCTGCTCCCGAGCTGAAAGTCAAAACACTGCACTGCACCAGCTACCAAGAAGGAGAAAAAATGACTGCTACTGCTGAACCCAGGACATTATCCACCCCTTATTCCATACCATTCACGTCATGCTCAGTTCCCACATTTTCAATATACCATCACTCTTATCTTAGTGCATGGACCAGTCCCTATAAAGCTGCTGCGTCCATCTGGTCCATGATGTCAGGCTTCATCTCTTGTAACAGTCTTCCAGAGCAGGAGAGACTGTGTGCAGTGTTCACACTTGTGAATAACCTGGGCAATAATGTCCATTGCTAAGTCCACCCCTCGATCATGAGTCCATCTCTATGTTGCATCTCTGCTCTGATGGCCTGAAGTGCCATGGGCCCACCAGGCTTAAAATAATTCACTGTCCCCTTAAGCAGTTTCTGCAGCTTGCTGCTGGGGACTCCATACAGCTGCCTTCCATCTCCGATGCTTCCAAAGCACTGGAGGGGCCCAGTGGACTAGATACTTGCCCATACTGTCCCCCACACCCTGCCACTCATGACTGTCCAGCTTTGGGGAAAATCTCTTGGTCCCCCTATATTGTTGTCTAACCCCAGACAAGACCCAAACCCGACTCTGCGTAACTTTTGAGATCAGACAAAATGGTTGTGGGTAGAACACAGCCTGTGTGTGTGCCAGCATGCTGATCCCCATCACAATCAGCAGGCAGGTCCCAAGGATACCCAAAGGCCATTCAAAACCTTCAGAACTCTCAGTTGATGCTGCTGTACTTGTCACTGGGGCTGGTGTAGCTGCTGTGCTTGCCGGCTCTCCCACCACCGGCTTCTCTGAGTCCAGCTCTTCCTCCTCTGCCTTGCTGGGAAATGCTGCGTGGTCTCCTGCATCCTCCTGGGGCTCGGCGGGCGGCTTCCGGGAAATGCTCTCGGCCGTCGCGGAGCTGGGCTCCTCGGTGGGGCTCGGCTCCTCCGCCGCCTTCTCCCGCTGCTCGGCAGCCGCCTCCTTCCGCTCCGCGACCGCCCCGATCTCCTCCACCGGCAGCCGTCTCCTCGTGGCCTCTGGCCCCGTTCCCGCCGCCGCTTGGTCCCTGGGGCCGCTCTCCTGGGCCGCTTCAGCAGCCGCCGGCTCCCGGGACCGCTCCCCCTCGGCTCCCCGCAGCCTCACGAAGATGGAGAGTAGGGTGAGGGCCAGGACGGTGAAGAGCAGCCGGACGGCCAGGTACAAGTCCACGGCCACGTCCGTCCCGCCCTGCTGCTGGAGCCCACCCGTATTACAAGCCATTGCCATAAAGCACAGTGAGACAAGAACCTTAGCCCAGGCCCCACACTTGATAAACACTAACACAGCAAATACCGGCTCTAAGAAAGTTACAACGGTCTGAAGCAGTGAGATCAAGAAGAACAACTCTGATACCCAATAAATCAGCATTGTGACGAATGACTATTAATCCAGTCAAATCTGTCGTTATCTCAACCCTTCGTGCCCCACGCTGGGCGCCAAAAAGAACTGTCGTGGTTTAAACCCAGTCAGGTAACTCGTTCACTCACCCCCCCCCTTCTTTCCCTCCCCCTACTCCCGGAGGGACAGAGAGGAGAATCGAAAAGAATGCAACTCCCACGGGTTGAGATAAGAACAGTTTAGTAACTAAGGTATAACACAAATCACTACTGCTACCACCAATGATAATAATGATAAAGGAAATAACAAGGGAAGAGAATACAACACCTCAGCACCAGCCAACTGATAACTCGCCCCCCAAGCCCAACCAAGCTCCGACCGATACCTCCTCCAACCCTGCAGGTCTCCCAGCCCTTCCGGCTAACTCCCAGTTACATCCTGGGCATGACGTGCTGTGGTATGGAATACCTCTTTGGTCAGTTTGGGTCAGGTGTCCTGTCTCTGCTTCCTCCCGGCTTCCCCTCCTCCCTGGCAGAGCATGAGGCTCACAAAGTCCTTGGCCAAACCAAAACATCTCTATCAGCTCTGTTCCCGAGCCGAAAGTCAAAACACTGCACTACACTAGCTACCAAGAAGGAGAAAAAATGACTGCTACTGCTGAACCCAGGACAACTTTGTAGAGGTTTTCTTCTCTTCCTGCTAGCAAGAAAACCTCCATCATCTCTGCAGCCACATTTCAAGTAGTTGTCAGCTGCTACTATAGTGTCAATTCAGCAGGTGGAGTGAATACCCCTCAGCAAGCTGATCTAAAGGAGGCTTCTAGAGGAATGGGTGATGCCATCAGTCTAGAGAACTAAGCACCATGGGAGAGCAGTGGGAAAACACAATGGTCTGGATTGAGAACTTCTTGGCAAGAGCCAAAAGAAAAGGTGGTGTCCTTGGGTGCAAGGTACCCCATGCTCTGGGGACAGGGCACCTCATCTGGGACAGCTTCCTGCCTGTAGCACCCTCTCTGCTGCACACACCCCACTCTCTGCCTGCACTCTCAAGTGTCTCACAGAAGCTTTGCACTTCCCCTGCAGCAGCGACCCCTCACTGCAGGAGATTCCTGCATTCCCCAGGCTCAGGGATGGATGCTGCATTCCAGGCAAGTTTGGGTAGTGCAGGAGAGGGAGACAGGAAGGTGGGCTCATGGGGCATGATGAGCAGCGTTCAGGCACCCCCAGCAGTGGGTTCCCCATGTGCCACACTGAGGCATGTTCCCATGAGGGAAAGTTCTCAGCCTCTTGTCTGTCCAGAGCCTGCAGCCACACTCCAGGAACACCTACTCCTCCTCCACCTACAGACACGAACTGCTCCCCATTGCTGGGCTCCGTCCTGCTTGTAAGGATTTGTTAAAGCCCTGAACCACCACCTTGCTTCTTGCTGACTTCCCTCCACCCTCTCTCACCTCCCTACACACTGCTCATTGCCACCAGTAACTAACTGAAGAGCTAAGAAGCTCTCAAGGCTTTCCTCAGGGGCTGACCATGTTTCTCCATTCACCATTGATGGATCCATTGAGTGCCAGGTGTGAGGTTCCTGCAGAGGCAGAGATGCCCCTGGGCAGAGCCCTGCTGCCGGGAGGGGTGTGCAGGGCAGAGCTCAGCACACAGCCCCTGGCATGGGCTCTGGGGGCACTGAGAAGGAGCAGAGCTGGGCACAGAGCAGCAGCTCCTGGCAGGGACAGCTCCAGGCAGCAGAGACATGGGCAGGGAGTGGGGGAACCTGATGCAGCACTTGCCTGAGCCGATGGGAACAAGGTTTCCTTCTGTCCTGACTGAACCTCTCCTCTGTCACTATCCCCCACTGCCTTTTGTCCTCCCACCAGACACCACGATAAGGAGCCTGGATCTGTATTCTCCATGTCCTCCTTGCCGCTACAGGCAGCCAGTCCCCAACAGCCTTCCCTTCCCAAGATCTCAGGTCCCCATCAGCCTTCCCTTCTCCAGGATGCACAAGCCCAGCTTCCCCAGCCTCTCCCCACAGGCACCGTGTTCCTACCCCTGCCTGTCCTGAGGGCCCGTTGCTGAACCCACTCCTGCTTGCCAATAACGTTCCTGAAGGGGGGATGTGAAACCTGGATGGAGGATTCCAGATCATCCCTTCCCTTGTTCTCCTGCCGTGCTCCTGCTCATACGACCCCCGATGCTGCTGTCCTCCCTTGTTGCCTCCTGTCCAGCTCCTGGCCACCCAGACATTTCCCCTGGGCTGTTCTCAGCCAGGCAGCCCCAGCCTGTGCCATTGCTGGGGAGCTCCCTGCAGGGACCCCTGTGTTCCCTGCTCCCCTGCCCAGGACACCCTGAGAGCTCTGCACCCCCCCCCCATGCCATCCCATCTCCCCACACCAGCACAACAGCCCCAGGCCCTTGGGCTCCCCCAGAGCTCTTCCTGCTGCAGGCACAGAGCAGCCATCCCAGAGCTGGAGCAGCCAGAAAGCTGCTTTCATTCCCCTTCATTCCTGACATGTGAGGACATATCACAGAGAAGAAGTTGCTGCAGGATCATTTATTTTACTGAAATACAATCAGAGACCAGAGTGACACAAAGTCTGTGGGTCACACAACACGAGTGGCAAATTAATTAGGACATGAAAACTGGCATTTCTATGAACACAACATCATCACAAATTGAAATAGGAAAACAAATGTAAAGCAGCAAAGACAGGCACGGCCTGTCATGACCTACACTGGAAACCCTTTCCAGGGTAAAGCTAGCAGCGTGTATCTGCTGAAACACATCTGGTCACCAGCTTCCTCACAGCATCCTTCAGCTCCTGGTTCCTCAGGCTGTAGATGAGGGGGTTCACTGCTGGAGGCACCACCGAGTACAGCACAGACACCACCAGGTCCAGGGATGGGGAGGAGATGGAGGGGGGCTTCAGGTAGGCAAAGACAGCAGTGTTGACAAAGAGGGAAAGCACGGCCAGGTGAGGGAGGCACGTGGAAAAGGCTTTGTGGCGTCCCTGCTCAGAGGGCATCCTCAGCACAGCCCTGAAGATCTGCACATAGGACCCCACAATGAAAACAAAACAGCCAACAACAATCAGGGCACCAACCACAAGAAGCCCGACTTCCCTGAGGTAGGAGTGTGAGCAGGAGAGCTTGAGGATCTGGGGGATTTCACAGAAGAACTGCTCCACAGCATTGCCTCGGCACAGGGGCAGTGAAAATGTATTGGCTGTGTGCAGCAGAGCATTGAGAAACCCAGTGCCCCAGGCAGCTGCTGCCAGGTGGACACAAGCTCTGCTGCCCAGGAGGGTCCCATAGTGCAGGGGCTTGCAGATGGCCACGTAGCGGTCGTAGGACATGGCAGTGAGGAGATAAAACTCAGCTATGAGAAAAAAGAGAACAAAAAAGAGCTGTGCAGCACAACCTGTGTAGGAGATGTCCCTGGTGTCCCAGAGGGAATTGGCCATGGATTTGGGGACAGTGGTGGAGATGCAGCCCAGGTCCAGCAGGGAGAGGTTGAGGAGGAAGAAGTACATGGGGGTGTGGAGGCACTGGTCACAGGCTGTGCTGGTGATGATGAGGCCGTTGCCCAGGAGCGCAGCCAGGGAGATGCCCAGGAAGAGCCAGAAGTGGCAGAGCTGCAGGTCCCGCGTGTGTGCGAATGGCAGGAGGAGGAACTGGGTGATGGAGCTGCCGTTGGACATCTGCTGCCTCTGGGCATGGGGCACCGTCAGAGGAGAAAAAGGCAGTGACAGGTCAGGACAGGAGGGATGTCAGATACAGAAGTTCAGTTTACACATTCACAACTGAGCACATTTTAGCAGGAGAGGAGAGGTTCAGCGTCGTCGCAAGTGATGTCATTACACTGCTGAGGCTTCTTCCTAGGTACAATCAGAAGAGCATTGCATCAGGCCAAAAGTCTCAGTTCTTTGCAGAACCAAGAGAGCTGCAGTGTCCATCAGTCCTCTCCCACTTGCCCTGTGCTCAAACTTGCACTGCCTGTAAGGTGCCTTCACACACAAATTGATCTTAAGAACCCCCACAGACATCTGTCCTGTGCTGAGACTAGGGGAGAACGGTTTCAAAGGACAGTCCACAGAGCTCTCACGCTGAGAAGCAAAGGGCTGTGGGCAGCAGAGCACGGCCAGCAGCCACCTCCAGTGCCAGACCCCAAGAGAGCTGCCTGAACGCACCCTCCCCAGGGCTGGGCTGCACTTTCAACCCACTCCCTGCCCATCCATATCTCTGCTGCCTGGAGCTGTCCCTGCCAGGAGCTGCTGCTCTGTGCCCACCTCTGCTCCCTCTCAGTGCTCCCAGAGCCCATGCCATGGGCTGTGTGCTCAGCTCTGCCCTGCACACCCCTGCCTCTGCAGGGGCTCAGGAGCAGCTCACACAAGCCCTCACAAGACTCTTGATGCCTCCCCCAAAGCAGAGAAGAAAATTCCCAGCTCCCACTGCCCAACCTGCCCACCAAGACGGAAAAACATCAAAGCTCAGCATCCTTCCCTATCAGGTAAATGATGCCTCAGTGTCTTTCAGAAGGACCCTCTGAAGAAGTGCTCAGAGTGACAGCAGATTGGAGCAGCGTCACCCACCCAGCACTTCCCTTCCCTCTCAGGGGTTTCTCCTTTCCCCTCAGCTCCCCCCGAGCTCCATGGGGAGCTCCCGGGCAGGCCGAGTGCTGACCCTGGCAGGCAGCAGAGTCCCTGCCCCTGCACACAGCCTTTGGGCTGCAGGGACCCTGCTGCAAGGGCAGCGCTGGGCACCCCCGGCTGCACACCCACATTCACACCCTGCAGCCAGCCCCGGGACAAGGGACCTGCCTTGTCCTGTCCCTGCGTGGTGCAGGGGAAGCCCTGCTCTGCAGCACATCCTCCTCCTTATCTACAGAGAGAAACTGCAGCTGCATTGCCCTGCACCCAGTGCCTTACCACAAACAGGGCTGGGAAGGTTTCTCCTTCAGAAGGTTCCTCCTCCTCCTCCTCAGCATCCTCCACTGCCAAGTGCCTTTAAGCTCCCTGTGTCTCGCCGGTCTCCCCTCGGTCCCAGCTTAGCAGCAGAGGCCCAGCCCAAGGTGGCTCTGCCTCTGCCCCCATGGGCTCCTTCCAGGGCTCCCTGGGGCTCCAGGGAAACACCATGGGAAACAGCCTGATGATACAAAGATTTAAGGCTAAAAATCTTTGTTTCTTACAATCAATCAATTAATTTGAAAATGGCCCTTTGAGAACATCGAATCCAACCATTAACCTATCTCTGGCAAGTCCACACACTGAGCATGAGAACATCTCTGGTGGGATACCCTGCTTGGATGGTCAGCAACAGCAACTGGGGCTTTAAAGTTGAATTTTACATCCTACCTTAATTTCACTAATTTATATCCTATTCTGTTTGTTGTTAAACATTCTGCTATACATTAGAGCATAGAAATCAGCTGAACAAGTTATGTTGATGCAGAAACCTGTCCATATATATAATTGTACTTAAACTCATTTAAGAAATTCTTAACAACTAAGCAACCAAACATTGCCCTCAATTTATAACTGGAATTCAGCACTACTCTGTTTACTGGCACAGTGGCAAGAGGTGAGCACACCACTCTGAGAAAGATGGACTGACTTTAGTTACGGGGCGGAATGTGCTGACTCACTTCCCCCCGATTTCCTGGAGCCCTCTGCTTCCCCAGGAGTTCCTGTTAGGCCCCAGCCTTTGCACAATGCAAGGAGTTGGATGCTGGCTGCTCCCTGGCTGCACGAGGAGCTCTGGTTGCCTGGCAAAGGTGGGAGCAGCACACAGAGATCAGGAAAGTTGGATACTCCCTGCTCATACCAGGAGCTCTTTCAGGTTGATCAGGCATTCCCTGACAGCCTGCAACAGAGCTGTTGTGCACTGTTGAAACTGACACAGAGTTGTGGCCAGGATGAAATCTGACTGATGACTAAAGCCCGTCATCTGACGACCCTACAAGTGGTAGTGCCAAGAGAGAGATCCTTTGAGCTCTCCTGGACCGCAGTGTGCTGTGAGCGGCATCTCCCTCATAGTGAGGCATCTCTGAGAGCCCCCTAAACTCTCCAGTTTAGCTAATAGGGAGATCATCTGGCTGGGCCGATCCTGCTGCTCACTGACACTCAGCCCTTCGCCCGCTGAGGAGTGCTTCCAGAGCTGCTGTGAGTATTGTGCTCTGCTTTTACTTTTCACTGCACCAAGGGCAGCTTCAGCATAGGGATGCATCTAGATCTGTGCACAGCCATCTAGCTCCATCTCAGTGTGTTGTGTTAGGTTGGATATTTAATTGCAAGCGCGTGTATATTAGCTTCAGTGATCAAGTGCTGTTAGAAATCCTGTGATTGAGTTTACAAATGCAAACTGCTGCTAGCTGGCATTTGTGATCCTTTAGATGAATACCAGGCCTGAGACTAAGATGGAATCCAGCTGCACGCAGACTGCTCTCAGAGAGGGATCTTAGAAAGCAAAGAGATCCAATCTGAACCTCGTGACTCAACAAGAGGGTCTCCCTTATTCCTTTCTGTTTGCAGTTTCTATACACATGATTTCAGTTGAATGCCGTATAAATCACTTGAATCCAGTCTTGGATAAATCCTTGCCGAGTCTGACACAATCTCTTTTTGTAGATGGTGGAGTGGGGCCTCGCCACCAAATCCTGAGGAATCCTGCTTTTAGAAATTCACATTAAAATCACTTTTGCTGGTATGTGTGGAAGTGATTCTTTCAGCAATCCTAAAGAGTTTCACAAGAAGCACGCGGGATTTCTCTGGGAAACCCATTCCAGTGTCTCACCACCCTCCCCGGAAAGAATTTCTTCAGAGAACATGGTTTCTGTTTCACTGCAGACAAAGGAGGCAGGAGAGAAGGGGTGGGGAGCACGCACCCCAGCCCCGACTCCGCACAGGGCAGCGAGGGGTGCTGCTCTTCACTACAGCACAGCTGGGCTGAACTGAGTCAGTGCTTACACAGAAACCTGTCCTTGTCCCTGATGAAGCTCTACAGCCCACAGGCTTCTCCACAAGTTCTAGCCCATCTGTTTTTCTAGTCACGTCTTGCCCAGTGTCACAAGCTGTGGCACAAGGGGAGGCCCTTGTTGCTGTTTCTCCTGGAACACAGGGAAGTAGAAAATGAAATACTTTTTTTAATAATGAAACCCATTCCAGTGACCACGGAAATTATGGAACAAGATGCTAGAGCCCTACAGGTTTTACCAGGAAGAGCTACAATTAGCTAAAAATTCCCTCCTGTGCTGTTTCCTTTCCCAGCCCATGGATACTTTCCTCAGTAATTGGCAAGTGCACATGACACAGCAAGAGATCTGTGTCAAGCAAGGCCAGGCAAGGCAAGGCAATGCAAGACAAAGGAAGGCAAAGCAAGGCTAGGGAAGGCAAGGCAAGGCAAGGCAAGAAATGGCAAGGCAAGACAAGGCAAGGCAACTCAAGGTAAGGCAAGGCAAGGCAAGGCCAGGCAAGGCCATGACAGGCAAGGCCAGGCCAGGCCAGGCCAGGCAAGGAAATGCAAGGAAAGGCAAGGCAATGCAAGGGCAGGGAAGGTAATGCTAGGCAAGGCAAGGCATGTCCAGGCCTGCCTAGGCCAGGAAAGGCCAGGCAAGTCATGGCAAGGCAAGGGAAGGCCAGGCCAGGCCATGCCAGGCAAGGCAAGGCAAGGCAAGGCAAGGCCAGGCAAGTCAAGGCAAGGCCAGGCAAGTCAAGGCAAGGCATGGCTAGGCAAGGCATGGCAAGGGAATTAAAGGCATGGCAGAGAAGGGAAGGCAAGGCAAGGGAAGGCCAGGCAAGGCAAGGCAAGTGAAGCCCAGGCAAGGCGAAGGAAGGCAAGTCAGGGCAAGGCAAAGCAAGACAAGGAATGGCAAGGGAAGGAAAATCACAGCAAGGCATGGCAAGACAAGGGAAGGTAAGGCAAGGGAAGTCAATTCAAGGGCAGGCAAGAAAAGGCAAGGCAAGGCAAGGCTAGGCAAGGCATGGCAAGGGAATTAAAGGCATGGCAGAGAAGGGAAGGCAAGGCAAGGGAAGGCCAGGCAAGACAAGGCAAGGGAAGGCCAAGCAAGGCAAGGCAAGTGAAGCCCAGGCAAGGCAAAGGAAGGCAAGTCAGGGCAAGGCAAAGCAAGACAAGGAATGGCAAGGGAAGGAAAATCATAGCAAGGCATGGCAAGACAAGGGAAGGTAAGGCAAGGGAAGTCAATTCAAGGGAAGGTAAGAAAAGGCAAGGCAAGGCAAGGCATGGCAAGGGAAGAAAAGGAATGGCAAGGAGACGCAAGGCAAAGCGAGGCAAGACAGGGCAAGGCAAGACAGGACAAGGCAAGGCAAGGCATGGCAAAGGAAAGAAAGGCATGGGAAGGCAGGGCAAGGCAGGGGAATGCAAGGCAAGGCAATGCAAGGGAAAGTGAGGCAGGGCAAGGAAAGGCAAGGCCATTCCAGGCCAGGCAAGGCAAAGAGAGGCTATGCAAGGCGATGCGAGGCAAGGCAAGGGAACGCCAGGCAATGCAAGGCAAGGACAGGCAAGGCAAGGCAAGGACAGGCAAGGCCAGAGCAGGACAGGCAATGCCAGGCCAGGCATGGCAAGGCAAGGCAAGGGAAGGGAAGGCAAGGCAAGGCCAGGCAAGGTAAGGCAAAGAAAGGGCAGGCAAGGCAAAGCAAAGCAAGGCAAGGCAAGGCAAGGGAATGCAAGGCAGGACAATGCAAGGCAAGGCAAGGCAAGGCATGGCAATGCCAGGCAAGGCAATGCAAGGCAGGGCAATGCAATGCAAAGGAAGGCAATGCAAGGCAATGCAAGGCAATACAAGGCCAGGCAAGGCAAGGCAAGGCAAGGCAAGGCAAGGCAAGGCAATGCCAAACAAGGCCAGGCATGGTAAGGCAAGGCAAGGCAAGGCAAGGCAAGGCAAGGCAAGGCAAGGCAATGCCAGACAAGGCCAGGCATGGTAAGGCAAGGTAAGGCAAGGCAAGGCAAGGCAAAGCAAGGCAAGTCAAGGCCAGGCCAGCCCAGGAAGGACAAGGCAAACCAAGGCAAAGAAAGCCCTGCAAGGCTAGGAAAGGCCACATCAAGCAGGGCAAGGCCAGGTTAGGCCAGGCCAGTCAAGGCAATGGAAGGTACGGAAAGGCAATTCAATGCAAGGCAAAGCAAAGCAAGGCCAGGCCAAGCCATGCCAGGAAAGGCCAGGCAAGATAAGTCAATGCAAGGCAAGACCAGGCGATGCAAGGCAGGGAAAGACAAGGCAAGGCCATGCAAGGCCAGGTAAGGCCAGGCCAGGCTAGGCCAGGCCAGGCCAGGCAAGGCCAGGCTAGGTCAGTCCAAGCCAGGCAAGACCAGGCAATGCAAGGCAAGGCAAATCAAGGCAAGGCCAGGCAAGGCCAGGCTAGGCCAGGCTAGGCCAGGCCAGGCCAGGCAAGGCAAGGAAATGCAAGGCAAGGCAAAGTAAGGCAAGGCCAGGTAAGGCCAGGCTCGGCCAGGCTAGGCCAGTCCAGGCCAGGCTAGGCCAGTCCAGGCCAGGCAAGGCAAGGAAATGCAAGGCAAGGCAAAGGAAGGCCAGGGCAGGCAAGGCAAAGGAAGGCCAGGCCAGGCAAAGCAAAGCAAGGCCAGGCAAGGCAAGGCCAGGCAAGGCCAGGCAAGGCCAGACAAGGCAAGGCAATGCCAGCAATGCAAGGCAAGGCCAGGCAAGGCAAGGGAAGGACAGGCAAGGCAAGACAAAGACAGGCAAGGAAATGCCAGGCAAGGCCAAGCCAGGCAATGCCAGGCAAGTCCAGGTAATGCAAGGCAAGGCAATACAAGGCAAGGCATTACAAGGCAAGGCAATGGAAGGAAGGCGCATCAAGGCAAGGCCAGGCCAGGCCAAGTCAGGCAAGGCTAGGCAAGGCAAGTGTCGTGGTTTAAAACTAGTCAGGCAGCTCGTTCACTCACTTCCCCCCTTCCTGCCCTCCCCCTACTCCCAGAGGGACAGAGGGGAGAATCGAAAAGAATACAACTCCCACAGGTTGCGATAAGAACAGTTTAGTAACTCAGGTATAACACAAATCACTACTGCTACCACCAAGAATACTAATGATAAAGGAAGTAACAAGGGGAGAGTATACAACACCTCAGCACCAGCCGACAGATAACTCGCCCCGCAGCCTGACCAAGCACCGACCGATACCTCCTCTAACCTGGAGTCCTAGCCCTTCCAGGTAACTCTCAGTTACATCCTGGGAATGACGTCTGGTGGTATGGAATACCTCTTTGGTCAGTTTGGGTCAGGTGTCCTGTCTCAGATTCCTCCCAGCTTCCCCTCGTCCCTCGCAGAGCATGAGGCTCACAAATGTCCTTGGTCAGAATAAACATGACTTTGCAAAAACTAAAAACATTGCTGTTATCAGCTCTGCTCCCAGGGCGAAAGTCAAAACACAACGCTGAACCAGCTACTAAGGTGAAATATGACTGCTACTGCTAAACCAGTATCCAGCCCTGATTGCATACCATTCACGTCATGCCCAGGTCCTACATTTTCAATATGCCATTGCTCTTACATATATACATCCATATATACACACGGACAGTGAGAAAGAGATCATTTCTTAGCGCAGGGACCAATCCCTATAAAGCTGCTGAGTCCATTCGGTCCATGATACCGGGTTTCATCTCTTATAACAGTCCTTCAGAACAGGAGAGGCTGTGTGCAGTGTTCACACAAGTGAACCTCCTGGGCAATAGCGTCCATTGCTAATTCCACCCCTTCATCATGAGTTCACCTGTATGTTGCATCTCTGCCCTGATGGCCTGAAGTGCTATGGGCCCACCAGGCTCAAAATAATTCACTGTCCCCTTCAGCAGTTTCTGCCCCTTGTTGCTGGGGACTCCATACAGCTGCCTTCCATCTCTGATGCTTCCAAAACACTGGAGGGGCCTAGTTTACTAGATACTTGCCCATACTGTCCCACACATCCTGCCACTCATGACTGTACAGCCTTGAGGAAAATCTCTTGGTCCTCCAATATCAACCATAGACAAGACCCAAACTCGACTCTGCTTAACTTTTGAGATCACACAAAATGGTGGTGGGTAAAACACAGTCTGTGTGTCTGCCAGCATGCTGATCCCCACCACAATCAGCAGGAAGGTCCCAAGGGTACCCAAAGGCCATTCAAAACCTTCAGACCTCTCAAACGATGCTGCTGTACTTGTCACTGGGGCTGGGGTAGCTGCTGTGCTTGCTGGCACTCCCACCACCAGCTTCCCTTTTCCTGAGTCCAGCTCTTCCTCCTCTGCCTTGCTGGGAAATGCTGCGTGGTCTCCTGCATCCTCCTGGGGCTCGCCTGGCGGCTTCCAGGGAATGCTCTCGGCCGTCGTGGGGCTGGGCTCGGTCACGGGTCTCGGCTCCTCCACCGCCTTCTCCCACTGCTCTGCAGCCACCTCCTTCTACCCCTCAACAGCCCTGACATCCCCCACCAGTAGCCGCTGCCTGCCGGCCTCCAGCCCCGCTCCCCCCACCTCTTGGTCCCGGGGCTGCTCTCCCGGGCCAGTTGGGCAGCTGCTGGCTCCCTCGCCCGCTCCCCCTCGGCTCCCCGCAGCCTCTTGAAGATGGAGGTGAGGACTAGGGCCACGACGGGGCAGAGCGGCGTACAGGTACAGGTACAAGTCCACGGCCACGTCCGTCCTGCGCTGCTGCTGGAGCCTCCCCGTATTACAAGTTATTGCACAAGGGGGAATGGCTTTAAGCTGAAAAAAGGGGATATTTAGCTTGACTTTAGGAGGAAGTTGTTCCCTTTAAGGGTGGTGGGACACTGGCACAGGGTGCCCAGAGAAGCTGTGGCTGCCCCATCCCTGGCAATGTTCAAGACTGGATTGGATGGGAGTCACCTTTGCTCTGAAGCAGTGAAGTCCAGCTCTGCTTTGCACAACGCATGTCAGATGAAATCCAACGTGGTTGTAAAGTTTTCTACACGTACTCATGATTTGGATGTGTGTGGGCTGCACAACTGAAGCTCAGCATGGCCTTAGAATCATTTTGTCTGTTATATATTTACTGGCATAACATTGCTGAGGTTGTTTTGGGGGGTATAAAACATTATTTCTTTGAAAGAAAATCAGAAGAGTATTGAAACAGGGAGAAGTTCTCAGCTCTTTGAAGCTTAGTGCAGAGCCAGGGGAGCTGCAGCATCCATCAGTCCTTTCCATTTCCCCTGTGCTCAAACTTGCACTGCCTGTAAGATGCCTTCACACATAAACTGATCTGAAGAACCCCCACAAACATCTGTCGTGTGTGGAGAGCAGGGCAGCACGGTTTCAAAGGGCAGGTCACAAAGCTCTCATGGGCAGAAGCAGAGGACTGCGTGCAGCAGAGCATGGCCAGCAGCCACCTCCAGTGCCAGACCCCAAGAGAGCTGCCTGAATGCGCCCTCCCCTTTAGATCAGCTTGCTGAGGGATGTTCAATGCATCTCTTGAATTGACACTATAGTAGCAGCCTACAACTACTTGAAATGTGGCTTCAGAGATGATGTAGTTTTTCTTGCTAGCAGGAAGAGAAGGAAACCTCTACAAAGTGCAGCTTGGAAGGTTCAGACTCAAAGTTAGGAAAGAGAAATGTCTCTCAAAAGGTGGACTTGTGGTGCAAGAGGTCACCCAGAGGAAGTCTGGCTCAGCCCATGGCTTTGTGTTTCAAGGAACAGACAGCGATGGGTGCAGAGATGGGACTGAAGGTACAGAAATGCCAGGTGAGAGCTAGGTGGGAAAGCAAGATGGGGGTCACCAGATGAAGGGAAAGAAGTGCAGGCATGGGCCAGTGAAGGACAGCCTGAAGCAGAGATGACAGGGTTCTGGCATGGCTGAAAGGCCCGAAAGAACAAATGGCCTCTGTGCCCTGGGCTATGGCAGTTGCCTCTTTCATCAAGGCCTATGAGGAGAACTTCCATTCTCAGTATTTCAGGCTCTGCTTCTCCATGGCCTGTGGTCAGGGCTTGGCTTTTCTGCATCATCAAACAAACCAAGGGTTTTCTCACCATCAGACACCTGCACTTTGCCTTTGTCTCCCTGTAATCACAGCCTGCAGTTACTTGCTTTAACGAGTCCCTGGGGAGGCTTTGTCAGCAGCAGCCCTCAGTGGGGCCCATTAATGCTGAAGGCACTTGGGGCTTTGTTTCTGACTTGGACTTCTTGAGAGGTTTCCTCAGTCTCCTCTCAGCCCCTGAGGTTCACGGACTCACCCCAAATACACCGTGGGGCTCATTAAACCCTGATGAGCCATGTCTCACTGTGTAGTTTTTGTCAAGTCTTCCAGATTGTCTTCCAGGGAACTGGGGAGGTTTCCAAGTGCAGGAAGATTACAAAGGGCATCTGATAGAAGTTATTTGAAAGGGTTATTTGAAACGAAAATCTATGAAAGATGAGAGGAATGAAGGACGTGGTGTAACAGGCAGGACAGTGGCAGTGCAGTTGCAGGGGAAGATCGGCATTCCTTTGGGATCCCCCTTGTGAAAGGTCATTGGATTGGCAGAGGTCTCTTGGGAGAGAGGACAAGGCCATGTTGCAGTTACCTTTGATAAAGGTGCCAAGGGCAACCCAGGGGAGCCCAGGCTGTACAAGCTGCCTTTGGTGAGGCGTGTGCCAGCATCAGAGTCCTCTTGGGGGACATCTCTGGGCACCTAAAAGCCATCCGAAGGGTAACTGCTGCCTGGCCAAGCTGAGAGCCTGCAGTTGTGTGTGAGGAGGCAAAGAGTGGATGTGGTTTCCCTCAGCTTCAGCACAGCTCTTGGCACCATCTCCCTCAACGCTGCTGTACCCAAGGGAAGCCATTGCAGCCTGGGTGGGTGGACAAAGAGGAGGGTGAATCACTTGTGTCAGCAGAGCCAGCTCCAACAGTTGAGGAGCCACCAGGGACATCCCAGGAACCAGGAGATGCAGGTGCCTGCTCCCAGGCTGTCACTTCCACAGCCACCACGACTCCACAAGGAGCAGCATCAGCCAGGGCCCTTCTTCTGCCCCAGTACCCGCAGAGCCAGCAGTGCCGCCATGAGTCAGGAATGTTGGGCACTGGGTCCCCAGGTGAGGGCAGACCAGGTCGACAACACCGCAGCGGCAGCAGGAGGCCAGAGAGACGCTGCTGCTGCACTGCACGGCTCTGCGTGTGCAAGGTGATCTCAGAGAAAACTCCAGGAACAAACTCACCACCAAAGTTTTCAAGCTGACAAGCAGGTATTCTTTATTGCGGCGCCGGCAGACACGGGGGATAGCTCCTCCTAATGTGTGTCCCCCAGTTGCCACACAAGCCGTCCTTTCATAGTCCCTGGGCATGCATACATATTCATGAGGCTACGTATGGATTACATCATTTTCCAGAAAGTTCCCCGCATGCGTACAGAATTGTGGGGGTGGTCTCTGAGGGTTGTTTACTTCCTCCAACGATCTTCATCACTTCTGGCAGCTTTGAAGCACACACAGTAGATGCTCATACCAACTTCTTTGGTTTGTTTACACCACAGACATAACAATCCTCCTGTCCTTCTACTTATCAATTAGTTTAACTGCAGCCCATCCTGGACACCTGCCATTCCCAGATACCCCTTATCCCTGTCTCCTGTTCTTCTAGCCTGTTTTTCTTACACTCATTTTGTACTAAGGTCATAAGGGCCTAAAACTACGTCAGCTATAATGGTTTATCTTACATGAGAAAGAATTCTCAGCCTGTTCTCTAGCCGCGGTCTGGTTTTTTTTATGTGTATCATGCACCTCAGTAATTTTCCATTGCTACTGTTACAAAGCCATCAAACAACATTACTTAAAACTGATTCTAAAGGTATATATATTTCATTTTGTAATGTTTTGCCTCCCCCCTTGTCTCAAATTCCCCCTTTTTCTGTCCTTTTGCAAATTCTTTTGCAACATTTTTTATATTACCATTACCATCTAAAGACTTTTTGAAATAATTTCCCATTTCTACTTGGTGCTTAATTTCGTTCCTTTGCCAATCGTCATAACTGATCATAGACCATTTACAACAGCAGAGGGAACATTGTATCATACCACAAGTAATCAATATTAAAACAAATAACATCAATATTCCTCAACCAGGAGAGGTTCAGGTAACCATGAAGTTATTTTTTTCCATATTTCTTCAAAACCCCAGGAGGTGTCATCCATGGCCATTTCATGAAATATCTTAGTTTGTTTCCAAATTTCCTCCAGATCTGTTTCGATTCTGCCACTTCAGTCTGTATAGGAACAACAACTTTCATTGATTATGGAAGAAAACCCTCCTTGTCATGCCAATAACATGTCTAGAGCTATTCAGTTTTGTAATACCACTTTAGACGGGCTGGTTATCTCTTGTTGTTCTGCCTGAATTATATCAATGGTTTTACTTTCCATTTCCTCTATGTTTGCTGAGATATTTACAATTGCCTTCTCTAATTCACTTACTCCCAAAGATGGAATTAGCTCTCTTACAAAACTATGAAATGCAGTGTGCCATTCAATAATAGGGTTAAACCCTCTCTTAATCTGTTTAGCAAAACTTCTAATCCAGGTCCCAGAAGGATACCTGTTGATAATAGTAAAATTGGGTATTACAGCACCTAAGGTGCATGCCTCCTTCCAGCTGGGGGGCAGAGTCCTATAAGCATTTTCTCCACATAACCAGTACCTTTAGGAACAGGCCATCACTGAACTACAATACCATCTATATTAATAAGCACGATCGCAATTTGAATGGTGACCTACATCTGTGGCATTGAAACAAGCATGATCTCCTACCCTGGTTCCTGGTGTAATACATCTTTGTGCACAGGTGTAATGTTTATTACCTGGATTAGGATTAACTATTCCAAAGTTTAACCTTTCCTTCGAATACAGATTGCTAGTGTTCACCCACAAATTTGTCCATGAGGCAGTGTTTGGAATTGGAACTCCAATTAATGGGAGATCCAGGCTTTCTCCTGATTTAGGCAACTGTGCACACACCCAATAGTCAGTACGATTAAAAACATTAGTAATATTCTGCACTAACTTCAGGTGTAAGTTCTGGTCCCAAGCTTGTGCTCCAGTTATCATATGAGTCCAAATTATGACCGACGCAATTTCATACGTAAGGGTCCTGAAGGTTCGATCCGCCATGTCTTCTCTGGCTCTGGTGCTTTCTTAATTCTTGAATGATGTATCCAAGCAGGTTGTTCCTTTATCTTCACTGCTGTAAAGGTGGTCAGTAATATTGTAGGGGAGTCGTAGAAGAGTCATAGTGTGGTAGAGGAGGCATAGAGGAGTCAGATGGCTAACAGACGGCTCATAGAGCAATCTTAGGAGTCATAGTAGAGTCACAATGGGGGTCATAGAGGGGTCATAGAGGCATCATAGTGGCATCATAGAGGAGTCATAGAGGTGTCTTAGGGGAGTCATAGAGGAGTCATAGAGGTGTCATAGAGGAGTCCTAGAGAAGTCATACAGGAGTCCTGGATGAGTCATAGAGAGGTCATAGAGCAGTCGTAGAGGAGTCATGGAGGGGTCATAGAGGACTCATAGATGGGTCATTGAGTGGTCATAGAGGAGTCACAGAGGGGTCATGGAGAAGTCATAGAGGAGTCATAGAGGTGTCATGGAGGATTCATGGAGGAGTCATAGAGGAGTCATGAAGGAGTCATACAGCAGTCTGAGAGGAGTCTTGATGTCAAAAGTCACAGAGGTGTCATCGAGAAGTCATAGAGCAGTCATACAGCAGTAACAATGTAGTCATAGAGGAGTCATGGACGAGTCATAGAGGAGTCATAGTGACATAGAGGAGTCACAGAGGTGTCATAGAGGTGTCCTAGAAAAGTCAGAGAGGAGTCACAGAGGAATCAGAGAGTCATAGGGCAGTCATAGAGAAGTCATAGAGTCATAGAGGAGTCACAGAGGCTTCATAGAGGTTTCATAGAGGAGTCATAGAGGAGTCATAGACGGGTCATAGAGGCGTCACAGAGGCATCATAGAGGTGTCATAGAAAAGTCATCCTGTCCAAGACTCATAGAGGATTCGGAGAGGAGTCATAGAGTCATAGAGTCATGGAGGTGTCATAGAGGACTCATAGAGGAGTCGTAGAGGAGTCATAGAGGAGTCATAGTGTTATAGAGGAGTCATAGAGGAGTCATAGAAGAGTCAGGGGCTCATTGACGACTCAGAGGAGTCATAATAGTCATAGTGGAGTCAGAGGGGTCATAGATGCGTCATAGAAGCATCATAGATGTGTCATAGAGGAGTCATAAAGGTTTCATAGAGTTATAGAGGAGACATTCAGGAATCATAGGGGAGTCATAAAAGAGTCATAGAAGAGTCATAGAGGAGTCATAGAGGAGTCAGAGGAGTCAGAGGAGTCATAGAGGACTCATAGAGGGGTCATAGAGAAGTCATAGAGGAGTCATAGAGGAGTCATAGAGGAGTCATAGAGGAGTCATACTGTCCTAGAGTCAAAGAGGGGTCATAGAAGTGTCATAGTGTCATAGAGTCATAGGGGTGTCATAGAGGAGTCATAGAGCAGTCAAATATCAGTCATAGAGGAGTCATAAAGGAGTCATAGAGGAGTCATAGAGCAGTCAAATATCAGTCATAGAGGAGTCATAAAGGAGTCATAGAGGAGTCATACAGCATTCACAGGGGAGTCATAGAGAGTCATAGAGAAGTCATAGAAGAGTCATGGAGGAATCATGGAGGTGTCATAGAGGAGTTATAGAGGAGCCATTGTGTCATAAGGGCATAGCGGAGTCATAGACAGGTCGTAGAGAAGTCATAGAAGTTTCATTTAGTGGTCATAGAGGAGTCATAGAGGGGTCATGGAGGAGTCATAGAGAAGTCATAAATTCATACATGTGTCATAGAGGAATCAGAGAGGAGTCACAGGAGTCATAGAGTAGTCGGAGAAGTCATAGTGGAGACATAGAGGAGTCATAGAGTAGTCATAGAGGTGTCATAGAGGAGTCATATAAGAGTCATGGAAGAGTCATAGAGGAGTCATAGAGGAGTTATATTGGAGTCATAATGGAGTCATAGAGAAGTCATGGAATAGTCATGGAGGAGTCATGGAAGAGTCATAGAGAAGTCATAGCGGAGTCATAGGCGTGTCATAGGGGACTCATAGAGGAGTCATAGGGGAGTCATGGAGGAGTTGTAGATGAGTCATAGAGGAGTCATACTGGAGTCATAGAAGAGTCCTAGGGGACTCATAGAGGAGTCCTAGAGGAGTCAAAGAAGATTCTTAGAGGCATCTTAGAGGAGTCATATAGGATTATTAGAGGGTTCATTGAATAGTCACAGATGAGTCATAGAGGATTTATAGTGGAGTTATAGTGGAGTCATAGTGGAGTCATAGAGGAGTCATAGAATGGTCAAAGTGGAGTCATAGAGGAATCATAGAGGATTCAGAGAGGAGTCAGAGAGGAGTCAGAGAGTCATAGAGGTGTCACAGAGTCACAGATGTGTCATAGAGGCGTTATGGAGGAGTTAAGGAGGATTCATAGATGAGTCGTGGTGGAGTCATAATGAAATCATAGAGGAGTCATATTGGATTCATACAGGAGTCATAGAATAGTCAAAGAGGAATCATAGAGGAGTCATAGAGGAGTAAGAGAGGAGTCAGAAAAGAGTCAGAGATTCACAGAGGAGTCATAGAGTCATAGATGTGTCATAGAGGAGCCTTGGAGGAATCAGGAAGGAGTCATAGTGGAGTAATAGAGGAGTCGTATAGCTTTCATGGAGGAGTCATAGAGGGGTCATGGAGGAGTCATAGAGGGGTCATGGAGGAGTCATAGAGGAGTCATGGAGGAATCATAGAGGAGTCATAGAGGAGTTGGAGGCATCATAGATTCATAGATGTGTCATAGAGGAGTCATTGTGTCATAAAGTCATAGAGGTTTTATGCAGGAGTCATTGAGGGGTCGTAGCAGAGTCATAGAATGGTCATTCTGTGGTCATAGAGGAGTCATAGATAGGTCGTAGAGAAGTCATAGGGGTGCCTTAGAGGAGTCATAGAGGATTCTTAGAGGAGTCTTAGAGGAGTCATATTGGAGTCAGAGAGGAGTCATAGAGGAGTCGTAGAGGAGTCGCAGATTACTCACAGAGAAGTAGAGGAGTGGAAGAGGAATTGTAGATTAGTCATAGAGGTGTCAGAGGATTCATAGAGAAGTCATAAGGGAGTCATAGATTCATAGATGTGTTGTAGAGCATTCATCGAAGTGTCATAGAGGAGTCATTGCCTAAAGTCATAGAGGATTCATACAGGAGTGATAGAGGAGTCATAGAGGAGTCATAGAGAAGTCATAGAGGAATCATAGAGAAGTCATAGAGGAGTCAGAGAGTCAATAAGGTGTCAGAGCAGTCAATAAGGAGTCCTACAGGAGTCATAGAGGAGTTGTGGAGGAGTCATAGAGGAGTCATAGAGGAGTCATAGAGGAGTTGGAGAGTAGACATAGTATCACAGAGTTATAGGGGTGTCATAGAGGAGACAGAGGACTCAAAGAGGATTCATAGAGGAGTCATAGTGTCTTAGAGGAGTCAGAGAGGAGTCAGAGAGGCATCAGAGAGGTGTCCTAGAGGAGTGCTAGAGGAATCCTAGAAAAGTCCTAGTGGAGTCTTAGAGGAGTCCTAGAGGAGTCATGGAGGGGTTATTGGGTGTTCATAGAGGAGTCTTAGATGAGTCATGGAGGATTCATAGAGGAGTCTTAGAGGGGTCATGGAGGAGTCATAGGGGCATCTTAGGATGGTCATAGAGCAATCATAGTGGAGTCATAGAGGAGTAATAGAGTCAAAGAGGAGTCATAGGGGGGTCATAGAGGAGTCATAGAGGAGTCATAGTGTCATAGTCATAGAGGAATCGTAGAGAACTCGTAGAAGAGTCATAGAGGAGTCATAGGGGAGTCATGGATTCATAGATGTGTCATAGAGCATTCATAGATGTGTCATAGAGGAGTCATAGGGGAGTCATAGATTCATAGATGTGTCACAGAGCATTCATAGCGATGTCATAGAGGAGTCATAGAGTAGTCATTGTTCCATGAAGTCATAGAGGATTCATACAGGAGTCATAGAGGAGTCATAGAGGAGTCACAGAGGAGTCAATAAGGTGTCAGAGCAGTCAATAAGGAGTCCTACAGGAGTCATAGGGGAGTCATGGAGGAGTCATGGAGGAGTCATAGAGGAGTCATAGAGGAGTAATGGAGGTGTCATAGGGGAGTCAGAGAGTAGTCATAGTATCATAGAGTCATAAGGGTATCATAGAGGAGACAGAGGACTCAAAGAGGATTCATAGAGGAGTCATAGTGTCGTATAGGAGTCACAGAGGAGTCATTGAGTAGTCACAGAGGAGTCATAGGGGAGTCATAGCAAAGTCATAGCCGAATCATAGAGGAGTCATAGTGGAGTCATAGAGATGTCGTAGAGGAGTCCTAGCGGAGTCATAGAGGAGTCCTAGAGGAGTCATAGAAGAGTCTAAGGGCAGTCATATAGGTGCCACAGAGGAATCATAGAGTAGTCATAGTGGAGTCAGACTGGAGTCATAGTGGAGTCCTAGAAGTGTCATAGAGGAGTCATAGCGGAGTCCTAGAGGAGTCATAGAAGAGTCATAGTGGAGTTTTAGTGGAGTCATAGAGGTGTCATAGGGGAGTCCTAGAGGAATCCTAGAATAGTCCTAACGGAATCATAGATGACTCATAGAGGAGTGTTAGAGGAGTTCTAGGGGAGTCATAGACGAGTCACAGAGGAGTCATAGAGTCAAAGATGAGTCATAGTGGAATCACAGAGGAGTCATTAAGGAGTCAGAGAAGTGTAACAGAGGAGTCACAGAGGAGTCACGGAGGAGTCCTTGAGGAGTCATAGTGTCATAGAGAAGTCATAGAGGAGTGAAAGAGGAGTCAATGAGGGATCAGAGAGGAGTCAGAGAAGAGTCATAGAGGATTCATAGAGTTGTCATACAGGGGTCACAGTGGAGTCACAGTGCAATCACATTATAGTTATAGAGGTGTCATAGAGGCGTCCAAGAGTAGTCACAGAGATGTCATGGAGGAGTCACAGTGTCATGGATATGTCATACAGATGTCCTAGAGGAATCCAAGAGGAGTCCTAGAGGAGTCCTAGTGGAGTCATATTGGAGTCAAAGTGTAGTCATAGTGGAGTCAAACAAGAATCACAGTTCAGTCATAGAGGAGTCATAGAGGTGTCACAGAGGAATCATAGAGTTACAGAACAGTCTTAGAAGGAGTCATAGAGGAGTCTTAGAGGAGTCAAAGAGGAGTCATAGTGGAGTCAAACAGGAGTCACAGAGGAGTCACAGAGGAGTCACAGGGGAGTCATAGAGTTATAGAGAAGTCCTACAGGAGTCCTAGAGGAGTCAAAGAAGAGTCATAGTGGAGTCAAAGAGGAGACATTGTATAATCATAGAGGAATCAAAGAGGAGTCACAGAGGAGTCATAGAGTCATAGAGGAGTCATAGAGGAGTCATAGGAGAGACATGAATGAATCATAGTGAAGTCATAGAGTCATCAAAGAGGCGTAATATAGGCGTCAGAGAGGAGTCAGAGAGGAGTAGATGAGTCATTGAGGAGTCATATTGTTATAGAGGAGTCATAGAGGAGTCATAAAGGAATCATAGTGGAGTCATAGGGGCGTCACAGAGGCGTCATAGAGACGCCTTAGAGGAATAATAGATCAGACATAGAGGCGTCAATGAGCGGTCATAGAGGAGTCATAGAGGTGTCATAGAGGAGTCGGAGTCGAGTTAGAGAGGAGTCAGAGAGTCATAGAGTAGTCATAGTGTCATAGAGGAGTCATAGAGGAGTCAGAGAGAAGTCATAGAGGAATCATAGAGGAGTCAGAGGAGTCATACAGGGCTCACAGTGGAGTCCCGGTGGAGTCAAGGTGGAGTCATAGAAGAGTCATAGACGAATCATAGAGGTGTCTTAGAGTCATAGAGGAGTCATAGAGGTGTCTTAGAGTCATAGAGGAGTCGTAGCATCATAGAGGAATCATACTGTCATAGAGGAGTCATAGAGGAGTAATCCAGGCGTCATAGAGGCATCATAGAGGCATCCAAGAGGAGTCATAGATGCGTCATAAAGGAGTCATAGAGGAGTCATAGAGGAGTCATAGAGCAGTCCTAGAGGAGTCCTAGAGAAGTCATAGTGGACTCAAAGAGGAGTCATAGTGGAATCATAGAGAAGTCACAGAGGAGTCACAGAGAAGTCATAGAGGAGTCATAGTGTCATAGAATAGTCAGAGAGGTCAATGAGGGGTCAGAGAGGAGTCATAGAGGCTTCATAGATGCATCAGAGGCATCCAAAAGGAATCATAGACGAGTCATTCACGAGTCATAGAGGAGTCATAGAATCATGGATGTATTATAGAGAAGTCCTAGAGGAGTCCTAGAGGAGTCCTAGATGAGTCTTAGAAGAGTCATAATGGAGTCATAGGGGAGTCTTAGATGGGTCATAGAGGAGTCAAAGAGGAGTTAGAGAGGAGTCACAGAGGAGTCACAGAGGAGTCATAGAGTTACAGAGGAGTCATAAAGGAGTACTGGGGAGTCATACAAGAATCATAGTGGAGTCATAGAGGCGTCATAGTGATGTCATAGAGGCACCTTTGAGGCGACATTGAGGCGTCATAGATTAGTCATAGATGTGTCATAGAGGGGTCACAGAGAGCTAAACGAGGGGTCAGAGAGGAGTCAGAGAGGAGTCCTAGAGGAGTCTTAGAAGAGTCATAGAGGAGTCATAGAGGAGTCATGGTGGAATCATTGAGGTGTTGTTCAAGTGTCAGGGAGGATTCATGGAGAAATCACAGCGGCGTCACAGATGAGTCATAGAAGAGTCATAGAGGAGTCATAGAGGAGTCATAGAGGAGTCATAGAGAAGTCATAGTGTCATAGAGAAGTCATAGAGGAGTCAAAGAGGGGTCAATGAGGAATTGTGAGAGATGAGTCATAGAATAGTCTTAGAAGAGTCATAGAGGAGTCATAGAGGAGTCATGCAGGGGTCACAGTGGAGACACAGAGGAGTCACAGTGGAGTCATAGAGGCTTCACAGAGGCATTATAGCAGCGTCATAGAGACGTCCAAGAGGAGTCATAGAAGAGTCGTAGAGGTGTCATAAAGGAGTCATAGTGTCATACAGAGTCATAGAGGAGCCATAGAGGAGTCATACAAGGGTCATAGAGGAGTCATAGTGGAGTCATAGAGAGGTCATAGAGGAGACATAGAGGAGTCAGAGAGGAGTCATAGATTTATAGAGGATTCATAGAAGAGTCATAGGGGAGTCATATAAGAGTCATTGAGGAGTCATAGAGGAGTCCCAGTGGAGTCTCAGTGGAGTCACAATACAGACACAGTGGAGCCATAGAGGCGTCATAAAGGTGTCATAGAGGCATCATAGAGGCGTTCAAGAGGAGTCATAGAGGAGTCATAGAGCAGTCATAGAGGAGTCAAAGAAGAGTCATAGAGTAGTCATAGAGGAGTCATAGAGGATTCATAGATTTGTAATGGAGGAGTCATGTAGGAGTCATAGAGAAGTCATAGAGGAGTCACAGAGGAGTCATAGAGGAGTCATACAATGGTCACAATCTAGTCACAGTGGAGTCACAGAGGAGTCATACGACGGTCACAATCTAGTCACAGTGGAGTCACAGAGGAGTCATAAAAGCTTCATAGAGGCATCATACAGGCGTCATAGAAGCGTCACAGAGTTGTCATAGAGGTGTCCAAGAGGAGTTATAGAAGAGTCATAGACAAGTCATAGAGGAGTCATAGAGCATTCAAATATCTTTCATAGAGGAATCAGTCATAGAGTTATAGAGGAGTTATAGACGAGTCATAGAGGAGTCAGAACATTCAAATATCTGTCATAGACAAATCATAGTCATAGAGTTATAGAGGAGTTATAGACGAGTCATAGACGAGTCATAGACAAGTCATAGAGGAGTCATAGAGCATTCAAATATCTGTCATAGACAAATCATAGTCATAGAGATATAGAGGAGTGGTAGAGGAGTCATAGAGTAGTCATAGAGTTATAGCAAAGTCATAGAGGAGTCATAGTGTTATAGAGGATTCATAGAGGAGTCATAGTGTTATAGAGGATTCATAGAGGAGTCACAGGGTAGTCATAGTAGAGTCATAGTGGAGTCATAGAGGAGTCATAGAGGAGTAATAAAGGAGTCATAGAGGAGTCATAGAGGAGTCAGTGGAGTCACAGTGGAGTCATAGAGGCATCGTAGGGGTGTCGTAGGTTGGTTCAAGAGGAGACATAGAAGAGTCATAGAGGAGTCATAGAGGAGTCAAAGAAGAGTATTAGAACAGTAATAGAGGAGTCATAGAGGAGTTGTAGAGTGTTCATAGATGAGTAATAGCAGAGTCATAGAGGAGTCAGAGGAGTCATGAAGGAGTCATAGAGGAGTCATAGAGGAGGAATATAGGACTCATACAGGAGTCATAGAGATGTCATAGTATCATAGAGTCATAGAGAAGTCTTAGAGGAGTCATAGTGTCATAGAGTCATAGAGGAGTCTTAGAGAAGGCATAGAGCAGTTGTAGAGAAGTCAATAAGATGTCAGAGCAGTCAATAAAGAAGCATAGAGGAGTCATAGAGGTTTTATAGAGGAGTCATAGAGGAGTCATAGAATCATAGAATCATAGAATAGTTCGAGTTGGAAAGGACCTTAAGATCATCAAGTTCCAACCCCCCCTGCAATGGTGTCGTGGTTTAAACCCAGTCAGGTAACTTGTTCACTCACTCCCAGTGAGTGGTGCCGAGCTGACAACAATCGAGGTCCGTGTCCCCCCCCACCGGGGTTCTCCCCCACTCCCGGAGGAACGGGGAGGAGGATCGAAAAAATGCAACTCCCACGGGTTGAGACAAGAACAGCCCAGCAACCAATGTACACAAATCACCACCGCTACTATCAACTACAACAATGATAAGGGAAAATAACAAGGGAAGAGAATACAATACCACCGGCCAAGAAAACGAGTTCCACCCGGAAGCCCGTGTCCTCCTGGGTAACTCCCAGTCACCCCCCACCCCGGCCATGACGTGCTGTGGTATGGAATACCTCCCTGGCTAGCCCGGGTCAGGCGCCCCGTCTCTGCTTCCTCACAGCTTCCCCTCCTCCCTGGCAGAGCATGAGCCTCACAAAGTCCTTGGTCAGGGTAAACATCACTTAGCAACAACTGAAAACATCGACTTCACCAACACTGTTCTCAGGCTGGACCTCAAAACACAGCACTGCACCAGCTACCACAAAGGAGAAAAAAACAAACATGACTGCTACTGCTGAACCCAGGACATTATCCACCCCTTATTCCATACCATTCATGTCGTGCTCAGATCCCACATTTTCAATACACCATCGCTCTCCCATATATATACATCCATATACATACAGACCAAGAGGAAAAGATCATTTTCTTAGTGCATGGACCAATCCCTATATTCGGTCCATGATGCTCCAAGTTCATTCTCTGTTGGGATGATGGCTGGAGGGAAGTCAGGGCCAGTCGCTGGTGACCTGGAGACATCTAGTTGATGGGCTATAAAAGCATTACACAGCAGGCAACAGCATACAATTGAGTTCACTGGCTGTTTTCCCCTAAAATCAAATCCCCTTGAGGTATTCATCTGACTTCCCCATCTTCCCGCATTACCCACCAAGTATATCCAGGTCCCTGAGCAAAAGCAATCCCACGAGTGGGTTTGCCTTTACCTGAAGCAGGAATTACCCAGACTGTCTTCCCCAGCAAATTCTTCATATGCACCACGGGACCTTTGTCCCCCTCTACAAGATGTAAAAGTTCTGACTGGGCTGGGCCGGCCCTGTTGGCAGATCCTCTGGTGTTGACCAACCAGGTGGCCTTTGGTAAGTGTGTATCCCAATGCTTGAAAGTTCCCCCACCCATTGCTGTCAGTGTAGTTTTTAACAGCCCATTGTACCGTTCGATTTTCCCAGAGGCTGGTGCATGGTAGGGGATGTGATATACCCACTCAATGCCATGCTCTTTGGCCCAAATATCTATAAGGTTATTCCGGAAATGAGTCCCATTGTCTGACTCAATTCTCTCCGGGGAGCCGTGTCGCCACAAAATCTGTTTCTCAAGGCCCACGATAGTGTTCCAGGCAGTGGCATGGGGCACAGCGTATGTTTCCAGCCACCCGGTGGTTGCTTCCACCATGGTAAGCACATGGCGCTTGCCTTGGCGGGTTGTCGGCAGTGTGATATAGTCAATCTGCCAGGCCTCCCCATATTTATACTTCAACCATCGTCCTCCATACCAAAGAGGCTTTAACCGCTTGGCTTGTTTAATTGCAGCACATGTTTCACACTCATGAATAACCTGGGCAATAGTGTCCATTGTTAAGTCCACCCCTCGGTCACGGGCCCATCTATATGTTGCATCTCTGCCCTGATGGCCTGAAGTGTCATGGGCCCATCGGGCCAAAAATAATTCACCTTTATGTTGCCAATCTAAGTCCATCTGAGCCACTTCAATCTTAGCCGCTTTATCCACTTGTTGGTTGTTCTGGTGTTCCTCAGTGGCCCAACTCTTGGGTACATGGACATCTACATGACGTACCTTCACCACCAGGTTCTGCACCCGGGCAGCAATATCTTTCCACAGTGCAGCAGCCCAGATGGGTTTACCTTTGCGTTGCCAGTTGCTCTGCTTCCATTGCTTCAACCACCCCCACAGGGCATTTGCCACCATCCATGAGTCAGTATAGAGATAAAGTACTGGCCACTTTTCTCGTTCAGCAATGTCCAGGGCCAGCTGGATGGCTTTCACCTCGGCAAATTGACTCGATTCACCCTCTCCGTCAGCAGTTTCTGCAACTTGTCGTCCAGGACTCCATACAGCTGCCTGCCATCTCCGATGCTTTCCCACAATACGGCAAGAGCCATCAGTAAACAAGGCATACTGCTTTTCACTTTCTGACAGTTCATTATCTGGTGGGGCCTCTTCAGCACGCACCGCCTCCTCCTCTGGTGACATTCCAAAATCTTTGCCCTCTGGCCAGTCCATGATGACTTCTAGAATGCCTGGACGACTGAGATTTCCTATTTGAGTTCGTTGTGTAATTAGTGCAGCCCATTTACTCCATGTAGCATCAGTTGCATGATGTGTAGAGGAGACCCTGCCTTTGAACATCCAGCCCAGCACGGGCAACCGGGGTGCCAGAAGGAGCTGTGCTTCAGTGCCAATCACTTCCGAAGCAGCTCGAACCCCTTCATACGCTGCCAGTATCTCTTTCTCAGTTGGGGTATAGCTGGCCTCAGATCCTTTATATCCCCGACTCCAAAAGCCGAGGGGTCGACCTCGAGTCTCCCCTGGAGCTTTCTGCCGGAGGCTCCAGGTAGGACCGTTCTCCCCAGCTGCAGTGTACAGCACATTTTTTACATCTGGTCTGGTCCGGACTGGTCCAAGGGCTACTGCATGAACTATCTCGCGTTTAATTTGCTCAAAGGCTTGTTGCTGCTCAGGGCCCCATTTAAAATCATTCTTCTTCCGGGTCACATGATAGAGAGGGCTTACAATCGAACTGTAATTTGGGATGTGCATTCTCCAGAACCCCACTGCACCCAAGAAAGCTTGCGTTTCTTTCTTATTAGTTGGTGGAGACATTGCTGTTATCTTGTTGATCACATCTGTGGGGATCTGTCTACGTCCATCTTGCCATTTTATTCCCAAAAATTGAATCTCCTGTGCAGGTCCCTTGACCTTACTCCGTTTTATGGCAAAACCGGCTTTCAGCAGAATTTGGATTATTTTCCTCCCTTTCTCAAAGACTTCTTCCGCTGTATCGCCCCACACAATAATGTCATCAATGTATTGCAGGTGTTCTGGAGCTTGCCCCTGTTCCAGTGCAGTCTGGATCAGTCCATGGCAAATGGTAGGGCTGTGTTTCCACCCCTGGGGCAGTCGGTTCCAAGTGAACTGGACACCCCTCCAAGTAAAAGCAAACTGTGGCCTGCACTCTGCTGCCAAAGGAATTGAGAAAAATGCATTGGCAATATCAATCGTGGCATACCACTTGGCTGCCTTTGACTCTAGTTCATACTGAAGTTCTAGCATGTCCGGTACGGCAGCACTCAATGGTGGTGTGACTTCATTCAGGCCACGATAGTCTACTGTTAGTCTCCATTCTCCATTAGACTTTTGCACTGGCCATATGGGGCTATTGAAGGGCGAGCGGGTCCTGATGATCACCCCCTGCCTCTCCAGTCTACGGATCAGCTGATGGATGGGAATCAGGGAGTCTCGGTTGGTGCGATATTGCCGCCGGTGCACTGTTGTGGTCGCAATTGGCACTTGTTGCTCTTCAACTTTCAGCAACCCCACAGCAGAGGGATCTTCTGAGAGACCAGGCAAGGTGGACAGCTGCTCAATTTCCTCAGTCTCCAAAGCAGCAATACCAAAAGCCCACCGGTACCCTTTTGGGTCTTTGAAGTACCCTCTCTTGAGGTAGTCTATGCCGAGGATGCATGGAGCCTCTGGACCAGTCACAATAGGGTGCTTTTGCCACTCCCTCCCAGTCAGGCTGATTTCACCCTCCAGCACAGTCAACTCTTGGGATCCTCCTGTGACTCCAGAAATATAGATGGATTCCACCCCTTGACAGCTTGATGGCATCAGGGTACACTGTGTACCGGTATCTACTAGAGCCTTATACTTGTGTGGGACTGATGTGCCAGGCCATCTGATCCACACAGTCCAGTAAATCCGATTGTCCCCTACCTCCACCTGGCTGGAGGCAGGGCCCCTCTAATGGTCGTCACAGCGTTGGACACTTAAGTCGTGCTGAGTGGGATTATTCTTCGTTATCACAGGAGCTGGAGTAAAATCAGCTCTTCCATTCCATCTGGGAAACTGCTCACCAGAGACTGAAGCCGTAGCTCTCATGGGACGATCAGTCTTGGCCCTTGCTCCCCTCTTCAGTTCACTCACCCGTTCCTCCAAAGCTGAAGTAGGTTTTCCATCCCACTTTGTCATGTCTTCTCCGTGATCCAGCAGGTAAAACCATAGGGTACCCCGTGGCGTATACCTCCCGGGGTTCTATTGTATATGAACAATAGAACGCCTTTTGTTAATAGTTGAGACGTGTGCTGGTACACGTGAGGAGCTGGATAAATCAGATAGATCGTCCCTCAATTGTTAGAGGTCCTGGGACAGTTTTTCCACAGCTGAGATGATGGAAGGGGTGAGATTGTCTTCGAACTCTCGGAGTTTATGAACCATTTCATCCACTGTTAGTGGTACTATGTCATTCCAGGTTACTGTTGCCAATGAATGGGCATATGATGACGGTGCATTCTGTGTAAGTTTTCGCCACATGGGTCGTGTACATTCAACTTCATCTGGATCTATAGGTGTATCCCCGTTATTCGGCTTGATGTGATAGAGCATCTCTACGATGGCCGATTCCCTCAGAGACTGGATGCCTTTGTCTATAGTAGTCCACTTGGCCGAATGGCTCATAACATCGTCCTTGTACGGAAACCTTTCTTTCACAGCTGCCAAGAGCCGCCTCCAAAGGCTGAGGGACTTTTTCTCTCTTGCAATTGCTTTGTCAATTCCCCCTTCTCTAGCAAGTGATCCCAGCTGCTTGGCTTCTGTATCTTCTAGTTCGTGACCATCAGCCCCATTGTCCCAGCATCGGAGTAACCAGGTGATGATGTGCTCCCCTGGTTGACGGGTAAAATCTTTTCGCATATTCCGCAGCTCGGTTGAGGTCCGAGGTCGAGAAGTTACCTCTTCTTCTTCTTCTTCGTCATGTGATGATGACTCCTGATCAGATTCTGGACCGGGTGGTGAATTCATTGGTTCTTCATCTCGCTTCACCCTTTTTGCCTCCTTTTTGCTTGTTCTCTTGCGTACAGGGGCAACCGATATTGGTACGAATTGGTCCTCTGGTTTGGCTGCAGTGATTATCACTGTGGTTTGAGTAGCGACTGTACTTGTTGCTGGGGGTGGTGTAGCTACTGTGCTTGGAGCTGGGGTAACCGCGCTGTCTGTTGCAGTTGAAGTTTGAGCAGCTGCTGTACTTGTCACTGGGGTAGCTGCGCAGTTCATTGCAGCCAAAGTTTGAGTAGCGACTGTCGCTTTGCCCTCAGATCCGCCGACATTCTTTTCCTTTTGAAGGTGCTGGATAGTGTTGAACAAGGCCCTGTAAGCATAGGCCAAGCCCCAGCACGTTGCCGTGATTTGTCCATCTCTGGTATGGCCAGAATGACCACACACCTCATTTAAGTGTTTTACTAATTCTTCTGGATTTTGCAGTTGTTCGGTAGTGAAATTCCAAAGTACTGGAGGGGCCCACTGACCTAGATACTTGCCCATACTATCCCACACACCCTGCCACTCATGGCTGTCCAGCCTCTGGGAAAATCTCTCGGTCCTCCTACATCGTCGTTTGACCCCAGACAAGACCCAAACCTGACTCTACTTAACTCTTGAAATCAGTAGTGGGCAAAACACACTCTGTATGCGTGTGAGCATGGTGATTCCCATCACCATCAGCAAACAAGTCTCAACAGCATTAAAATGCCATTCAAAAAATTCAAAACTCTCAAATGTAAATGGTCTGGGGGGACGACTGGGAGGGTAAAAGAATGTCTCCTTCACAGGTTGAGCACCTGAGAAGGAGAAAAAAGATGTGTAATTGCTAAGCACCTCCATCATATACCTCCCAAAGTATAAAGGTGGTGACCACACTGGGAACATAAACCAGATCAGTTTCATGATCAATGATTCTATTGTATTACAAGTCATTACCATAAAGTACAATGGGACAAAAACCATAGCCCAAGCCCCACACTTAAAAAACACTAATACAGCAAATACCGGATGGACGTAAGATATGATATACTGAAACTGTGAGATCAAGAGGAACAACCTTGAGAGCCAATAAATCAGCATTGTGACGAGTGACTATCAATCCAGACAGATCTGTTCTTATCTCAAGCCCTCGTGCCCCACGTTGGGCGCCAAAAAGAACTGTCGTGGTTTAAACCCAGTCAGGTAACTTGTTCACTCACTCCCAGTGAGTGGTGCCGAGCTGACAACAATCGAGGTCCGTGTCCCCCCCCCCCACCGGGGTTCTCCCCCACTCCCGGAGGAACGGGGAGGAGGATCGAAAGAGTGCAACTCCCACGGGTTGAGACAAGAACAGTCCAGCAACCAAAGTACACAAATCACCACCGCTACTATCAACTACAACAATGATAAGGGAAAATAACAAGGGAAGAGAATACGATACCACCGGCCAAGAAGACGAGTTCCACCCGGAAGCCTGTGTCCTTCCGGGTAACTCCCAGTCACCCCCCACCCCGGGCATGACGTGCTGTGGTATGGAATACCTCCCTGGCTAGCCCGAGTCAGGCGCCCCATCTCTGCTTCCTCCCGGCTTCCCCTCCTCCCTGGCAGAGCATGAGCCTCACAAAGTCCTTGGTCAGGGTAAACATCACTTAGCAACAACTGAAAACATCGACTTCACCAACACTGTTCTCAGGCTGGACCTCAAAACACAGCACTGCACCAGCTAGCACAAAGGAAAAAAAAAAAAAAAACAAAAAAAAAACATGACTGCTACTGCTGAACCCAGGACAACAAGCCAGTCATAGGAAGAAAGACAGACTTGGAAATGGTTCCAAACCAGATCTTTAAGGTGAAGGAATAGGGTGGGGAAACAAAAGTCCTTGGTGTCAACTGAAGCTCTGGAGACCTTTGTCACAAAACCAGCAGCTAAACATCCTGCCAAAGCTACTTCCAGCTGACAAAGTCCCTCAGGGCGTTCTTCACCTCCCTGTTCCTGAGGCTGTAGATCAGGGGGTTCAGCATGGGCACCACCAGCGAGTAGAACACAGCAAAGACCTTATCCGTGCTCAGGCTGCTGCCAGACCCTGGTCGGAAGTTCAGGGCGAGGATGGACCCGTGGAAGATGGTGACTCCAGCCAGGTGAGAGGTGCACGTGGAGAAGGCTTTGTACTGGCCCCGAGCAGAGCTGATCCTCGAGACAGCAGCGAGGATGAAGGCATAGGAGACCAGGACGGCCAAGATGGTCACCATCTCCACCAGCCCACCAAGGACAAATATAAGACACCTATTGACACGTGTGTCAGAGCAGGAGAGGGCCAGAACAGGCGTGATTTCACAGTAGAAGTGGTTGACCTTGGCTGGCTGGCATAAAGGTAGGCTGAAGGCAAACTCTGTGTGCACCCAGGAGTTCAGCAGGCCAAGCACATAGGAACTGGCCACCAGCAGCATGCAGAGCCGGTGGGACATGATGGCCGAGTACAACAAAGGCTTGCAGATGGCCATGTAGCGGTCGTACGCCATCGCAGCCAGGAGGAAGCACTCGGTGGTGCCAAAGGCTATGAAGAAGTAAAGCTGGGTTGCGCAGCCAATGACAGAGATTGTTTGCTTCTCCATCAGAAGGTTCATTAACATCCTCGGTGCCACCACCGATGAGTAGCAAGCATCGAGGAGAGATAAGTTGCTAAGGAAAAAGTACATGGGGGTCTGCAGCTGAGCGCTGCTCCTGATGAGCACAACCATGCCCAGGTTCCCCACCAGCGTGATGAAGTAAATGAGGAGGAACAGGATGAACAAAGGCGCTTGCAGTTGCGGGTTGTCCATCAGTCCGACAAGAGTCAGCTCTGTCACTTGCTTGCTTTGGTTTTCCTTAGCCATCTTCTCCTAAAGCACTGTAAGCTGTATTCATAGAGCCATAATAAACAGTTAATGGAGACACTCAGCACCTAAAAAGCCCATCAATCCCCAGGGTTTGGATGGCAAACCCTCTCCTTATCAGAGATCTGCTTCATTTGCATCAACATTCATCAAAAAACAGTTTAGCAAAGCAATGAATGTTTTATTCTGGTAGCAGTCACTCTGCCAAGTGTTTCCTATTCCATTCATTCTAAAACACATCTCCCTGATGTATACTCATGGTATATATCACACTCCAGGGTAACCCTCCCAAGTTCTAACAAAGAAAGTGTAAAAGAAGGGGTTCAGTGCTTCCTGTAAAGAATTACTGACATCAATAATGAAAATCTCACACTAGACCATGTCTTTTTAGAGGTGACATGGTCTAGTGTGAGATGTCCCTGCCCAAGCCTGAGAGGTTGGAACTAGCTGAACTTCAGGTGCTTTCCAACCCAAACCAGTCTGTGATTCTGTAATTCTAGGACTTAGAATCATAGAATCAACTGAGTTGGAAAAGACCTTTCAGATCATCAAATCCAACCTTTGAAGAAGAATAGAACGTTTGGCATCTTAGGAAGCCTTCCCCATAGAGGTTTTCCTTAAAGGTGATTTTGCTTGCACACTGTAGATGAAACAGGAAAACCCCATTTATTCTTCAGTAACTTTTCATCTGTTTTGCTATTTCAGGGTTATTCTTCTATTTGGTATATAGAAATGGTGAAGTGCCATCATGAGGGAGAAAAGAAACCATTAAAACCAAAAAATGGCACAACAAATCTTTTCCTTTTTATCAACTTTTCCTACACCTCCTCTTTCTAAAATCCATATTTAAGAGTTCTATGAAAATACACCATGGCATCCTGCCTTTTAATCACAGAATCAGGGAGGGATATGGAGCAGCCTCCACAGGGGTCCACAAGGAACCACTGTAACATAAACACTTGGAAGAGACCAAGAAAAAAGACAGGAAAACTGTTGGGAATAGCAGATCAATATTAGCCTAAGATCATGGAAAGCACTGTGCTGCTCATGGGGTGTGCGTCACTGTCAGCAAATCTCTGCAGTGCAATGAGCACAGCTTTCCCATCAGCAGTCACTGTAAAACTGGTATCAAAGAGCCTGGCTTATATTCAGAAAGGAAAATCAGATAAACCATTTATCCCTATGGAAGAAGCACATGGGGTTTAGCTCTATGTACAACCTGCAGCATGACAGAATTAATCAGGGTGGGATCACCGGCATTGCAGTGATAAAGGATTTATTATAACTGGTATTTTAGCTGCTATCTACTGCTATTAAAAAATAACCAAACCATTATAACTGGTTCAACACCCTTCACAAAATCCACGTGCCCTGTGTTCTTCCTTCTTCTGGTGTTCTCTTGCTCTGCCATGAAATAAACAGTTCCTCATGGTCTGTCTAATAAAGATACAAACCAGAACAATCAAATTCCTCTCCCTCATCTCTAAAGGATGAAACCATTCTCCTGCTATCCTGCTTCCTGCAAGGAATTATGCATTGTATTGCACAAGGAGACACTGGCACAGGGTGCCCAGAGAAGCTGTGGCTGCCCCATCCCTGGCAGTGTTCAGGGCCAGGTTGGACACAGGGGCTTGGAGCAAGCTGCTCCAGTGGAAGGGGTCCCTGCTCTTGGCAGGGGTTAGAACTGGATGAGCTTTAAGCACCCTTCCAACACAAACAATTCCGGGATTCTATGATACTATATAGCCCCTTAAAATTATAAACTACCTCCTAGCTCCAGCAATAAAACAAATCTGGATGTCCCCTTGTCCTTACCAGTGACAGCTTGGTTCTTCTTCCTTGCTTCACATTAAGTTACGACAGATGACGAGGACACTTATATGCTCTCTCTGTCCCCCCTGATGGTGTAATTGCTTTATAACCCTTCTCTCTAATCCACTGAGACCTCCGAGGTGCTTTGGCTGAGAAGTGTTTTGCAGAACTTCCTTTGGGAGAAGTGCAATTATTATTATATTACTCTGTCATACACATATGTGTGTGCATGGGGGGGGTGCATAGATGGATGACAGAGGAATATGAAAATAAAATATAAAATAAATTAAAAAATGGAATAAAAAAATAAAATGATTAAGAATTAAAAATAATACAAATAAAATATAACTTTAAAATTAAACATAAAAAGCAAACAAAAATGTATATTAAAATAAATTAACTTAGCTAAAATAAAGAATAGACTAGAATAATAAATTGAAATAAAATAATATGAAATATTAAAATAAATAAAAACTAAACTGAAAACTAAACTAAACCAAACCAAATTGAAATAAAGCTGGTCTTCCTGCATGGATCCTTCTCCTTGGAGAGGGGCTTTGGACCAAGGCCTGTAGGGACAGGCCAAGGGGACAGGCTTTAACCTGCCCGAGGGGAGACTGAGATGAGCTCTGAGGCAGAAGCTCTTCCCTGTGAGGGTGCTGAGGCACTGGCACAGAGTGCCCAGAGAAGCTGTGGCTGCCCCATCCCTGGCAGTGTTCAAGGCCAGGCTGGACACAGGGGCTTGGAGCAAGCTGCTCCAGTGGAAGGGGTCCCTGCCCGTGGCAGGGGTTGGAGCTCGATGAGCTTTAAGGTCCCTTCCAGCCCAAACCACTCTGGAATTCCAGGATTCATCTCGTGATCCTAGATATCCATATAAATACACACATGCACACAGATTTCCATTGCTGGGACACAAACAGGCATTTCTGGGCTGTGATTCATGTGATTTGCTTTAGAGACTGGAGTTACAACAGAGTGAATTACACATAAAGGTGCCTGTTTCTTATGGGTGGGGAGAAATACCCACTCGTTGAAAGATTTACTTGAGCAAGAACATAGTTTATCCCAACTTTAAAGTTGTTTACTTGTATTTTTTATCTGGGTTTGCTTCTTTAAGAGGGAGCCCTTCAGGATATCCACATCAGTCTCCATTCTTTAACTTACTGGTGAATTATGTAAAAGGCCTACTTCTGAATCAGCTTCAAGAGCTGGGAAATCCAACACTGATGATTCAATCACTGCTGAAACAATGGATATTGACCCAACCTGTGATTAAGTTCTTTACATTTGCACACCGTCTGCAAAAGAACAGCAAAGACAAGGCTCAAATTGCCCAAAGTCTTCCAGGTAAATTAGCACCAACACTGTGAGATTTCAAAGGACCAAACAGCTTCAGCTTGACCTGAAATTTTACTTGTAGGAACCAAGTTTTGGGTGGGAAAGCTTTATTTAAGAGTGCCACAAGCCTTATCATGAGAAAGTACAGTGGAGACTTGTGTGATTGAGTTATTAACTGATTCTATGATGTCCTGTGGTCCTTTGGGTCTATTCCGTTCTCACCCAGGCTGGTAGGCACTGGGTTTCAGAGACACTCCAGAAGAAGAGAGTTTCTGGCTCTTCTTTTGAGTTCACCTCTGAACCTTGGCAACCTGGAAACCCATGCCCAGGGTAGTCCATGCTGTCTCTGTAGTGACTGAAGAGAGCAATGTGATGAACAGGATGAATCAAGGTGTCCGGAGGAGCTGTTTGTGCACATTGACCATTGGTGATGAATGAGGTTGGGCTTCATCTCACCCACCTTCATCTAGGCAGGTGTTACATGCCAAATCAGTGTCAGATACCTTATAAATGAGAGAGAAATTACAGAGTAATCACCTCAATACACCTTCACAGAGACCTCCGTGCTGCAATGAGTCCTGCTCAATAACAGCAACAAGGAAACACCCTCCTGGTCACCAGCTTCCTCCATTCACTGCCTTCTCCCAACTGCTCTCAGGAGGGCAGCCTTCACCTCCCTGTTCCTTAGGCTGTAGATCAAGGGGTTCAACGTGGGGGTCATGATGGTGTAGAACACCGTGGCCATTTTGTTCTCATCCAAGGCAAAGGTGGAGCTGGGGCGCAGGTACATGAGCAAGATTGCCCCATAGAACGTGGTGACGACCATCAGGTGGGATGTGCAAGTGGAGAAGGCTTTTCTCCTGCTCTCCTTTGAGTGGATCCTCAGGACAGAGGGGAGGATGTAAGCATAGGAGATAAAGATGATGGTCATGGTGCTGAGACAGTTCATGCTGACGAGAGCAAGGATGACCCCCTCGTAGGAGTGGGTGTTGGAGCAGGAGAGAGGTAAGAGTGGGGCAATGTCACAGAAGTAGTGGTTGATAACATTGGAGTGGCAGAAGGACAAGGTAAAGATGAAAGTGGTGTGGGTCACCGCATGGAAGACACCAACAGCATAGGAACCAGCCACAAGCCACCAGCACATCCATCCACACATGATGGTGGGGTACATGAGGGGTTTGTAGATTGCCACATACCTGCCATAGGCCATCACAGCCAGCAGGAGGCACTCAATGACCCCAAAAATGACAAAGGCCAGGTTGGACGAGGCCTTGGGTGATATGATTTAGCCTAAGGTGTCCCTGCCCACGGCAGGGGGGTTGGAACTAGATGATCTTAAGGTCCTTTCCAACCCTAACGATTCTATGATTCTATGAAAGATGCAGAGCTGGGCTGCACATCCCAAGAAGCTGATGGTTTTCTCCAGTGTCAAAGTCTGCACCAGCATTTTGGGGATGATGACGGAGGAGTAGCAGATGCTGACAAAAGCCAAATGGCTGAGGAAATAGTACATGGGGGTGTGAAGGTGAAGATCAGTCCTGAACAATACAATGATCCCAAAGTTCCCCAAAAGGGTCAGCATGGACATGGCCAGGAAAGCCATGAAAAGGGGGACCTGGAGGTCTGGGTGGGTGGTCAGCCCCAAAAGAATGAACTCATGCACATCAGTGTGATTGACGGGTGTCATCCTCTGTAATGCATCAACCTGCAGGAGATAGGCAAAACAGACAATGATGCGGGCAGCTCAAGAGGACCCTCAGCTTCCTCGGTGTCAACAAAGGGAAGCAGAACCCATCCTGCTAGAGGGTCAGTTGGACTCTGGATAGCTCTTGGAAGAGATTTGAGCTCTTGGACGAGCCAAGCCTCCATCTAGTGGCTACAAGAGGGTCTTAAAACCAAACCCTCAAGCTCAACAGTGAGAGCACCCACCTGGGTTTAGCTCAGCATTTCATCTCTCCTCTTTCTGCCTTCCTTGGGACATTTAATACAGGAGGAAGGTCAATAACTGGGCAATTCTTGGAAGCTGGGTTGGAACTGGATGATCTTAAGGTCCTTTCCAACCCTAACTATTCTATGGTCGAGGTTTAGCCACAGATGGCAACTAAGCCCCACACAGTTCAGCAATAACTAAAACACCCGGGACTTATTAACACCATTTCAGCACCAATCCAAACCATAGCCCCATAGTAACTACTATGAAGACAATATGCTCTATCCCAGGCCAAACCAGCACAGACATTGACTGCATTTTGGGTTTTCCTTAGGAAATGACAGGTACATTTGGAAAATAATTGCTGTTTTCTAAAATGAACCAACATGGAACAATTCCACTTGAAGAAATCCTTTTCCTGTTGACTTTCACTTCCTTTTGCAAAGCAAAGCAGAGCAGAAGTGTGGGCATTTTAAAGCTGAGAAGAACACAAAGTTTTCAGCAGACACAGTCCATAAGAAAGGAAATTTAAGGTGGCACAGTGATGATGGAGAAACCTGGAGGGTCCATGCAGCTCCTTCAGCAACTGGGATGAGTTTGGCTGCTCCTCCAGATGATGACTGAGGCCACGTTCATCTCCAAGCAGATCTTGAGAGTGGGTTTTAGCAGCCTTTCCTTAGAAGCTGCACTGAGGGTGATTTGCTGTTGCATCTTGCAAAGGCAGACAAGTGCCCTCTGTAGTTTCTATTGTTCAAGATGTATTTATACTCATTTCTGAGACCTTGGAAGTGTTCCAGTCCATGAAGGTTGACAACAAGCGAAATCCACCCAGAGCATCAATCTCTTCATCTCCAGGTGCACTAATAAAGCTCAGGAACAATATGCTGTAAATATGTGGATTTAAGGAGATGTCTTCCTCCTACTCCCACATTGAGGAGAGGGAGTGAGTGAATCATGTCTACATGCTTCACCCCTGATTATTCTCATGACTTTATCAACTGGCTTTCCTAATGCTACTTAAAGAGAATTTCAGCAACACAAAGAGAGTTCCTGCAACCATTCATACTCTTACAGTTGCCCCTTGTTATCATCTTCCTGTGAAACCCATTCCAAATGTTGATTTTTGCCTTTGCTGACTTGACTAAGACAGTAATTGTCCCCACACCAAGTTTTTACCATTTCCTTGGGGTTTTTGTTTCATTTTCCTATGAGCAGTGGTGAGAAGAGAAAGGAAACAGCAACCACCTGAATTCAAATCAACAGGAGAACTGCAGTAGTACCTAAACAAAATTCTTTTGACTGATATCTGTCCAGTAGGTCCAAGTGTTGTGACACGTATTACCCACCATACTGTGGTCTTGGTGTATGGATTCATGGAACACTTCCCTGTCTAATTTCTTCAAGAGATTTTAGTTTATGGAGCTGGAGATGTCGCTGTATTAGTTTGTTTCATAGAATCCCAGACTGGTTTGGGTCAGAAAGAACCTTAAAGCTCATCCAGCTCAAACCCCTGCCACGGGCAGGGACCCCTTCCACTGGAGCAGCTTGCTCCAAGCCCCTGTGCCCAACCTGCCCTTGAACACTGCCAGGGATGGGGCAGCCACAGCTTCTCTGGGCACCCTGTGCCAGCGCCTCAGCACCTTCACAGGGAAGAGCTTCTGCCTAAGAGCTCATCTCAGTCTCCCCTCTGGCAGACATTGCTCCCTCTTATTATAAAAAGAACCCACATTGATAAGGCTGTTTTCTGACACAGCTTTCCCAAAGAGGACCTGAGGACATGAAGAAGAAATGCCACTGCTTCAATGAAGGTGAGGCTCTGCTTTGTGTTGATGTTACCTCCTGTGACTTCCTTCTGCCACCGAGTGATGGGAGAATTCCAGCCTGCTTTGGGTTGGAAGGGAGTTTAAAGCTCATCCAGCTCCTACCCCTGCCACGGGCAGGGACACCTTCCACTAGAGCAGCTTCCTCCAATTCCCTGTGTCCAACCTGGCCTTGAACACTGCTAGGGATGGGGCAGCCACAGCTTCTCTGGGCACCCTTCAGGTTCAAGCCATTCTCCTTGGCCTGTCCCTACAGGCCCCTGTCCAAAGCCCTTCTCCATCTTTCTTGTAGCCCATTTAGCCACTGGTGCTTATCATGGTGCTTATGGTATGTTTAAGGAACCTTGCAAAATAAGAGACGAGAAAACTCACAAGGACAGATGAACCTAACCACTGGCCCTGAAATAGTGATATTCATTTTAAAATGTAAAGAATATTTCTACAAAGAAATATTCTGTTGACGGAGAATGGATCTTCGCTGAGTCTTCCGGTCCCGACACTCATCTGGTGGGGTAAGATTTTAATTCTCATCTTTAATCCTGTAAAGATTTAGTTGTTTTATTCTGAACCTTCATGTTATCAGGGACAGAAACCTGTAATTCACACTTTTTTTTTCATGAGGGTGAGCAGCTTAACTTAGTGCCTAACTTAGACAACCGGAGTTGAGTGAGTTTGGCTTAGCAGAGCTCAATGGTCTCATCATGGTGTTGATTCCTCCTAATCGTATATTCTCTTAATAGTACTAAGGGAATAACATCTTCAGACCCAAATTTTGCTCATGGTCTCCTGGCATCACCTCCCCAAGGTTTCCAAGACTGTAATATTAAACTCTTCATGTCCTGAATGAGTTTTAGGGTCATGCAGCACCCCTTCCCTTCTCCTTCCTTAATTCCCAGCAAATTAAAGGCTTTTTTTCCTTCATCTCAATGACTTTTCCAAAATCACCAAAGGAAAGCTACAGTACTTTTAGTCTTATATGAGTTATAGCCAGAAGCTGCTTCCAAAATCAGTGCTGTCTTCAGAGAAACTTGATCACAGGGGATCAAGGGCAGAGCTGATGGCTTGGTTTGTGTCACATCAATCCCTCTCTGCTGCTGTAGCCATTGGTCTCATCAAACTGTAGGTACCACAATGGGATTGAGTGATATAAATGGATCTGCTCAGAGGTGTTTGGGGAAGCTGGGATGCTCTCACTTCAGAAGGGGCCTCCTCTTTCCTTGGGCTGTGTAAGAGGGCAAGCTTAGAGGAGATGGCCACAGAGCAGTCCATTCCACTGTAGCTCCCTGGAAATGAATAGTGGGGATGCCCTTGATGCACAGGGTGCTAATTGTCAAGTTATCCCATTCCAGTTCAAATAAAGGCATGGTTTCCACTGTCCTGTATTTTCCAGGGTTTTTTCCTTCCTTGCCAGATACAAAAGCCCTGAATGGCAGAGCAGAATCACACCTCAGTAGCAGAGTTCATCCTCAAGGGTCTCAGTGACCAAGTGGAGATGAAGGCAGCCTTTTTTGTGCTGCTGCTGCTCATGTACACCATCACCCTTCTGGGCAACGCAGGGATAACTGTAGCCATCCGAGGTCACCCACAGCTCCACACATCCATGTAGTTCTTCCTGGGCAGCCTCTCCATTGTTCACATCTGCTTCTCCTCTGTGGTAGCCCCCAGGACTTTGGTCAACTTCCTATTGGAGAAAAAGACCATTTCCTTTGCTGGCTGTATGGGTCAAGCATTCTTCTACATCGTCTTTGTGACAACTGAGTCTTTCCTGCTGGCTGTCATGGCCTATGGCCAGTATGTGGCCATCTGTAACCCCCTGCTCTACTCCTCTGTCATGACTCGGAGGTTATGTGTGGGGCTGGTGGTAGGGTGCTATATTGGGGGTGTCCTGAACTCCATCATTCAGATGACCTTCATCATCAGGCTGCCCTTCTGCAGCTCCAACGTCATCAACCACTTCTTCTGTGATGTTCCTCCTCTCCTGGCTCTGTCCTGTGCCAGCACGTACATCAATGAGATGATCCTCTTCTCCTTGGCTGGTGTCATTGAGCTCAGCACCATCTCTGCCATTCTGGTCTCCCACGTCTTCATCTTCTTTGCCATCCTGAGTGTCCGTAATGCTGAGGGCAGGAAAAAAGCCTTTTCCACCTGCATGTCCCACCTGATTGTGGTGACCATGTTGTATGGAACAACCATCTTCATGTATTTACGCCCTAGCTCTAGTTACTTCCTGAACACTGACAAAGTGGTCTCTGTTTTCTACACGGTGGTGATCCCCATGCTCAACCCCCTCATCTACAGCTTGAGGAACAAAGAGATGAAGGATGCTCTGAGGAGAGCTGCAGAAAGAATCATAGTCAGGTTTTGAAAACCCTGATCCAGGGATGTGGGTAACATGAGGCTTTGTTCCAGAGGCTGTGGAGCCTCCACCCATGGCCATGTTCAGAAGCTGCCTGAATGAGGCCAGGAGCAACCTGATGTGACCATGACTAGTCACTGATGTGACTATGACCAGCAGGACATAGTTATGGCTCAGAAAGGACATCTAGGAGATCTCTGTTCCTATGACTGGCAAATTATACACATAAACATATATGTATATGTCTGTATATATATCAAAACACAATATTAAATGCATCCTAACCTCTGTATTTATATATAACACAATATATTCTTGTGTTAAACGTCAACACCAAAACCCACGATACTGATTTTCCTTGCCTCAGTTTAGTTGGGGTCTCAGTAATTTATAGGGTGGGGAGGGCCCAGCTGCTATGGGCTTTTCCCAGGAAGGATGGAAACCCAAGATCTAAATGGATGAACTGATGTTTTAATGCAGTTATGGAGCAATGGGATATTGTGCATGAGCCAAGTGAGTGAAATGCAAATTCTTCAACAGGTCTGTGTTTGGAACCACCCTGCTGAGTTAAATCACAGTCAAATTGTGCTTTGCCACCTCTTTTCAGGCAGCTGTAGAACTTCACCCTTTCATTTTCCTCCTCAAGTTCTGCCTTTCTCAAAGCCTTTAAGAGAAGCTCTAAGGAGTTTTCTAATTTATACCCACAGTGGTTTGTTAAAAACAAAGGCAAGAATGTTATCAGTAGAGTTTGCCGCAGGAGAGTTGCACTTTGGTTTGAGGCAATGGGGATTAAAGAAACCCAAAGCAAACATGCAAACAAACCAGGACCCTGAAACAGCAGGAAAATCAAAGGTAATGAAAAAACCCAACCAAAAGTCCTTATTTCCTATGCAAGAAGTCATTCCTGGCACAAATTGCAGCTCCCCCATATCTTGGTTGCTATAAAGTCGCAATACCACCAGGGAAAACAGTCACCACAGGGTTTCCCCACACACCCAAAACTTCCCTATTTCTTTAGCAGCTCATCACTCAAAGGTGAGAGATGTCCCTGATCCAGTTGTGTTAACAAGCTCCTCTGGGAATGGATTTGGAGCTGATGGGCTGATAGGAAGGAGAAGGCTTGGCTGAGTCCTGGATGGGGATTTTCCACCTGTGGTCACTTGAGCTGTGGCATCACCAGTGGGAAAAACACTCTTTAATCCACGGGAAAATAACCCAAACAGGGATGTGACCCTGGCCAGCACTAAGAAATAAATATTCTTTTTTTATACTTTATTCTTTATTTATACTTTATTCTTTATCTGTTCTCTTTTATTCTTTATTTATTCTTATTCTTTAGTAAAGTTACCATCCTGAAGCTGACTCTTACTGTTGCCAGCAGGATATGACAGTATCCACATATGCTTGCTCTTTAGATGTCCATTTCCCCTTCAAAACTACATTTCATCTACTTCTGAACAAAATCCATTCCTTTTCCTGTGTGATTTTTGTTCCTTCTTGGTACCATTGCTCTCTGTGGTCACCTCCAAGAGGTGCAAAATGGTCACAGGAGTCCCTTTAGGTATCAAAAGGCAGAAGATTTGAATAACTGTCTAGAAACTCATGGATCAGGATTTCTTATACAACACCACCACCTATTGGACGTTGCTGGGATAGTCACTCCTTTCATTTAAGATAAAACCACCTTTTTCTTACGTGCTGGGAAGCTTTGGGTAGCCAAGAGACTTGTTCTCAGAAAACTGAGAAATAATAGATAAATAAACTAAGGCCATCATGTTGCCTCTACAGTTGGCTGATCCTATGTAGACAGTTTATTTCCTGACCCTGTTAAGGCAATGTCAGATGGTATAACAGCTTCAAAGTCCTCTCACATTTAGAAATGATGTTTTAAACCCCACTTTTCCTAATGCAGTTCTTGGCTGAGGCTTCAGGTTGTATGAAATGTAGATTATTGTAGAATCATAGAGTGGTTTGGGTTGGAAAGGAGCTTGGTTCCAACCCCCTGCCATGGTCAGGGACACCGCACACTAGACCATGTCATCCAAGCCCCTGTGTCCAACCTGGCCTTGAACATTGCCAGGCATGGGGCAGCCACAGCTTCTCTGGGCACCCTGTGCCAGTGCCTCAGCACCCTCACAGGGAAGAGCTTCTTTGTTATCTGTAACCTGAACTCCCCCTGTTTCACTTTGAACCCATCACTCCTTGTCCTGTCACTCCAGTCCCTGATGAAGAGTCCCTCTCCAGCATCCTTGTAGCCCCCTTCAGACACTGGAAGCTGCTCTGAGGTCTCCACACAGCTTCTTTTCTCCATGCTCAGCAGCCCCAATGTTCTCAGCCTGGCTCCATATAGGAGGTGCTCCAGTCCCTGATCATCCTTGTGTCCTCCTCTGCACTTGATCCATGTCCTTCTGTTGTTGAGGATATCAAATTCACTCTGCCTTTTAAATGTTTTTTTTTCATTAAATAGCCTGTGCTATCCATACACAATCTGAAGTGCTAATTCATAGTGGTTTAAATGATTCCCTTCTCCATCAGTTGTTTCCTCTAGATCCACAGATCCCTCTCAGAAAGTGTCCCCATTGCACATCTTTACTCCTGACAAAGCCATCCCATATTTTATAATGAAAGCAAATCTCAAAACAGGTAAAATCTCAGCCTTTATCCCATGTAGGTGAAGGATTTAATTCCTTGTTGTTGATGGATGTAAATCACAGCCCTTTGGGCTGACCCTTGCCTGGTCTGACAGCTCCCTGGTGGTTAATGTGTAATCCCCTGACTTGTTTCACCCCTGGCTCTGTGAATACCACAAAGGACAAGGCTCTGGACGGGTAGATGCTGCATGGGGGAAGACAGAGCAGCATTACCCTTCTAGCTGGAGCCTGGAGAAGCTGGGAGTATTAAAACCCATTTCAAGTGGATCTGAGAGCAAAGAGGAAGAAATCCCTGATATGAAAACACTGCTTTGTCCTGTGGCATCCACAGGATCCAGAGGCCTTGTAGCAAACCTTACCTCCTCTGCTTTATTTCAGGGCAGCAGAAACCATCCCCTTCAGGAATCAGAGGGATGCTGGTGCTGTGAGCATGGGGCTCTTTTGCTTCATATTTTAAATGATCTTTTTCTTCACTCATTAGACAGTTTGTGCTGTAGGACTCTTGAAAGAGCAGCTAGCCAAACAGTGTGTAATAGCTCTATAGAGTTGGCACCTTCCCCTTGTTCCTGTACTGGGATCTTGAGGATAACGTCCCTTCTGGACTGCCAGAGGGAGATTGAGATGAGCTCTTAGGCAGAAGCTCTTCCCTGTGAGGGTGCTGAGGTGCTGGCAAAGGGTGCCCAGAGAAGCTGTGGCTGCCCCATCCCTGGCAGTGTTCAAGGCCAGGTTGGACACAGGGGCTTGGAGCAAGCTGCTCTAGTGGAAGGGGTCCCTGCTCGTGGCAGGGGTTGGATCTGGAGGAGCTTTAAGGTCTCTTCCAACACAAACTGGGCTTCTATGGTTCTATGAGAGCAAGCTAACTGCTACCTAACCAGGAGGTTGTGATGCAAGGTTTTGCTTGGCTGTAGAGTCTCAACAGCATCTGGATGTTCTCCTATCCATAATGTCAAGAGTTACATCTTGGATAATACTAGCAACAGTCTGCTTGGTGAGTCCTAGGGCAGCTTGTTGAAAGCTTGGCCAAAAAGCAAGATCTTACCAAATCGGAGTAGGAAAGCCACAAATGGAGGTCCTTTCCCCAGGAATACAGGGATAAATATTCAGTTAACTCTTCAGCAGAGTGTGGACCCACAACCTGCATGGATAATATCTAAACAAAGTGAGCAAGGTATGGGTTTTAGTTTAATTTTTCTCCATTCCAGTGAGCGTGCTCAAGCTGCAGGGAGATGTGATTGCTGGGGGGAAGTTGTCATGTATAGCACAAGCTGCAGCCTTAGACACATCCCAGGTTTCATATCTGCACCTTGGATCACGTCAGAACAAGCACTTGGTTTGTCAAGCAAGAAAAAGCGAGGGTGAGCCTTTGTTAATTGAGATGTGTGTGTCTGGGCAGGTGGATGCTGCCTCAGGGGGAGGATTGAGCCCCAGACCCAAACAGTTGGATTTTCATTACTTGGCTCACATCTTCCAGCTCCGTGGTGATGGCTCAGGAGCTGCTTTGCCTCCAGCATCTCTATGTGAGCAGTGAAAAGCAGCTCTAAATCCCAATTAATAACACCAGGAGACCACCCGCGTTGCTCACAGGACATCTGAAATGAGGAGTCTGGCTCTGGAGGGGGAGCTCACCCCTTCAGCAAAAGGTCATCAAATAATGATGACTTAAGCATGTCTCTGCTTGTCAGATACCAGCCACGCGCACTCCTGCTTTGCTCTCTGGTGTAACTCTGTCAAGTGATGATTAATGTTAGGCAGGAAAAATCAATGAGGATTTATTCTACCTGTTGTAAGCTGTGATATTAGGAGCTGCTGATTTCTCCCAGGGAGAACTTATCTTTGGTCAAGCCTGAATGTATCTTTTGTCTCCAAGTCAGGCATCGTGTCTAAAGCAAAGTGGGGTGGAGAAATCCTTGTTCTGCACCATCCTACCCTAAGGAAAGCCACATTTGCTCTCAAAGAGCTCCTCCTGGGTCACAGAGAACAGCTATTTTTTCCTCATGTACTCACCCTGGACTGGCAGCACCCAAAAGATGAGAAATAATTCCCTTTTCCCAGCAGTTACTGGGGAATTCAAGGACTTCCATGTGTCAATGGCTTGAGAGGAACTAGGAGGAACCCTGCAGTTTATTCATTCTGGTGTTGCCCTCCCTCCTTTGCCGTAAAATACACACTTGCTTCCAAGTATGTTGGTGGTGGTTGTGGTGTTCAGCCAAGACTGGCCTTGGGAACTTGGTGTTTTCCTCTCTCAAAGAGAATTTACCTTATATTGACTTGTATGTATGTAAGTGGTGTAACTGATTGATAGACAAAACCTGACATTCTTAACATTATTGAGGGATTTGGGCCTATTCAGCATTTCAATTTGAAGACATAAATCAGGCAAACTGCTTATAGGTTCACTATGGTTGAAGATAATTATACGTCCCCCTCTGAGCTTATTCTCCTGGGCTTCACAAACAGGGAAGACCTGTGGGTGATGTGCTTTGTCTTATTCCTTGCCATCTCTGTGGTTACCTTCATAGGAAACCTGCAATTAATTGCATTAATCAGAATGGATTCCTGCCTACACACCCCCATATACTTCTTCCTAAGCCACTTGTCTCTCCTGGATGTCTGCTAGTCCTCTGCCGTCATCCCTCAAGCCTTGCTCCAAGTTCTAGTGGAGAAGAAGGTGATTTCCTTCATTAGGTGTTCCACTCAGCTCTTCTGCTTTGCAACCTGTGCCACCACCGAGTGCTACGTGCTGGCTGCTATAGCTTACAATCGCTATATGGGCATTTGTAACCCATTGTACCATTCTCGTACTCCATGGTCATGTCCCAAAGGCTTTGCATTGGGATGTTGGCTGGTGCCTACTTAGCTGGCGTGATCAGCTCTACCATACACACGGTTTCCATATCTCGTCTCCCGTTCTGTTGGTCCAAGACGATCAATCACTTCTTCTGTGATGGACCACCACTGCTAGCCCTCTCCTCCTCTGACACCCCTGCCATCGAGGTGATGGCTGCTGCCGTGGTGGGGTTCAAGGTACTGAGCACCACGGTCTTCATCCTCATCTCCTACTTGTCGGTCCTTTCCACTGTCATGCGGATGCGGTCTGTGGTTGGTCAACGCAAAGCTTTCTCCACCTGTGCCTCTCACTTCATCTCCATTGCTTTGTACTACGGCAGCTCCCTCTTCATGTACCTGTGCCCCAGCTCCAGCCAGTCCTCAAAGCATGACGAGGTGGTCTCCATGACGCACTCTGTGGCTGTCCCCATACTGAATCCACTCATCGACAGCCTAAGAAATGCAGATATGAAGAATGCCATGAGGAAAGCAAAAAGTAAAGTCCTCTGCTCTTTGTCCATTCATGGTTCCTAGTCAGCTGAAAGGAGAGGGCTACCCTGCCCTAGTGAGGAGAACAAGCAGGCTGGGTATTGCACCTTCAGGGATGGCTGGATATTACACGTTGAAGAGGCTGGTTGGATATAGCACCTTCAAGGACGGGTGGATATAGCACCTTCACAAAGAAGGGACTAAACATACTTGGAAGCATGACAGCCGGAAAACACGCTTCTCCTTAAACCAAGGCTACATTCTGTGCTGGCATGGACAGGACTTTCTCTGGCTGCAGCCTGAGACCTGACAGTGACTGTGTAATGGAAAGAAAGTTGTTGTCCAAAGTGATTGTTACTTAAATATTACTTGAAATTAATATATTTTATTATTTAAATGTTATTAAAATTAGCAATAAACTTTATTTCAGGCTTCAGAGTGCAAAAGGGAGAAGGTAGGTGGTGGCTTTGCCCTGCTGGCATCAAATCAGCGGGTATCTAAGCTTATGTCTTATATTAGCAAATGATTTCTGGTGTTATTTCTGGTTTTAAGGAAATATTAACTGATATTTCCAGGTATTTCAACTCCAGCCCACAAGGTTTGGTCACATGAAATGACAGAGGGGATATTGAGGTGAGCTCTTAGGCAGAAGCTCTTCCCTGGGAGGATGCTGAGGCACTGGCACTGGGTGCCCAGAGAAGCTGTGGCTGCCCCATCGCTGGCAGTGTTCAAGGCCAGGTTGGACACAGGGGCTTGGAGCAAGCTTCCCTAGTACAAGGTGTCCCTGCCCGTGGCAGGGGTTGGAACTGGAGGGGCTTTAAGTTCCCTTCCAACACAAACCAGGCTGCAATTCTAAGAAATAAAGCTGTCAGTCTCTTGAAGTCAAAGCCCTTGTGGGAAATGGGGACAAGTCATATCTGAGCCTCTGCTCTGCTGTGATTTTAAGTAGGGTTGTAAAAAACCTGAGTGCTGTTAGGAGGGAGGATTTGGGGTCCTCCTCCCCCCTGAAAAGCCAAGGTTCTGCTGGGCTGGGTCCCCTGACAAAGCTGATGGAGCAAGTGCAGTACCCAGCTGTCTGCATCTGGACTTCAAGCTGCATTATTCACCCTGCACAAGTGCACCCAGGCATTCTTAGTGGCCTTTTTTGCCTTCATGTAGTTCCTTTAAATAATCTTTGAATTATATATTTTTCTTCTTTCCAGAATTTGATTGAGAGTTAGTTCTCTCTCTGTTATACTGATTTTCCCACTTCACAAGCCTTTGCTTTAGCCCAGTACCCAATGGGGAAGAAAGACATTCAAAACCACTCAGAAATCCTTTTCTACCCTCCTCCAGTCCATCTCCTGGATTGTCAGTCTGTTGCTTTCTAGCAGAAAACAAGGTTTGCATTGAAAACGTTTAAAGCCACCTGTGTACTTCTCCTTCTTCCTTCCCCACACTTTCATAGCTCGATTTTCTCCCCTGTTTGCCCCATCCTTTGTGTTTTCTAAATGTCTGGGACAAGGTTATCTGTTAATTTTTCTACCAAGGGTTTTATAATATCTCTTCATCTAGGAGAAGCATTCAGGACACACCGGCACTCAGGATTCTTCAGATGAAGTCTGGGAAATACGACTTCACCCTGATATATCCTCAAAGCAGCCACGTTTTGAGCCAGTGCTTTTGACCTAAGTGCTGTACAATCACTAGTGAAGTATATGGAAATAAAGCTGCCTTTTGGAAACTAATCCCCATGAGCACCTCAAACCATCCACACAGAGGATGCTTTGTTGTGCTTGTTTTCAGCTCCCTTCAATGCAATATTAGATGATCTCTGTGGATGTAAAGGGCTTCCTCAGGGAAACACTGAAAGGAAGAGGTATGTGATATATGGGGAAATACAAAGCAAACTGTCCTGGGCCTGTCTTCCTGGGTAGGTCTCTGCAGAAGAACTGGTCTTGGAGGTGTTGATGCAGCCAGAAGGAGTTTGGGGAGAGAGGAATTGAGAGGTTGTTTTGCTGATCAAGTCAAACTAATTATCCGATGGAGGAGGGTCCTTTGGGAGAGCAGTTTGCACAACACAAGCCTCTGAGGTAATGCCTCCTGTGAGATAAAACCCCTCCAGCAGCCAGCCTGGAGCATCCTGCTCCCAGGCGTCTCTCCTTCAACCCATCGCATGGTCTCCAGGAGGAGCTGCAGGCACTGCATCCACCACCACCTTCCTCTTTAACCAAGTAGGTACAAAAGGGTTTGATGGGTGGTGGGTCCAGTTTGACCCTGGTCATGCTGCCTCTCCCATGCTTGATGGAATGTTGAATTTCACTCTTCTTCAGGGACTGTATTGATAGGGCAAGGGGTGATGGGTTTAAACTGAAACAGGGAAATTCAGGTTGGAGATAAGGAAGAAATACCTCCCTGTGAGGGTGCTGAGGCGCTAGCACAGGGTGCCCAGAGAAGCTGTGGCTGCCCCATCCCTGGCAGTGTTCAAGGCCAGGTTGGACACAGGGGCTTGGAGCAAGCTGCTCTAGTGGAAGGTGTCCCTCCCCATGGCAGGGTTTGGAGCTGTGTGAGCTTTAATTTCCTTTCAACCCAAACCATTCTATGATAACCCATGGTGTGAATAAAAGTGTCCTAGTATGGGGTAGGTTTGCTTCAAAAACACCAGCATTCCTGACCCCATCTACAACTGATTTAGCAATATTTTAGCATGAGAATATCCAAGCTAAAGCCTTAAAATTTTGGTTTATATAGGGCATATTTTGTGTTTTAAACCCTTAGGTGGATATTTGGGTTGGTCATAGGTAGCTCACTGCAACCACAGCAAAGCTCTGCTGGAGCCAAGTCCACTGCTTTCCCTTAACATTATGCAGGGTGGGGGTTCTTCAAAAGCAGATAAACTTAGAACGTAAAACAAATTTCAAGTACATGGCTTTGTGTGGTGTTGAAAAGGATGCAGCACAAGTAATGAAGCTACAGAAGAGCACTGATCCACTCTGAAAAATACAAAAAAAAAAAAGGGAGAAAAATAATCTTTAAAATTCCCAGAAATCAGTGAAGAAAATACAACATCTTTTCTGTTTTCCACATTTTGTGAGGTACTTATTTGGTTTTATTGTATTACGTTTGGATAGACATGATGTTTCTCACTCTTTCATTAGTGATGTGTATATCAATCATTGTAGAATTATTCTCTTTTAATTTCCAGTCGTGTAATGAGCTCCTTCACCTCTTTGACTTCAGATCTTGAGTTACAGACAGAAATACACCATGACAAATACACCATTTTCTATTGCATTTACTTTGTGGATTAAACTCCAACTAAACTTCCACATTATTTCTCTTGTAGGGATGTATTTCAGTGATTCCTTTCATTTCAATCCAAATCCATCAACTTGTTGAAATGACAGATACAGGAAACCTCACGGTTCCCTCCGGCTTCATCCTCTTGGGTTTCTCTGATGCCCCAGAGCTACGAACCACCATCTTCACAGTCTTCTTATCCCTCTATGTTTTAACGGTGCTGGGAAACCTGATGATGATCCTGCTGATCAACACTGACCCCCACCTCCACATCCCCATGTACTTCTTCCTGAGCCACTTATCTTGCATGGATGTTTGCCTTTCCTCCGCTATCATCCCAAAAGCTCTGGAGACCTTCCTGCTGGGGAGAAGCCACATCTCCTTTTGGGGTTGCTTTGCCTAGATGTATATTTTCTTGGCTCTGGCTGTCTGTGAGTGCTTCCTCCTTGGGGTAATGGCTTACGACCGATACACAGCTGTGTGCAAGCCCCTGCTCTACACCACTACCATGACCAGGGTGCGTTGCTATGGCATGATGGTGCTGGTGTACACCATCGGGTTCCTCACCTCCCTGGTGCACATCACACTGGCAGGGAGGTTGTCCTTCTGTCAGGCCAGGAGCATCAACCACTTCTTCTGTGAGCTGCCCACCCTCCTGCAGCTCTCCTGCTCAGACACAAGCACAAATGAGGTCTTGCAGGTTTACAACAGTGTGTTTAATGCCATGGTCTCTCTCCTGATGATCCTGGTGTCCTACACCTACATCCTCCACACTGTCCTGCAGATCCCTTTGGCCATGAGGAGACTGAAGGTCTTCTCTACCTGCGCCTCCCACTTGGCTGCCATCACCATCTTCTACGCACCCGCGATCCTCACCTACATCCAGCCTCATGAGGCTTCAGGTGATTTTAAGTGTGGACTGAGTCTTCAATCATTCATCCAAATAAGTATCAGTTATTTAATAGCAGGACTGAGACAGCACCATGGTGTTTTGTTTTTAAATTGTGCTAAATGAAAGTAGTTCCCACAAAAGGAGGCTCAGGTTTGAGGTAAGGCAGTGACAACTTTCTCCATTGCCTGGCTGATAACTGTTCATCCCAAGCGAGCTTGAAGATCTGAGCGAAGGACCAAGGTTCAATACAGCCCTGGTATCCCCAGCAGTTCTGATACAGTTTTTGTGTCTATAGAATACTAGAATCATAGAATAGTTAGGGTTGGAAAGGACCTTAAGATCACCTAGTTTCAACCCCCCTGCCATGCGTAGAGACACCTCACACTAAACCATCTCACCCAAGGCTCTGTCGAACCTGGTCTTGAACACTGCCAGGGATAGAACATGCACAACCTCCCTGGGCAACCCATTCCAGTGACTCACCACCCTAACAGGAAAGAATTTCTTCCTTATATCTAACCTAAACTTCCCCTCTTTAAGTTTTAACCCTTTATCCTTTGTCCTATCGTTATAGTCCCTAATGACGAGTCCCTCCCCAGCGTCCCTATAGGCCCCCTTCAGATACTGGAAGCTGCTCTGAGGGCTCCACGCAGCCTTCTCTTCTCCAGGCTGAACAGCCCCAACTTTCGTAGCCTGTCTTCATACAGGAGGTGCTCCAGTCCCTGATCATCCTCGTGGCCATTCTCTGGACTTGTTCCAACAGTTCCATGTCCTTTTTATGCTGAGGACACCAGAACTGCACACAATGCTCCAGGTGAAGTGTCACAGGAGCAGAGTAAATGGGCAGGATCACCTCCTTCAATCTGCTGGTCACGCTCCATTGGATGCAGCCCAGGATACAGTTGGTTTCTGGGCTGCAAGCACACACTGCTGGCTCATGGTCCTTTTCTCATCGACCAGCACCCCCAAGTCCTTCTCTGCAGGGAACATAAGAAGGCCATGGAGCTGCTGGAGGAAGTCCAGAGGAGGCCACGAGGATGCTCAGGGGCTGGAGCAGCTCCCGTATGGCGCCAGGCCAGGCTGAGAACACTGGGGCTGTTGAGCCTGGAGAAGAGAAGCTGCTTGGAGACCTCAGAGCAGCTTCCAGTGTCTGAAGGGGGCTACAAGGATGCAGGAGAGGGACTCTTCATCAGGGACTGTAGGGATAGGACAAGGGGTGGTGAGTTCAGACTGAAACAGGGGGATCCAGATTGGATGTGAGGAAGGAATTCTTCACTATGAGGGTGCCGAGGTGCCACCACAGGGTGCCCAGAGAAGCTGTGGCTGTCCCATCCCTGGCAGTGTTCAAGGGCAGGTTGGACACAGGGGCTTGGAGCAAGCTGCTCTACTGGAAGGTGTCTCTGCCCATGGCAGGGGTTGGAAGTTGAGAGCTTTTAGGTCCCTTCCAACATAAACCAGTCTGGGACTCTGTGATACCTGATATGAGCATCCAATACATTTATCCCTTCTAAGTGAGCTGGAGCAGTGCTAAGGACCTCTGATAGGCACACATAGGTTAGCATGTGGCCAGAAGTGTGTCCCAACTAAAATCTTCCTGGGATGTGTGGTCTTTACATCTTTTCCTTTTTGGATGCTCAGTACCAGGTCTGTGCTTTGTGGATTTGACCATGTCACTTCCCCTTCTGTATGTCATCACGTTATTGAGGGGGAAGATGCTCTAAATAAAACAGTAGATGGAGGGTTTTTAACATTTAATCCAAACACACCATTTCTGTTTAATGAACTGTACAATTACTGGAAGAACATGTACTTGTATAATGACAAACTGAATAAATTTGTGGTTTAAAATAAGCACCTTTGGAAATCGTGGTCTTCTGCAAAGAACTGTGATGAATAATGAATGAATGCAATGGCAACCAGTCAAAATCTAATTTAAGTTGGTGTGAAGTGAAATGCTCACTTTATAAGCTTTTAATCAAAGTTTCTGATGGAGTTTTCATGAAAAATAAGACATTTGGACAATTCCCTCAAGAAAAGAGAACACAACATGTGAAGCAACTTATTCAGATAGAATAAGAGAGGGACTCTTCATCAGGGCCTGTAGGGACAGGCCAAGGGGAATGGCTTTAACCTGCCAGAGGGGAGATTGAGATGAGCTCTTAGGCAAAAGCTCTTCCCTGTGAGGGTGCTGAGGCGCTGGCACAGGGTGCCCAAAGAAGCTGTGGCTGCCCCATCCCTGGCAGTGTTCAAGGCCAGGTTGGACACCGGGGCTTGGAGCAAGCTGCTCTAGTGGAAGGTGTTGGGGTCGGAGCTGGAGGAGCTTTAAGCTCCTTTTCAACCCAAACCATTCCATGATTCCATGATTTTGCATAACTGAGGAGGGGTGATTCTCATTAACACAATAAAGGAGCTCTTTGTTCCTTTCTGCTCCATTTTTCATCCTTTGCGCACAGGAATACATCAGAGGAGGGTGAATGCAGAGCTGCCGCTGTGTTTAGGACATTGGGTGGTGGAAAACCCAGTTCCCCTCTCCTTGAGACATCAGGGAGTGCAGCCACAGTAATCGCCATGGCCAACGTCACTTGGGTCCTTCTCACACACCCTCTGCCATAGGCTCAGGCTCTATTTAAGCTCAGTCCTGGCACTGGGCCCACTTCCAGGGCTGTGCTGTAACTGGGTTTGCTCCTGGTCTGTAACAACCATGAACCTGATTCTTAGTTTCCCCTGGGCTATCAGTGGAAGCTGCTGCTGTGCTCAGGCACAAGGGGACTGTGCTCTGCTTTGTGGCCACTTTCAGCTCTCAGCTCACCTTCCCATTGGGAATAACTGGTCCTGGCTGCTCCCTTGAGGCAACTTGCATCATGCAAACAGCACAAACAACTCTTATTGAGAGGCAAGACCCTCTGGTGTCCAAGCTAGGGACAAGGCAAGCTCTAACGGAAAGTGTGTGTTATACACATTTCCTCCTCCTTGTCTGTGTCTGTCTCTTAGGGAAAATGACCCCTGTTCAACTGGGTGTTCCAGATAGATTTTGTTTCACTCTACATCAGGCATCCAAATGCAAACTCCTACATCTGAGGGGGAAAAAAGAAGTTATAATTCTCGGTATAGCATACAGTGGGTATGCTTAGTCATGTTTTCCATGTCCAACTAACAGAAATGATGCTGGGAGTCTCTCTTTTATTTTTAGCTATGAAAAACACAACGTCAGGACTAACTTGGGTGCAGCCATGTGCAAAGTACCATGAAGTAACAGATGATTCCCCCCTCTCCTGCAATGCATCCAGGTCTCTATTTGCTACAGAAAGAGCTTATTGCTAAAGGTCTCTAACAGGTTGCAGTTGGTTATTTCTGCTTTGCAGAGCATGAAGTTCTGCAGCATTCCTCAGTGGTACCTTCTCAGTTAACAGGTTGTGTTGGGGAAGAGTTGGGTGGGAGGAAATATCACTTACAGCAGGCCACAAGAAGAAAATAGGAAATAAAACATACTTCTCCCTAAAGTCATTACATTCAATCACACTAAAACCCTTGGCAATAGGGGAAAATCCTACTCTCAGCTGCTACTTCTCTTAAACCAGATGTGAGATGAAGCCCACAGCAAGGAGGTTAGAAATAGGTGGCCTTTAAGCTCCCTCCAACCCACACAGTGCTGTGAAACCTCTTTGGCTGAGCTGGATGTTTGCAGTGGTAGGAAGGAAGGTGCAGGATGACAGACACAGCTCTGCTGCCTCCATGCTGGGATGTGCTGGTCACACAGAGATTTAGCATCTTCCCAATGCTCAACCACAGCACGTACCGTGCAGCTTTGGAGCAAGGACAGAGGAGTATCAAAGATCGACAATAGAGAGATTGCAGAGAAAGAAGTACATGGGGGTGTGCAGCCGGGGGCTTGTCTTGATCACTGCCATCAGCCCAAGGTTGCCCGTGAGAGTGATGAGATAAATCATGAAGAAGATTACAAAGAGAGGAGTCTGGAGCTTAAGCTCGCTTGTCAGGCCAAGGAGGATGAAGTGGGTCACTGCGGTGTGGTTGCCTTCAGCCCTGTTACTGTATTGCATGGCAGCATCCCTGTGGGAAGGAGGAAAGATGGAGTGAAATAGGGAAGAGCAATGCCATGTGGCTTGCATGTACTCTGTTAGGTTGGACATTAGAACAATAAAGATTTGATAGTTGAAGCAACATCTAACTGTGGTTCTTGGTGAATCTTCACAGGCAGAGAAACACATCCAAAAGGCCTTCAGAAATCTCTTAATCATGAGGCTAAATCAGACCTTTTCTTTTAAAATCCCAAACCCAATCTTGAACCATTTGAAAACTGGAGAAGAGGTGAAGAACTTGCAAACTGGTCATCACATTTCATTAAGGAGGCAGAAAAAGGGACTGCTCCATGAGAAAGACTAAACACATCTGAGTGTGATGCCCCAGGAGCCCTGAATCCATCACCCCAGCTCTGATACAGCATTGCTGGATCCCCAGCTGCCCACAACAATTGTTCAGTGAGATACCCGAGACTCAGGAGCTTTCCCTGGCAGCGTGGGGCAGAGAGTCCTGTCCTAGAGAGCAAAAATAGGCTGAGCTGGCACACTGCTGTCAGTAGAATCATAGAATAGTTAGGGTTGGAAAGGACCTTAAGGTCATCCAGTTCCAACCCCCCTGCCATGGGCAGGGACACCTCACATTAAATCATGTCACCGAAGGCTCTGTCCAACCTGGCCTTGAACACTGCCAGGGATGGAGCATGCACAACTTCCCTGGGCAACCCATTCCAGTGCCTCACCATCCTCACAGTAAAGAACTTCTTCCTTATACCCAACCTAAACTTCCCCTGTTTAAGTTTTAACCCATTACCCTTTGTCCTATCACTACTACTACTACTAGTCAGGTTCCAGCACAGAGAGAAATATTCCCCTCAGTGTGGCAGATGAGTCTAACAGAGAGTCAGTGCACTTAACTTCTGTTATCTGCTCCAGCTCAGGTATTATTTCCGTGGTTTTCCCCACTCAAGGTCAGGAAGGCATGGCAGGCTGCTCCTCACAACTCTGAGACTAAGAAATGAACTGGACATCATGTTCTGTAGGTAGTAGAATGCTGTTAGCAGTATTTGAGGGGATTCATAGAATCCCAGACTGGTTTGGGTTGGAAGGGAGCTTAAAGCTCCTCCAGCTCCAACCCCAACACCTTCCACTGGAGCAGCTTGCTCCAAGCCCCTGTGTCCAACCTGGCCTTGAACACTGCCAGGGATGGGGCAGCCACAGCTTCTCTGGGCACCCTGTGCCAGCATCTCAACACCCTCTCAGGGAAGAGCTTCTGCCTAAGAGCTCATCTCAGTCTCCCCTCGGGCAGGTTAAAGCCATTCCCCTTGGCCTGTCCCTACAGGCCCTTGTCCCAAGCCCCTCTCCAGCTTTCCTGGAGCCCCTTCAGGCACTGGAGCTGCTCTCAGGTCTCCCCTTCAGGAGCCTTCTCTTGTCCAGGCTGACCCAGCCCAGCTCTCTCAGCCTGGCTCCAGAGCAGAGCTGCTCCAGCCCTCGCAGCATCTCCATGGCCTCCTCTGGCCTCTCTCCATCAACTCCACGTCCTTCTTGTGCTGTTGCCCCAGAGCTGGATCAGGACTGCAGGGGGCAGGGGGGTCTCCCCAGAGCAAGGTAGAGGGAGGAAAAGAGGTGGGGAGGCAAATGCCCAAATAAATGATCTCTGGATGGTCCCAGCACTTCAGGTTTGGGTTTAGTGCTTCCCACTGGGGTGGCTGCTCTCCACTTGCCTGGTGCAACCCCACATTGTTACTTATATCTCTGTGAGATTTTGCACTTTTTACATATTTATGAGCTTCCAACATACCAGAAATAGCCAGAAATGTTGTATATAGATTTCTAGGTTCTATTTCTAGCTGCTTTTACCTTCCCTTAAATGAACATCTTCTGAGAACACTCCAACATCCTTATCCCCAGAAATCCAGAACAGACCACCCAACCCTATGGCTGGGACAAAGCACCAACCTTCTGCCATTGAGGAATAACCTTTCAGAAGGTTGCTTGAGGTTTTGCAGTGCGTTTTTAGTCTTCTTAGAGGAAAAACCTGGAAGGATTCCTCATGGAATGTGCCCTGTGTGTCATTCCCAGGTATTTCTGTGCCACTGCATGCTGTGGTGCAGCTCTTGTCCTCTTCAGTTTAGGGCTGGGGCAGAAAAGCAGCACAAGCCAAGTGTACAAACACCAAACCTGGTTTCTGTGGTCACACTCATGATTTTACTTGAGGCTCACTGAGAGTTTTGTGTGCATCAATTGACACAACAGCAGCAAACTTTAATGTTCCTTTAAGTCAATTAAAGGTACATGAAAGGCCAGTTCAACGTTGTTAGAAATGTTTTGTCATTTCTGCCTCATTCCTTGAGCTATTTGTGGCATTGAGACAGTGTGATACATCACAGTGTACTAGTGCTACTACTACAACGATACTCAGGCCAGCAAGAAGTGGGCAGGGTTGAAGACTGTTTGCATCTGCTTTATCCTGCTGCTGACTTATTTTACTTCCCTTCTATAAGCATTTTCCCACCTCTTACTTCCATTTATGATTACTTCTTTAAACATTCATCCCCTCACCAAAACCCCTTTTCACTGTTACCTTTCCACGTGGTCACAACAAAAGTGTTTGGAGATAAACCAGGAATACTGAATTAAAAATCTCCTGTGAGGGCAAAGTATGTATTGAAACATTTAAGGGAATACAGATCAGGAAAAACAACCCCAGTTTTTTGTCTTTAGTGCATTTTGAAATGAAGTCATTTAATTAAGTAATGAAATCTGAGTATATAAAATGACTGAACCACTGTGACTACCAGGTAAGTATCAGTTAAGGATGACAAATCATGGCAACAGCATAGGAAAATGTCTTTCAATCAAGTTTCACTGATAGCTTAATACATGTAAGAAACATGTTTCAAAATACAAGTATCTTCATCATTTGAAACTCAGAGGGACTATTCACTGGGGACTGTAGTGATAGGACAAGGGGTAATGAGTTAAAACTTTAACAGGGGAAGTTTAGATTGGATCTAAGGAAGAAGCTCTTTCCTGTAAGGGTGGTGAGGCACTGGAATGGGCTGCCCAGGGAAATTGTGAATGCTCCATCCTTGGCGGTGTTCAAGACCAGGTTGGACAGAGCCTTGGGTGCCATGGTTTAGTGGGAGGTGTCGTTGCCCAAGACAGGGGGGCTGGAAATGGATGATCTTAAGGGCCTTTCCAACCCTAACTATCCTATGATGTTATGATTCTATGGTATCAAAGGTCTCTGTCCTGCCAAGCTTTTTAGCATCTGATTATATCAGTTCTGCCTCCTTCACTGATCACAGGTTGAAGCCACTTTCCCACAGACAACAGACAACATCTCATCTCTTGCTGCTGTTTGCCAGAGCACACAGAAGAGATTGTTCCCCATCCATGTTCTGTTCACAACATCAGTTAATTCCCACTCACAGCAGGTAAAGGAAAGATATTTTCCCCCGTCGGTGTGTTTTGGCTTCTCTGAGACCCAGACAGCTCTCGGTTAGGATCGATTCTGTGTTCAGGATTGTCTTTCATCTATGGAAATGAGCCACTGTCTTAACTCCTATATGAAATACACTATTTGGTATTTCCTGGGGTGCACTAGCAAGAGTTAAACATGGGCATGGAATGTAGGTGCTTGTCTCGTGCTGGAATTCCATGGATAGCAACATTTAAGTAAACGGCACTTAAGAAGAATGTAAAACACCCCTTAAAATGAATGGGATGACCCCTTAATGTGCCCAAATTGTCCTTCACACTGGGTAGCCTCAGCACCGTTCATTATCCTGTATTATGAATGATATTGTCTACAGTTTCTGCCTTAAAGTGAAATCTATCATGAAGCTGCAGCCTGGGGAGGGATTCCCCATGATATTCAAAGCTGGAGCTTGAGATCTTGATTCCGACCAGCTTCTTCTCTTTGAAAGGCACAAGCGAATGCAATGAATTTTTTGAAACCTTTTCTCTGACTCTTTTTCAGCAAGCAAATGTAAAACTACACTTCATCTTCCCTCCCACCCCAGCAGCTTTAATAAAGAGCTCACAGGTAAGAGTGAGGAATTTTATTGGAGCTGAGGGAAAAGGTCAAGAATCTTGCAAGAAAAATAGATATTTATCAGTGACAAAAGTTATAACTGAATAAAGCTGATTGGTGTTTCCTGTGAGGAAAAGAGGCCTGGGATAATTCAGGGTAATTTCTTCATGCAAGCTAGTGACTGAGAAGTGAATTCAAGTTTGATGTTCCATTACTCTTGGTTTCCTTCAGAGGAAGGATGATGCGATTTGGGGAGTCTATTTCTCATGCAATACTGTCATTGACTTTTGTGCAGTAACTGGAGAAGAACTTGCATCGAATCATGGAAATAATTGGGAAAATGCCATTATTTTAGTGCCCCATAGGCTTTCTCATTTGAGGTGAATTGTTCATGTCCTCGATGACAGAACTCTTCCATGTTGCCAGCCATTTAAGAACCTTCTCCCGCACCTCACCAGAGCCCCCTTCACCTCCCTCTTCCTCAGGCTGTAGATGAATGGGTTGAGCATGAGGTTGACCACGGCGTAGAAGATGGAGGCCACCTTATCCAGGCTCCTGTGACTAGATGGAGGTTGTAGGTACATGAAGAATGCTCTCCTGAAGAGCAAGGCAACAGCCATTAAATGGGAGGCACAAGTGTGGAAGGCTCTGGCCCTGCTCTGTGCTGAGCACATCCTCAGCACAGTGCGGATAATAGAGTTGTAAGAGAGCAAAATGATCACGCTTGCAATCACCGCATTGATGGTGACAAAGGCAAAGATGGCCAACTCACTGCTGTGGGCGTCGGAGCACACGAGCTTTAGCACAGGGACTACATCACAAAAAAAGTGGTCAATGCTGTTGGGACCACAGAAGGAACCTCCAAACGTGCACCATGTGCAGATGATGACACTGAGGAAGGCAAATAGGTAGGACGATGCTACCAGCTGCCTGTAAACGTGGCTGGAGATGATGGTCACAGAAAGCAGGGGCTGGCAGATAGCAACGTGCCGATCATAGGCCATCATGGCCAGGAGGTGACACTCAATAGTAGCAAAAAGCGAAGGTGAGGAACTGCATCATGCAGCCAGTGAAAGAAATGGTTATGTCCTCTGATAACAGGTTTGCCAGCATCCTGGGGGAGATGACTGTGGAACAGCAGATGTCAACAAACGCAAAATGGGTGAGGAAGAAGTACATGGGGTTGTGGAGGCTGGGAGACACCCGAACCAAGATAATTCCAACATTCCCTATGAGTGTCACAATGTAAATCAAAAGAAACAAGGCAAAAAGTGGGGTCTGCGCACATGGGCTGTCTGTAATTCCCAAAAGGATAAATTTAATCTGTGTGAGATTTCCTCCCATGACCAGTTGTTAACTGCTGAGGCAAAATCAAGAGAATATCACATTGATCAAAACCAGAGATTTGCTTTTGGACCATATCTAACTCCAATCAATGACCATTTCAACTGTGTCATTTTAAAATATTCCAATATATTTTCTAACCAAAATGTATCTATTTTACATTTTTCAGATGAGGCATTCAGAAAAGTACTGGGAGTTTCCTGAAGCAGTTAATGGCAATTTTGTTTTTCTATGTTGGGAAAAATTAAACTCTGCATTTAGTCAAGCACGTGTGTTTTCAGGTTTGAGTAAAGAATCAGATCTTTATTCACTTTCAGTTTGAAGGAAATTTGTGTCAGAAGACACCTGAGAGGAACCTCATAGGATCGCACGTAAGCGTGGAGCAAGAGAAAGTCCCAGTCCCAGTGAAATCACAGCTTACAGATGAATGACCTCTGGACATTTGCTCTTGGCTTTTGATTATCATTCAGTCACCAAACCACATTTATCAAACTATTTGAGCTTATTCACAATAGATAACACTCACACTGGTAAATTCATGAGACCTACCTTCCTGAGCTACAGCATGCTGAAGCATCCTAAACCCATAGGCATTAGGTTGCTTCCTTTAAAATGGAATTGATATTACAACATGTTGATTCCAAAGGCTGATTTCTTAGTGACTGTATTCTGCTGACAATCTGAAATGTTTCATTTCTTTATAACAGAATGAGATTCATCCTCATTTAAGTCTTGAATAAATCAGTGCATCTTGCTTTAGCTGCCTATATAAAAGAAACACAACCTGCATCAGACATTGCTCCCTCTTCTTATAAAGAAAACCCACGTTGGTAAGGCTGTTTTCTGACCTCATGACCTGAGGACATGCAGAAGCAAGCCCACTGCCTCAATGCAGGCGAGGCTCTGCTTTGTGTTAGTGTTACCTCTTGTGCCTTCCCTGTGCCATCAAGGATGGGAGCCAAGGGTTTATCCTCAACACAGCAGAGAACATCCACGCGCCAGCGTCAGCTCTGATAAGCACCTGATGTGAAGAGAGGGGAGCTCCTGCCAGACTCCAAGAGCCCAGCTTGTGTTGCTGGAGCTGTAAATACAGTTGCATGTGCTCTCCTGGGAGGAAGACTCTAGGGCTGCTCATGCTTTCCCAGAGGAAAACAAAGAGAAGGGAAAGCAAAGGGTGTGAAATCACCTCTGAAAGGCATTGTGGTGCTTGAGCATCTGAAAGACATAGCATGAGTGAGCCATCCCTGAGCACAGCTACAGGGCAGCAGTGATGAGCAGCTTGTATGATGCTTCTGACATATTTGTGGACCATGCAAAGGTTTCACTTTGACATTGGCAACAGAATGAGAATGGGTTTAGAGACATTTCAGATCTTGCAGAGGGTCCTCAAATGGAAACTGATGCACAAATGACCCCATCTCTGGATTTGCTGCTGTCCCTCTCTGTGCACACCTGAGAGCCCAGTTTTTCAGCCCCCGTGGGGTTATATACATGTAGTGCCTAGATGTCCAACAGCTGAGCTGGTGCCTCTGGGCTTCCACTGTATTCAAGGGTGAGAAATGAGCATTTTTAGGCAGGGATGAATTGTCCCAGGGTGAACTAATAGGTCTTTATCCCCCTGAGCAGCCTCAGCTGCGGCTTCATCCCACCCTCTGCCCATTTGTCCCACATCTCTATTTAAGAGATTTAATTCTGTTTTACCAAGTATAATATTGGGCTTCTATGGCAGGACCTCTGTTATTTACCTGATATGAGAATTTTGTGTCTACAGCCAGGGGATTCTGAATTTTGTAGATCCCTTCTCTGCAAAGATTGAAGCAGACTCATGCAACGATGCTTTTGTCATCAAATGTGTTTTCAGAACCCCAAGCCTGTTTCTTGTTGCTGGAATTGACAGCTGTTCTTCCCCTGTACTTTAGACTGAGGTTCCTCTTGGGAGTTCCCTGAGTTGGATCCACCACACACAAGACTATAGCAATCCAGACCTCCCTTAGCAATGTAGCACCAAGTCTAGGTAAACCTTTATGTATTGCAGTTGTCTCTGCTTTGGAATTTTTCTTAAACCAAAGAGGGGATAAGAACATCAGAGTGGGGTAATTCATCAAGCAGCGATGAGCCTTACACGTGACACTTCTCATCTAGGCTCCCTTTCCCATTAAAGCTTGGACCAGATGATCTCTTGAGGTGAAACTTGGGTTCTCTGTGGCTCTATGATTCTATTTGTATATATTCTACATGTCTCAGCTACAATATGCAAGAAAGAAGCAAAAAACCAAGGTGTGGTGAAGGTTTTCAAGAAGCTCTCTGATATCAAAGTCTCTGTGCTGCCAAGCTCATCAGCAAGTAATTACATCAATTCTGGCTTCCTCACTGACCACAGATAGAAGTCACTTTTCCACAGACCTCTCACTACTGTTTTCCAGAGCACACAAAAGACACTGTTCATGACCCATGTACTTCCCAAATAGAAGTTAATTCTCCCTCACAAGAGGTAAAGGAAAAACATTTTCCCACACCAGTATTTTTTTGCTTCTTTCTGACCCAGGCAGCTCTCGGTTACCATTGATTCTGGGTTCAGGATTGTCTTTCACCAACGGAAACTTGCCTCATGCTGTATTTATAAGTGCAACCCACCACTTGGTGTTTCCTGGTGTGCTTTAGTGTGAGCTGGGCATGGACATGGGATGTGGGTGCTTATCTCCAGCTGGAATTCCATTTTTCTCACCATTTAAGTAAAGGGCACTTAAAAAGAGTGTAAAACACCACTTAAAATGAATAGGAGGACCACTTGATATGCCCAGTTTGTCCTTAACACTGGGTAGTCTCAGCACAGTTCATCAATCTGCATTAGGTATTATATTTTCTACACTTCCTTACATGAAGTGAAATCTCCTGTGAAGCTGCAGCCTGGGGAGGGATTCCCCTTGACATTTTAAGGTGCAGCTTGAGACCTTGATTCCCACCAACTTCTCTTTGAAAGGCACAAATGAATGCAATGAATCTTTTGAAACCTTTTCTCTGACTCTTTTTCAGCAAGCAAATGTAAAACTACACTTCCTCTTCCCTCCCACCCCAGCAGCTTTAATAAAGAGCTCACAGGTAAGAGTGAGGAATTTTATTGGAGCTGAGGGACAAGGTCAAGAATCTTGCAAGAGAAACAGATATTTATCAGTGACCAAGGCTATAACTCAATAAAGCTGATTGGTGTTTTACGTGAGGAAAAGAAGCCTGGGATAACTGTGGCTAATTTCTTCCTCAAAGCTGGTAACTGTGAATTGAAATGAAGTTTGATGTTCCTTCTCCTCTTGGTTTCATTACAAGGAAGGAAGATGTGATGTCACACATCCGATTGAAGGGACATAGGGGTTGCTGTGACTCCCTCTCCTGGTCAAAGCCCCTCTGGGTACCACCAGCTCAGCCATATTAAAAAGCACAGCAGCATCCACAGTGTTGTGGCTGCTCGTGCAGAGCCTCTGCAGCTCTGGAATAGGGAAGAGAGATGTGCAATGTGGTCCCCTGTCCCCTTGCACCCATTCCAAATGCTGGTCCTGTCTCTGTGCTGCCACCCGGAACCTCACCATCTTGTCCCACACCTCCCATCTCCATGCTCAATCCCAGCCTGACAGCAGGAGATGGATGGGGAGAAGCTGTCACCTTGGGGACCAGGAATGTGTGCAGGGAGGTCACTGACAGAGGGATAAAGTCTGGAGGGGGCAGAGAGCAAAGGGGCTGCTCCATAGTCCCCTTCAAACTGCAAACTCCAGCACCTCACTGCACACCATGGGGCAGGATGAAGGATGCTGGGGCTCTGCAGGAAACAATGGACATTCTCATATGGATGCTGATGGTTTCTGCCCCTGGTGGTACCCTGGTGATGGAGGCACTGGGCAAGGGCTGAAATCCCTCCCTGCTCTGCATGCAGCTGGATCCAAACTGGGACTCAGCTTTGACTTCTTTGCAATCAGTGCTTAAATCCTTCCTATGGCCATCATAAGGGAGAGGAGGGCCTCTGCCCTCCATGTCCTGCCGGGTGCCCACGAGGGCTATGTGAGCAGTGAGAGCATTTGGGACCAGGACTGATGCAAAGCAAGGAGGGACCATGTCCGTGCACATCCCCTTATGTCCATCACATCCATACACATATCCCATGCCCTGCAGAGCAGGCTCTGCCCCATCCATCTCCTGCTCTGGCTGCAGGGCTGGTATTGAGCAGGGAGATGAGGAGGTGAGAGAGGCAGAGTTGACAATAAGAGGAGGGTGGAGGGGGCTCATCCACAGCATTGCACCGCATCCTGCAGCTCCTATGAATGGTTTTACTGCTGGAGAGAGAAGGAAAGGGGAGGATGTGGCTCTGGAAGGGGTTGGAACCCCAAAGGATGCCCAGATTGTGGGGGTTTGCTCCCAGTGTGCACTGCCAGGGGATCTGGCTGATCTCTGGTGGGAATCTGTGTTACATACACTTTCCTTTCATGTTTGGCTGTAGAAGGAGGTTCCCCATAACCACCATGAAGGCTTTAACCTGTCAGAGGGGAGACTGAGATGAGCTCTTAGGCAGAAGCTCTTCCCTGGGAGGGTGCTGAGGCGTTGGCACAGGGTGCCCAGAGAAGCTGTGGCTGCCCCATCCCTGGCAGTGTTCAAGGGCAGGTTGGACACAGGGGCTTGGAGCAAGCTGCTTTAGCAAAGGGGGTCCCTGCCTGTGGCAGAGGTTGGAGCTGGAAGAGCTTTAAGGTCCCTTCCAACACAAACCTCTCTGGGGTTCTGTGATGGGCTTGGGAGCATCCATCAGAGCCACCAGCGACAGGGGCAACCCTAAAGCACCCTTCAGAAGGGCCTTTTTCCCCTGGTGCTGCCCATTTCAGTCCTTTACCACACTCCTCACTGTTCCTCCCCATCTCCTTCCTTTCTCTTTTGGGCACCGCTCCCTCAGGCTCTCCTTTGTCTCTTTTGCTTCCAGCACAATGGGTGGAAGAAGGTGAATGTCATCATCAAGGAGAGCACAAGGACTGGGGGTGCCTGTGTCCCCCATGGGATTAAGAACCAAGTTCCCCAGGAAGCCCTGTCCAGGCAGAGGAAGGACAGGAGGGTGACCATGAGCAGCCAGCACAGAGGGACCAAGGCCAAGTCATTCCTGACCAACCTGAGTGCCTTGGGTGATGTGAGCATTGATGTTTGCATGGACAAGAAGTAGAGGACAGCATTTACCTCGTCGTTAGCAAGGTCACCACGATCTTCTGTTGGCTCATTTGCAGCCAAACTTGTGAGCTATGGTTTGAGTACAAGGAATTGAAAATGGGTGGAAAGCTGGTTCATTGCCTGTGGCGCCTGACATTGCTTATGGACCCTGGTACCAGCTCCCATTAGCGAGATCCCCCTCATCTCCCTGCCATGATAATGTCAACCATGGCCCTTGTGAACCTGTAACTGCCTCAGAAATGCTCCAAAAGTGGATTTGAAAGGTTGGGTTGTTCTGTGGTTTGCTCTAAGGGAGCCCAAAGCCCTGTTGCTTGCTCAAGCTGAGGTCATCTCCTCTGGGTATATTTCTTCTCCAAACTAATCAACACAGAGAAGAGATAATGACCTGCTTTGGGCTTTGTCACCTCCTGGGGCACAAAGAGATTCACAGTCCCCACATCCCCACATCACTTGAAATAGGAAGGGGGTTTGCTGATGCTGGTTCATTCCCAGGCTCCCTGCACAGCTCCAGGCACGTTCATCTTCACATCCATCTCCGAGAGCATCAGGAGGGCAGCAGAAACAGAGCTGAGATGTAAGTGAGGGGCAGCATCTTTCAGCCCATCATTCTCCTGTGGTTCTCTCTTGCCAACAAGCAGCAGCTCCTGTCTTCATCTCCTGCCCTACTGCAGGGTCCTGGGCTTCTTGATGATGCTCTGGGCTTCCCAGGGAGCTGCTTGTGCTGTGTGATCCCCATGCTGCTGCTGAGAAGGCAGGTTTGGAGATCACCCTGGTGGAGAACACACTCAGGAGACTTCCTCTCCTCTGACCACAGATGTTTCCTGGATGAGTACCAGAAGCTTTCCTGTACAGGACATTCGGGGTGCTCCCCATTGCTGAGATGAGGCAGCTCCAAAAGATGACTTTTTTCCCCAAAAACGTGTTTGAGAAGAGATTGCTGAGCTCTGGGGTTTGTCCACTTCTATTGGAGACTCAAGGAACAAGTTAAAGAACCAATAAAAGGTTTTAGATCTGACAAAGTGTGTCAGGAGGGAGGGGAAACTGATATTAACCACTGTGTAAGGTTACATAGAATCATAGTATGGTTTGTGTTGGAAGAGACCTTAAATCTCACCCAGTTCCAAGCCCCTGTGATGGCCGGGGACACCTTCCACTAGAGCAGGTTGCCCTGTCCAACCTGTACTTTCCATAGGTCACGAATTCGTTCTAGTTAGGAAGAAACCGAAGCAGAGAGGGAAGAAGCGGGTGGTTGGCAAATGCCCATGACAGGAGGAAGGATCAACTCTGCACTGTGAAAACATAACGTTTCTCTGTGTTCCAGGTTGATCCGGATGGTCTCCAAGCCCCAGGCTCAGCATTAACGCAGGCAATGAAGTGCAGCACTAAGGTAAAGCTATATGGGTGTGCAACCTTCCCACTGCTTTCCACAGGGGTCATTGATCAACATCTCAAGGTCAGCCAGAGGAGCAGGCACCGTGTTGTGACATGGTATTTAACTGCTTGAGCACCCCTTTGTTCTACCTGTGCTGGCACAGGAATTTCACCAAGCTCTTCCTCATTGAGCTGTGCCTGAACTCTCCCTTTCCATCCTGCAGGACTGTCTCTGAGCAGCTCCCACCACATAGAGGCTTTTCCACCCTGCCTCTTGGAGAAGAAACCTCCAGCCAGGAGCTCACACACAAAGCACCATCCAACCCATGGCACAAAGCAATTGCACCCAAGTGACCGAGTTCAGCCTGGTGGGGTTCACAGAGGACTCGGTGTCTCAGGTCTACTTGTTCCTGCTCTTCCTGCTCACCTACCTTGTCACCATTGTGGGCAACCTGGGCATCATCATCTTAATCAGGGCCAGCCACCTCCTCCACTCCCCCATGTATTATTTCCTGGGCAATCTGGCCTTTGTAGACCTTTGTTCTTCCACTGTCATCACCCCCAAGATGTTGGTTGACTTGATGTCAGAGAAGAAGAGCATTGCTTATGCTGGGTGTGTGGCTCAGGTCTTCCTCTTTCAGTTTTTTGGGATAACTGAATGCTTCCTGCTGGCTGCAATGGCCTATGACCGTTATGTGGCCATTTGCCATCCCCCGCTGTACCCCCTTGTCATGTCCCCAAAGTGCTGTTTCCAGCTGGTGACTGCCTCGTACCTCGTGGGGCTGACCAATGGTGTGGGACAGACCATCAGTATGTCCACCCTCTCCTTCTGCAGCTCCAGCGCCATCGACCTCTTCTTTTGTGACATTTCCCCCCTCATCTCGCTCTCCACCTCTGACACCACCCTCAGCCACACCATCCTGATCACTGCAGCATCTCTCTTTGGTGTGTCCAGCATCCTGATTATCCTGCTCTCCTACGTGGCCATCATCGCCACCATTCTGAGCATCAATTCAGCCGAGGGCAAGCGCAAAGCCTTCTCCACCTGCACCTCCCACCTCACCACTGTCAGCGTCTTCTATGGGGCATGCTTTTTTATGTATTTATTCCCCAGCTCAGACAGCTCAAGGGCAGCAGATAAATGGGCTGTGGTGCTCTACACCGTGGTGACTCCCATGCTGAACCCCTTGATCTACAGCCTGAGGAATAAGGAGGTGAAGGAGGCTTTGAGGAGGCTCACAAAAATAAGATGATCTTGAATGGTGCAAGCTTAAGGCCAGACAGAATGGAGATGTGGGGTAGATGCTCAGGTATTGCTTAAGTATGGACAACATGTTGGGGGTCTTCTGCACGCAGAATGCACTGGTTGATATGATTGAGAATACAAATAATTTCACTCTCTAAATTTATATTTAGTAGTGAATTTCACCTAATTAGTTAATTTGTACTGTATTTCACCTAATGAAGACACAGGTAGACAACTACAAGCATGCTCTCCTCTTCATCTCAGGAAAAGGGGGGACCTGATCGCTGCCTACACCTGCCTGAAAGGAGGATGGATCCAGGAGGGGGCTAGGCTCTGCTCCCAGGGAACAAGGGATGGGACAAGAGGAAACGGCTTCAAGCTGCACCAGGTCATGTTTAGATGGAGCTGAGGAATAATTCCTGCCCCAGAGGGTGCTCAGGCATTGGAACAGGCTGCCCAGGGCAGGGCTGCAGTCACCAGCCCTGCAAGTGTTCACAAACCCTATAGACAAGGCCCTCAGTGCCATGGGTTAGGGGTGGCCTTGACAGGGCAAGGGAACACTTGGAGTGCATGAACTTAAAGCTCTTTTCTTTTTGCTCTCCCTTTTGCTTGGCAAATGAGAATAAACTGTGAATTCTACCGTTCCACTGGATCAAACTTCATTTCATAACGGTGTTGTTAAATCATTAAGGGCCTTAAGAAAAGGATAAAAACACCTTTAGCAAGAAAAACAGAAATGATAGCAAATAAGTGTGATGCCATGCAGTCAGTATTATTAGGTTTTGATGGACAAAATGATTTCCAGCACCATACACCTCATTTCATTTTAGACAGCAAAGAATTTAAGTGAAATAAGGTACTTGTGTGACCTCTGTTATGACCGAATGCGTTTTGAAAGCGTTTTAAGAAGTGATAGTGATGAATCCACACCAAAGGGCAGAAACTTTCAAGGAATCCCCATCCACTGCTCCACACCTTTACTTTCCATTCCCCTGTTGGCAGCAATAGAAGCTGTTGCAGAATGGTTCCGAGAGCAAGGCCATGAATCCTTGGAGGCCTTGTGCGAGCAAAGCAAAGTGTAGGCCTCACATGTACGTGATTTAAGCTGAAGGACACACTGTCCTTGAGCTCTGGGGAAAGTACCGAGAACTGAATTGCAGCTGATGTAATGAGGAAGATCCTTGAAAACAGAAACCGGATGTGGGAGGAGAATGTAAATGAAACCGTTTAGAACTAACCAATGCTGCTGTGACTAGTAGGCATAATTAACACTATGAGGATATAAGCGATGTGCGACACGAATAAAATAGAAGCTTGCTTATCACTCATATTGGGTTGTCGCGTCTTGCTTCTCCTCGAAGTCAGCAGAAGCCATGGTCTCCATGGCAGCCTGATCACAACAGAGCACAGGAGCTGTGGTGCTGTCCAGCAGCCTTCAGACCAGATACGTGGCAGCCACATTAAGGTCTCTGTGGTGCCTTCTACAACAATGTTCAATGACTTTATGTCCAGCTGCTCTCTCCTTCACCATCACCAAGTGTTTAAACACGAACATGAGCTCTTAGTGTCTTAAAACACAAGTCTGTGGCTACAACCCTATTGCTCTGCTCATTGTGGCTTCACATTGGAGCTGGTGCTCTCAAACCCAAAGGCTTTTTGCTCCTTGTTGTGTTTGTTTAAGCAAATCAGTAGTTTGCTGTGTCTAAGGGCTGCCACTGCCTTCAATGGGGTAATCATCTGACCAGGAGAGCAGAAGAAACACCACATGAGGTTCTAGGAAGCAGAAGCAGCAGCCAGCATTGCAATGCATCTTCCTGCTGGGTCATGATGAGCAGGCAATGAGGTGCCTGGTTTCTGGCATTCCTGCTGATGAGCTCCTAATGGCTTTAGCTCCCCACTCTCAGCTGGAGCTGCTTTCATTGTGGTTAAATCTGGTTTAAAGGCAGCTGAGCAAATGCTGGGTAGGAGCTACATCCTTTTCTTTGGGTACTTAGTGATTGGATTTAGGAATCATCTCCTATATCCTTGGGCAAGCACTTATCTCCTTACGTTTGAATGCACCATGTCAACTCTATGTGTTTACTGTGTCCATCAACTCCCTTTATTGCTGAGGGAGATTTGGTGGGGTTCATGCCTCTCACTGCAAGGCAGACACCAGCATTGCTCCAGCTGAAGAGATCTGAATGAGCTCTGCTGATTGCATTGGCCTGAGTCTCATCTGGTGTAATTGGACTTCGGCTCATAAATAGATAAGGAGAGACTCTCATGTTTGGCTTTTAATGTAAGTCATCAATATTTAGCCACCTGCAGTGTCAGCATGTGTGTGTAAAGCAGAGACCACAGAGAAAAGCATGCTTCTGTGTGTGATAAGATGTGGGTATTTGATGTGGGATGGGTGATGTTTTGCCCTTGTTTAGACAAGCTGTGGTATTGAGAATGGCTGGTTTCAGTGGTGTTAGATGCAAGGTGTGTGTTTGAGATGTCTACTCTTTATGTATCTGCAACTTACTTATGTAAGTACTACACAAGGGGAAGGAGGAGAATGAGGATGAGGAGATGGCCATTGAGTGTGTGAGCCATTAGCAATGGGAAACAGCAACTATCTTCATCCTCCTGCCTGAGGTGGGTGTAGACAACTTCAGCTGGATCTTCTGAACCCATTTAAAGGTGTTAAAGCCCTGTCTGCTGTCAGCTGCTTTTTTCTACAAGGAACAAGTCCCACTCTTGGTTTCGTTTCCTCCTTTTGCAAGCAGTAAAAAGCCACCCTGAGGTTATTTAAATTTGGAGGCATATAATGCAAAATGTTGTTTCAAAGGCCAGTTTTGGGTCCAAAATGGGCAGGTGGAATCAGACAGACTTCAAAAAGAGAAAATGCTGAGTCCTGCCTATGAGGAGGACTTGCTCTAAGCACTAAGACAGGCTGGGGGGCACCTTATCAGAGAGGGACAAGGCTCTTGTGGTGTCCACCGAGTTGAAATGAGCCATCAATGTGTCCTTGCAGCAAAGGCACCCACCAGCAACATGAGAAGAGTACTGGTGGTGAGTCAAGGGACTTTGTGCAATGAACATCTGAGCACAGGCTGGGGAATGGGGAAGTAAAAGCTACTTTGGGAAGGGTGGAGGGAGAAGATGAATTGTGCTGAAGAAATGGTCATCTTGCTTGAAAAGGGGCTGATGGAAAGAGTGAAGTGGTAGGGGAAGGAGGAGGAATGCTCATTTCTCAACAGGCAACATATTTATTTGAAGGTCATCTCCTCATCTTTTTAAGGCCTGCATATTTCAGGTTAACATGAACAGCAGTCATCTTGCGTACATCTATATATACACACATGTTCTTTAAATATAAGGAAGAACAGAGGAAGAAATATATGCAAGAATAATTCAGATGAGAAGGGGATGGTTTTTCCCTTGAAGCTACAAGTACATGGAATTGCATTCAGGGATTCTGGTCTCACTTTAATCGACTCAAACATCACTACAGAGTCAGAAAATCACTCCAATTTGATTTCTTATCTATTTAATGCAACACTAATTCTTGTGGCAGATTAAGGCATGATATTATTGTATTTACTTGTCCTTAAATAAGAACAACTCCCACAGACAGCAAAGAAATCATCCGAAACAAGCCTCCTTGTTAAAAAGAGTTTGGATGCTTATGGGAAGATGCTTATGTTTTGCAGGACCAATTCTTTCCATAACAGAGCAGCCACAGCTTTAGGATTTAAGCTTTAAGGTTATTTGTTTCCATATAGGAACTATTGACTATTCTTTTATCAAGGTATTATTTTTCAGTATATTATTTAGGACCTTCAACCATCATGGTTTTCTCTCCCAGGAATTGGGTGCACTCCTAAAGGAAACCCCAAATCCTGCATTAACCTCATGCACTGTGTGTTCCTATGAGCTGGGAGAAGTGATTCAACCTCTTCCCATGTTTCTTTGTCTCCTGCTGCCAAGAGAGTGGCTGGAGGAAACCACATGAGTGTGACCACGTTTCTCCTTTTGGGCTTCCCCAACGTGTAGAAGCTGCTCTTTGGGACTGCTCACTGGCTTTGGACATGAGCCATCTCTGTCAAGCAAGGCAGCTGTAGAAGTGAACTTTGTCGTTAACAAAGAAGAAAGTTTCTTTCTTGTTATCCCCAGCTAATTAATCTCTGATGGCTTGTTATGAAGAGTGAGGGAAGTCGCATCCAAGTGTTCTGAGAAGCTTTCGTGGTGATGAGGAAACTTCCTTGGTAAACCCCAGAAGGTCTTGTTAAAGCTGATGACTCCTGGAAGGGTGGTTGTTCCCCAAGGACCACTTCTTGCTTTGGCAAAGTGAGCAGCATCACTTGTGTTGGAAATAGCTGTGAGTGCTTGTATTGTGAAAGCCTGGATCTCGGGCCTGCTGGAGGGCTTTCTGTGCCCATACAAGCTTGGTCCTACTCTCCCCTTAAAGACACATCCCTGTCTTCATGACATGTGCAGATAATGTGGTTTAAACCCTAGCCAGAGAGCTTGTTCACTCACTCCCAGTGAGTGGTGCCGGGCTAAGAGCAATCGAGGCCCCCCCCCCCACCGGGCTCTCCCCTTCATCGCTCTTCTGAGGGATGGGGAGGAGGATCGAATGAGTGCAACTCCCACGGGTTGAGACAAGAACAGTCCAGCAACCAATGTACAACACAAATCACCCCCACTACTACCAACGACAACTATGATAAGAGAAAATAACAAGGGAAGAGAATACAACACCACTGGCCAAGAAACGAGTCCCACCCGGAAGCCCGTGTCCTTCCAGGTAACTCCCAGTTACCCCCCACCCCAGGCATGACGTGCTGTGGTATGGAATACCTCCTTGGCTAGCCTGGGTCAGGCGCCCTGTCTCTGCTTCCTCACAGCTTCCCCTCCTCTCTGGTAGAGCATGAGCCTCACAAAGTCCTTGGTCAGGGTAAACATCACTTAGCAACAACCGAAAACATCGGTATTAACAGCACTGTTCCCAGGCTGGAAGTCAAACACAGCACTACACCAGCTAACACAAAGGAGAAACATGACTGCTACTGCTGAATCCAGGACGTTATCCACCCCTTACTCCATACCATTCACGTCATGCTCAAATCCCACATATATATACACATCCATATACACACAGAGCAAGAGAAAGGGATCATTTTCTTAGTGCATGGACCAATCCCTATAATGCTGCCGAGTCCATTTGATCCATGATGTCAGGTTCCATCTCTTGTAACAATCTTTCAGGGCAGGAAAGGCTGTGTGCAGTATTGGATCATTGCCTGCTGATGCTGGTCGTTCCTTTACTGTGGAACTCATCCGGTTCTATCAAAGTTTATTCTCTGTTGGGATGATGGTTGGAGGGAAGTCAGGGCCAGTCGCTGGTGACCTGGAGACATCTAGTTGATGAGCTATAAAAGTATTACACAGCAGGCAACAGCATACAATTAAGATCATTGGCTGTTTTCCCCTAAAATCAAATCCCCTTGAGGTATACATCGGACTTCCCCATCTTCCCGCATTACCCATCAAGTATTTCCAGGTCCCTGAGCAAAAGCAATCCCACGAGTGGGTTTGCCTTTACCTGAAGCAGGAATAACCCAGACTGTCTTCCCCAGCAAATTCTTCATATGCACCACGGGAACTTTGTCCCCCTCTACAATATGTAAAAGTTCTGACTGGGCTGGGCCAGCCCTGTTGGCAGATCCTCTGGTGTTGACCAACCAGGTGGCCTTTGGTAAATGTGTATCCCAATGCTTGAAAGTTCCCCCACCCATTGCTCTCAGTGTAGTTTTTAACAGCCCATTGTACAGTTCGATTTTCCCAAAAGCTGGTGCGTGGTAGGGGATGTGATATACCCACTCAATGCCATGCTCTTTGGCCCAAATATCTATAAGGTTATTCCGGAAATGAGTCCCATTGTCTGACTCAATTCTCTCTGGGGTGCCGTGTCGCCACAAAATCTGTTTCTCAAGGCCCAGGATAGTGTTCCGGGCAGTGCCATGGGACACAGTGTATGTTTCCAGCCACCCGGTGGTTGCTTCCACCATGGTAAGCACATGGCGCTTGCCTTGGCGGGTTGTCGGCAGTGTGATATAGTCAATCTGCCAGGCCTCCCCATATTTATACTTCAACCATCATCCTCCATACCAAAGAGGCTTTAACTGCTTGGCTTGTTTAATTGCAGCACGTGTTTCACACTCATGAATAACCTGGGCAATAGTGTCCATTGTTAAGTCCACCCCTCGATCATGGGCCCATCTATATGTTGCATCTCTGCCCTGATGGCCTGAAGTGTCATGGGCCCATCGGGCCAAAAATAATTCACCTTTATGTTGCCAATCTAAGTCCATCTGAGCCACTTCAATCTTGGCCGCTTTATCCACTTGTTGGTTGTTCTGGTTTTCCTCAGTGGCCCGACTCTTGGGTACATGGGCATCCACATGACGTACCTTCACCACCAGGATCTGCACCCTGGCAGCAATATCTTTCCACAGTGCAGCAGCCCAGATGGGTTTACCTCTGCGTTGCCAGTTGCTCTGCTTCCATTGCTTCAACCACCCCCACAAGGCATTTGCCACGGTCCATGAGTCAGTATAGAGATAAAGTACTGGCCACTTTTCTTGTTCAGCAATGTCCAGGGCCAGCTGGATGGCTTTCACCTCGGCAAACTGACTCGATTCACCCTCTCCATCAGCAGTTTCTGCAACTTGTCGTCCAGGACTCCATACAGCTGCCTTCCATCTCCGATGCTTGCCCACAATATGGCAAGAGCCACCAGTAAACAAGGCATACTGCTTTTCACTTTCTGACAGTTTATTATATGGTGGGGCCTCTTCAGCACGCACCACCTCCTCCTCTGGTGACATTCCAAAATCTTTGCCCTCTGGCCAGTGGATGATGACTTCTAGAATGCCTGGACGACTGGGATTTCCTATTTGAGTTCGTTGTGTAATTAGTGCAGCCCATTTACTCCATGTATCATCAGTTGCATGATGTGTAGAGGAGACCCTGCCTTTGAACATCCAGCCCAGCACGGGCAACCGGGGTGCCAGGAGGAGCTGTGCTTCAGTGCCAATCACTTCCGAAGCAGCTCGAACCCCTTCATAGGCTGCCAGTATCTCTTTCTCAGTTGGGGTATAGCTGGCCTCAGATCCTTTGTATCCCCGACTCCAAAAGCCGAGGGGTCGACCTCGAGTCTCCCCTGGAGCTTTCTGCCAGAGGCTCCAGGTAGGACCGCTCTCCCCAGCTGCAGTGTACAGCACATTTTTTACATCTGGTCCGGTCCGGACTGGTCCAAGGGCCACTGCATGAACTATCTCGCGTTTAATTTGCTCAAAGGCTTGTTGCTGCTCAGGGCCCCATTTAAAATCATTCTTCTTTCGGGTCACGTGATAGAGAGGGCTTACAATCGAACTGTAATTTGGGATGTGCATTCTCCAGAACCCCACTGCACCCAAGAAAGCTTGCGTTTCTTCCTTATTAGTTGGTGCAGACATTGCTGTTATCTTGTTGATCACATCTGTGGGGATCTGTCTACGTCCATCTTGCCATTTTATTCCCAAAAATTGAATCTCCTGTGCAGGTCCCTTGACCTTACTCCGTTTTATGGCAAAACCAGCTTTCAGCAGGATTTGGATTATTTTCCTCCCTTTCTCAAAGACTTCTTCCGCTGTATCACCCCACACAATAATGTCATCAATGTATTGCAGGTGTTCTGGAGCTTGCCCCTGTTCCAGTGCAGTCTGGATCAGTCCGTGGCAAATGGTAGGGCTGTATTTCCACCCCTGGGGCAGTCGGTTCCAAGTGAACTGGACACCCCTCCAAGTAAAAGCAAACTGTGGCCTCCACTCTGCTGCCAAAGGAATGGAGAAAAATGCATTGGCAATATCAATTGTGGCATACCACTTGGCTGCCTTTGACTCGAGTTCATACTGAAGTTCTAGCATGTCCGGTACGGCCGCACTCAATGGTGGTGTGACTTCATTCAGGCCACGATAGTCTACTGTTAGTCTCCATTCTCCATTAGACTTTCGCACTGGCCATATGGGGCTATTGAAGGGTGAGCGGGTCCTGCTGATCACCCCCTGACTCTCCAGTCTACGGATCAGCTGATGGATGGGAATCACTGAGTCTCGGTTGGTGCGATATTGCCGCCGGTGCACTGTTGTGGTCGCAATTGGCACTTGTTGCTCTTCAACTTTCAGCAACCCCACAGCAGAGGGATCTTCTGAGAGACCAGGCAAGGTGGACAGCTGCTCAATTTCCTCAGTCTCCAACGCAGCAATACCAAAAGCCCACCGGTACCCTTTTGGGTCTTTGAAGTACCCTCTCTTGAGGTAGTCTATGCCGAGGATGCATGGAGCCTCTGGACCAGTCACAATAGGGTGCTTTTGCCACTCCCTCCCAGTCAGGCTGATTTCACCCTCCAGCACAGTCAACTCTTGGGATCCTCCTGTCACTCCAGAAATATAGATGGATTCCACCCCTTGACAGCTTGATGGCATCAGGGTACACTGTGCACCGGTATCTACTAGAGCCTTATACTTGTGTGGGACTGATGTGCCAGGCCATCTGATCCACACAGTCCAGTAAATCCAATTGTCCCCTACCTCCACCTGGCTGGAGGCAGGGCCCCTCTAATGGTCGTCACAGTGTTGGACACTTAAGTCGTGGTGAAAGGGATTATTCTTCGTTATCACAAGAGCTGGAGTAAAATCAGCTCTTCCATTCCATCTGGGAAACTGCTCACCAGAGACTGAAGCCGTAGATCTCATGGGACGATCAGTCTTGGCCCTTGCTCCCCTCTTCAGTTCACTCACCCGTTCCTCCAAAGCTGAAGTAGGTTTTCCATCCCACTTTGTCATGTCTTCTCCGTGATCCAGCAGGTAAAACCATAGGGTACCCCGTGGCGTATACCTCCTGTATCTCCTCTCTTGAACAATAGGACGCCTTTTGTTAATAGCTGAGACGTGTGTTGCTACACGTGAGGAGATGGATAAATCAGATAGATCGTCCCTCAATTGTTCGAGGTCCTGGGACAGTTTTTTCACAGCTGAGATGATGGAAGGGGTGAGATTGTCTTCGAACTCTCAGAGTTTATGAACCATTTCATCCACTGTTAGTGGTACTATGTCATTCCAGGTCACTGTTGCCAATGAATGGGCATATGATGACGGTGCATTCTGTGTAAGTTTTCGCCACATGGGTCGTGTACATTCAACTTCATCTGGATCTATAGGTGTATCCCCGTTATTCGGCTTGATGTGATAGAGCATCTCTACGATGGCCGATTCCCTCAGAGACTGGATGCCTTTGTCTATAGTAGTCCGTCTATAGTAGTCCACTTGGCCGAACGACTCGTAACATCGTCCTTGTACAGAAACCTTTCTTTCACAGCTGCCAAGAGCCGCCTCCAAAGGCTGAGGGACTTTTTCTCTCTTGCAATTGCTTTGTCAATTCCCCCTTCTCTAGCAAGTGATCCCAGCTGCTTGGCTTCTGTACCTTCTAGTTCGTGACCATCGGCCCCATTGTCCCAGCATCGGAGTAACCAGGTGATGATGTGCTCCCCTGGTTGACGGGTAAAATCTTTTTGCATATTCCGCAGCTCGGTTGAGGTCCGAGGTCGAGAAGTTACCTGTTCTTCTTCTTCTTCGTCATGTGATGATGACTCCTGATCAGATTCTGGACCGGGTGGTGAATTCCGTGTTTCTTCATCTCGCTTCACCCTTTTTGCCTCCTTTTTGCTTGTTCTCTTGCGTACAGGGGCAACCGATATTGGTACGAATTGGTCCTCTGGTTTGGCTGCAGTGATTATCACTGTGGTTTGAGTAGCGACTGTACTTGTTGCTGGGGGTGGTGTAGCTACTGTGCTTGGAGCTGGGGTAACCGCGCTGTCTGTTGCAGTTGAAGTTTGAGCAGCTGCTGTACTTGCCACTGGGGTAGCTGCGCAGTCCATTGCAGCCAAAGTTTGAGTAGCGACTGTCGCTTTGCCCTCAAATCCGCCGACATTCTTTTCCTTTTGAAGGTGCTGGATAGTGTTGAACAAGGCCCTGTAAGCATAGGCCAAGGCCCAGCACGTTGCCGTGATTTGTCCATCTCTGGTATGGCCAGAATGACCACACACCTCATTTAAGTGTTTTACTAATTCTTCTGGATTTTGCAGTTGTTCGGTAGTGAAATTCCAAAGTACTGGAGGGGCCCACTGACCTAGATACTTGCCCATACTATCCCACACACCCTGCCACTAATGGCTGTCCAGCCTCAGGGAAAATCTCTCGGTCCTCCTACATCGTCGTTTGACCCCAGACAAGACCCAAACCTGAATCTGCTTAACTCTTGAAATCAGTAGTGGGCAAAACACACTCTGTATGCGTGTTAGCATGGTGATTCCCATCACCATCAGCAAACAAGTCTCAACAGCATTAAAAGGCCATTCAAAAAATTCAAAACTCTCAAATGTAAATGGTCTGAGGGGACGACTGGGAGGGTAAAAGGATGTCTCCTTCACAGGTTGAGCACCTGAGAAGGAGAAAAAAGATGTGTAATTGCTAAGCACCTCCATCATATACCTCCCAAAGTATAAAGGTGGTGACCACACTGGGAACATAAGCCAGATCAGTTTCATGATCAATGATTCTATTGTATTACAAGTCATTACCATAAGTACAATGGGACAAAAACCTTAGCCCAAGCCCCACACTTGAAAAACACTAATACAGCAAATACCAGATGGACGTAAGATACGATATACTGAAACTGTGAGATCAAGAGGAACAACCTTGAGAGCCAATAAATCAGCACTGTGACGAGTGACTATCAATCCAGTCAGATCTGTTCTTATCTCAACCCCTCGTACCCCATGTTGGGCGCCAAAAAGAACTGTCGTGGTTTAAACCCAGTCAGGTAACTTGTTCACTCACTCCCAGTGAGTGGTGCCGAGCTGACAACAATCGAGGTCCGTGTCTGTCTCCCCCCCCCACCCACACCGGGGTTCTCCCCTTCCCCACTCCCGGAGGAACAGGGAGGAGGATCGAAAAAAAGTGCAACTCCCACGGGTTGAGACAAGAACAGTCCAGCAACCAATGTACAACACAAATCACCACCTCTACTATCAACGACAACAATGATAAGGGAAAATAACAAGGGAAGAGAATACGATACCACCGGCCAAGAAACGAGTCCCACCCCGAAGCCCGTGTCCTTCCGGGTAACTCCCAGTCACCCCCCACCCCGGGCATGAAGTGCTGTGGTATGGATACCTCCCCGGCTAGCCCGGGTCAGGCGCCCCATCTCTGCTTCCTCCCGGCTTCCCCTCCTCCCTGGCAGAGCATGAGCCTCACAAAGTCCTTGGTCAGGGTAAACATCACTTAGCAACAACCGAAAACATCGGCTTCACCAACACTGTTCTCAGGCTGGAAGTCAAAACACAGCACTGCACCAGCTAACACAAAGGAAAAAAACAAACATGACTGCTACCGCTGAACCCAGGACAGACATAGAAGAGACTTACAGTCATAGAGGTGTCTTAGAGTCATAGTGGAGTCATAGAGGAATTATAGAGGTGTCATAGGCGCATCATAGAGGAGTCATAGGGGCGTCGTTGTGGAGTCTTAGAGGAGTCATAGAGGACTCCTTGAGGGGCCATAGAGGGGTCTTAGGGGACTCTTAGAAAGATCATTGGCGAGTGTCCTGGGTTTAGCAGTAGCAGTCATTTTTCTCCTTCTTAGAAGCTGGTGCAGCGCGGTGGTTTTGACTTTCGGCCTGGGAACAGAGCTGATAACACCAATGTTTTTAGTTTCTGCTCGAATGTTTTGGTCTGACGAAGGATTTTCTGAGCCACATGCTCTGCGAGGGAGGAGGGGAATCCGGGAGGAATCTGAGCCAGGACACCTGACCCAAAGTGGCCAAAGAAGTATTCCAAGCCACATCACGTCATGCCCAGGATGTAACAGGGAGTTACCCGGAAGGGCTAGAGGACTGCCGGTTTGGACTAGGTATGGGCCAGTGCTTGGTTGGGCTGGGAGGGGAGGGTGAGTTATCTGTTGGCTGGTGGTGAGATGCTGTATTCTCTTCCCTTGTTATTTCCTTTATCATTATTATTATTGGTGGTAGCAGTAGTGATGTGTGTTAGACCTTAGTTACTAAACTGTTCTTATCTCAACCTGTGGGAGTTGCATTCTTTTCGATTCTCCTCTCCCTTCCTCTGGGAGTAGGGGGCGGGAAAGAAAGAGGGGAGTGAGTGAACAAGCTGCCTGACTGGTTTTAAACCACAACAGTTCTTTTTGGCACCTAAGGTGGAGCACAAGGATTTGAGATAACGACAGGTCTGACCAGGTTACTAGTAGCTCATCACAATGCCGATTTATTGGCTCTCAGAATTGTTCCTCTTCATCTCAAATTTTCAGAATGTTGTAACTTACTTAGAGCCGGTATTTGCTGTCTCAGTGTTTATCAAGTGTGAAGTTTGGGCTAAGGTTCTTGTCTCACTGTGCTTTATGGCAATGACTTGTAATATAGGTGGGCTCCAGCAGAAGGGCGGGACGGACGTGGCCGTGGACTTGTACCTGTACCTGTACACTGCTCTTCTCCGTCCTGGCCCTCGTCCTCACCTCCATCTGTGAGAAGCTGCGGGGAGCCGAGGGGGAGTGGCCCAGTTAGCCGGCAGGTGCCCAACTGGCCCGGGAGAGCGGCCCCGGGGACCAAGCAGCGGCGGGAGTGGGGCTGGAGGTCAGCAGGCAGCGGCTGCTGGTGGGGGATGTCAGGGCTGTCGAGGGGCAGAAGGAGGTGGCTGCAGAGCAGCGGGAGAAGGCGGTGGAGGAGCCGAGACCCATGACCGAGCTCAGCCCCACAACGGCCGAGAGCATTCCCTGGAAGCTGCCAGCCTATCCCCAGGAGGATGCGGGAGACCACGCAGCATTTCTCAGCAAGGCAGAGGAGGAAGATCTGGACTCAGGAAAAGGGAAGCTGGTGGTGGGAGTGCCGGCAAGCACAGCAGCTACCCCAGCCCCAGTGACAAGTACAGCAGCATCGTTTGAGAGGTCTGAATGTTTTGAATGGCCTTTGGGTACCCTTGGGACCTGCCTGCTGATTGTGGTGGGGATCAGCATGTTGGCACACACACAGACTGTGTTTTACCCACCACCATTTTGTCTCATCTCAAAAGTTAAGCAGAGTCGGGTTTGGGTCTTGTCTACAGTTAGACGACGATATAGGAGGACCAAGAGATTTTCCCCAAGGCTGTACAGCCATGAGTGGCAGGGTGTGTGGGACAGTATGGATAAGTGTCTAGTCCACTGGGCCCCTCCAGTGCTTTGGAAACATGGGAGATGGAAGGCAGCTGTGTGGAGTCCCCAGCAACAAGGGGCAGAAACTGCTGAAGGGGACAGTGAATTATTTTGAGCCTGGTGGGCCCATGGCACTTCAGGCCATCAGGGCAGAGATGCAACATACAGGTGGACTCATGATGGAGGGGTGGACTTAGCAATGGACGTTATTGACCAGGTGATTCACGTCTGTGAACACTGCACACAGCCTCTCCTGTTCTGAAAGACTGTTATAAGAGATGAAACCTGATATCATGGACAGAACAGACTCAGCAGATCTATAGGGATCGGTCCATGCGCTAAGAAATGATCTCTTTCTCACTGTCTGTGTGTATACATGAATGTATATTTGTAAGAGCAATGGCACATTGAAAATGTAGGATGTGAGCCTGACGTGAATGGTATGCAATCAGGGCTGGATACTGGTTTAGCAGTAGCAGTCATATTTCTCCTTCTTAGTAGCTGGTTCAGCACTGTCTTTTGACTTTCAGCCTGGGAACAGAGCTGATAACACCAATGTTTTTAGTTTTTGCAAAGTCATGTTTACTCTGACCAAATCTTTGTGAGCCTCATGCTCTGCGAGGGAGGAGGGGAAGCCGGGAGGAAGCAGAGACGGGACACCTGACCCAAACTGACCAAAGAGGTGTTCCATTCCACCATACGTCATTCCCAGGATGTAACTGAGAGTTACCTGGAAGGGCTAGGACTCTAGCGGAGGTATTAGTCGGTGCTTGGTGAGGCTGCGGGGCGAGTTATCAGTCAGCCGGTGCTGAGGTGTTGTATTCTCTTCCCGCGTTGCTTCCTTTATCATTATTATTATTGGTGATAGCAGTAGTGATTTGTGTTATACCTGAGTTACTAAACTGTTCTTATCGCAACCAGCGGGAGTTGCATTCTTTTCGATTCTCCTCTCCTTCCCTCTGGAAGTAGGGGGAGGGCAAGAAGGGGGGGAGTGAGTGAACGAGCTGCCTGACTAGTTTTAAACCACGACATTTGCCTTGCCTATCCTTGCCTGACTTGGCCTGGCCTGGCCTTGCCTTGACGTGCCGTCCTTTCATTGCCTTGCCTTGTAATGCCTTGCCTTGCATTGCCTGGCCTTGCCTGTCTTGGCCTTGCCTGGCATTTCGTTGCCTGTCCTTGTCTTGCCTTGCCTGTCCTTGCCTGTCCTTGCCTTGCCTTGCCTTGCATTGCCTGGAATTGCCTTGCCTTGCATTTCCTTGCCTGGCATTGCCTTGCCTTGCTTTGCCTTGCCTTGCATTTCCTTGTCTTGCATTGCCTTGTCTTGCACTGAATTGCCTTTCCGTTCCTTCCATTGCTTGACTGTCCTGGCCTAGCCTGGCCTTTCCCCTGCTTGACGTGGCCTGTCCTGGCCTTGCAGGGCTTGCCTTGACTTGCCTTGCCCTTCCTGGGCTGCCCTGGCCTTGATTTGCCTGGCATTGCCTTCCTTTGCCTTGCCTTGCCTTGCCTTGACTTACCTTGCCTTACCGTGCCTGGCCTTGCCTGGCATTGCCTTGCCTGGCCTTGCCTTGACTTACCTTGCCTTACCGTGCCTGGCCTTGCCTTGCCTTGCCCTGCCTTGCATTGCCTTGCCTTGCCCTGCCTTGCATAGCCCTTCCTTGCCTTGCCTTGCCTTGCATTGCATTGCCTTGCTTTGCCTTGCATATCCTTGCCTTGCCTTGCTTTACCTTGCCTTGCCTTGCCTTGCTTTTCCTTGCATTGCCTTGCCTTGCCTTGCCTGCCCTTTCTTTGCCTTACCTTGCCTGGCCTTGCCTTGCTTTGCCTTGCTTTGCCTGCCCTTTCTTTGCCTTACCTTGCCTGCCCTTTCTTTGCCTTACCTTGCCTGGCCTTGCCTTGCCTTCTCTTGCCTTGCATTGCATTGCCATGCCTGGCCTGGCGTTGCCTGCCCTGGTCTGTCCTTGCCTTGACTTGCCTGTCCTTGCCTTGCATTTCCTTGCCTTCCCTTGCCTTGCCTCGCCTCGCATCGCCTTGATTCGCCTCTCATTGACTTGCCCGGCCTGGAATGGCCTTGCCTTTCCTTGCCCTGCCTCACCTTGCCTTGCCTTTCCTTGCATTCCCCTGCCTTGCCCTGCCTTGCCCTGCCTTGCCATGCCTTGCCTTGCCTTGCCTTGTCTTCCCTCACCTCTCCTTGCCTTGCGTCTCCTCACCATGCCTTTCCTTCCCTTGCCATGCGTTGCCTTGCCTTGACTTTTCTTGCCTTCCCTTGCCTTCCCTTGAATTGACTTCCCTTGCCTTCCCTTCCCTTGTCTTGCCATGCCTTGATATGATTTTCCTTCCCTTGCCATTCCTTGTCTTGCTTTGCCTTGCCTTGACTTGCCTTGTTTTGCCTTGCCTGGCCTTCCCTTGCCTTGCCTTCCCTTGTCTTGCCTTGCCTTGTTGTGCGTTTGATTCCCTTGCCATGCCATGCCTGGCCTTCCCTTGCCTTGCCTCTCCTGGCCTTCCCTTGCCTTGCCTTCCCTCGCCTTGCCTTCCCTCGCCTTGCCATGTCTTGCAATGACTTTCCTTCCCTTCCCTTGCCATGCCATGCCTTGCCTTCCCTTGCCTTGCCTCGCCTCGCCTCACCTCGCCTCGCCTGGCTTCGCCAGGACTTTCCTTCCATTGCCATGCCTTGCCTTGCCTTGCCTTGCCTTCACATTGCCTTGCCTCTCCTAGCCTTGCCATGCCTTTCCTTCCCTTGCTTTTTCTTGCCTTGCCTGGACTTGCCTCGCCTTGCCTTGCCTTGCCTCATCTCACCTCGCCTTGCCTGGCCTTAAATGGCCTTGCCTTGCTTTTCCTTGGTTGACTTTGCCTTGCGTTGCCTCGCCTTGCCATTTCTTTCCTTCCCTTGCCTTGCTTTCCCTTCCCTTCCCTTGCCTTGCCTTGCTTTCCCTTGCCTTGCCTTGCTTTCCCTTGCCTTGCCATGCCTTTCCTTCACTTGCCTTGCCTTGCCTTTTGCCTTGCTTTCCCTTGCCTTGCCTTGCTTTGCCTGGAATCGCCTCACATCGCCTCACCTTGCCTCGACTAGCCTCGCCCTGCCTGGCCTGAAATGGCCTTTCCTTGCCTCGCCTCGCCTCACCTCGCTTCGCCTCGCCTTGCCTCCCCTTACCTTGCATTGCCTTGCCTTGCCTTGCCTCGCCTCGCGTTGCCTCTCCTCGCCATGCCTTTCCTTCCCTTGCCATGCCTTGTCTTTCCTTGCCTTGCCTTGCATTGCTTTGGCTTGCCTCGCCTCACATTGCCAAGTCTTTCTTTCCCTTGCCATGCCTTGCCTTATCTTCCCTTGCCTTCCCTTGCCTTGCCTTGCATTCCCTTGCTTTTCCTTGCCTTTCCTTGCCTTGCCATTCCTTGCCATGCCTTGCCTTGATTTGCCTTGCGTTGATTTGCCTTGCCTTGCCATGCCTTTCCTTCCCTTGCAATGCCTTGCCTTCCCTGGTCTTGCTTTGCTTTGCCTTGCCTCCCCTCTCATCGCCTCGCCTCTCCTCACGTTGTTTCGCCTCGCGAGGATTTTCCTTCCCTTGACTTGCCTTGCCTCAGCTCAACTCGCCTCTCCTAGCCTAGCCTGGCCTTTAATGGCCGTTCCTTGCCTCGCCTCGCCTTGCCTTGCCTCGCCGTTACTTTCCTTCCATTGCCATTCCTTGCCTGGCCTTGCCTCTCCTTGCCTCTCCTCGCCTTGCCTGGCCTTGCCTTGCCTTGCCTTACCTCACCTCACCATTACTTTCCCTTCTTTGCCTTGCACTGCCTTGCACTGTCTTGCCTTGCCTTGACTCGCCTAGCCTTGTCTTACCTTGCCTTTCCTTGCCTTGCCTTCCCTTCCCTTGACTTGCCTTCCATTGCCATGCCTTGCCTTGCCTTTTCTTTCCTTCCCTTGCCTTGCCTCGCCTTACCTCTCCTCACCTTTCCTGGCCTTTAATGGCCTTGCCTTGCCTTGCATTGCCTTGCCCCACCTCGTCTTTCCTTGCCTTTCCTCCACTCGCATCACCATGCCTTGACTTCCCTTTCCTTGCCTTGCCTTTCCTTTCCTTTCCTTTCCTTCCCTTACCTTGTCTTGCCTCACCTTGCCTCTCCTCACCTCACTCTGTCTTTATTTCTGTTGCCCTGCCTTGCCTCGCCTCGCCTCGCCTCACCTCGCCTCGCCATAACTTTCCTTCCTTTGCCATGTTTTGCCTTGCCTTGCCTTCCATTGCCTCGCATCACCTCGCCTCGCCATGCCATTCCTTCCTTTGCCATGCCTTGCCTTTCCTTGCCTTGACTTGTCTTGCCGTCTCTTCCCTTGCCTTGCCATGCCTTCCCTTCCCTTCCCTTCCCTTCCCTTCCCTTCCCTTCCCTTCCCTTCCCTTCCCTTCCCTTCCCTTCCCTTCCCTTCCCTTCCCTTCCCTTCCCTTCCCTTCCCTTCCCTTCCCTTCCCTTCCCTTCCCTTCCCTTCCCTTCCCTTCCCTTCCCTTCCCTTGCCATGCCTTGCCTTGCCTTGCCTTGCCTTGCCTTGCCTTCCCTGGCAAGGCCTGGCCTGGCCTGGCCTGGCTTGTCCTTCCCTTGCCTTGCCTTGCCTTGCCTGGCCTTTCCTGGCCTAGCCTGGCCTGGACATGCCTTGCCTTGCCTAGCATTGCCTTGCCTGGCCTTGCATTGCCTTTCCTTTCCTTGCTTTTCCTTGCCTTGCCTGGCCTGGACATGCCTTGCCTTGCCTAGCATTGCCTTGCCTTGCCTTGCCTTGCCTAGCACTGCCTTGCCTTGCCTTGCCTTGCCTTGAGTTGCCTTGTCTCACCTTGCCATTTCTTGCCTTGCCTTGCCTTGCCTTCCCTAGCCTTGCATTGCCTTCCCTTGCTTTGCCTTCCTTTGTCTTGCATTGCCTTGCCTTGCCTGGCCTTGCTTGACCCAGATCTCTTGCTGTGTCATGTGCACTTGCCAGTTACTGAGGAAAGTATCCATGGGCTGGGAAAGGAAACAGCACAGGAGGGAATTTTTAGTTAATTGTTGCTCTTCCTGGTAAAACCTGTAGGGCTCTAGCATCTTGTTCCATATTTTCCGTGGTCACTGGAATGGGTTTCATTATTAAAAAAAGTATTTCATTTTCTACTTCCCTGTGTTCCAGGAGAAACAGCAACAAGGGCCTCCCCTTGTGCCACAGCTTGTGACACTGGGCAAGGCGTGACGAGAAAAACAGATGGACTGGTACTTGTGGAGAAGCCTGTGGCCTGTAGAGCTTCATCAAGGGCAAGGACAGGTTTCTGTGTAAGCACTGACTCAGTTCAGCCCAGCTGTGCTGTAGTGAAGAGCAGCACCCCTTGCTGCCCTGTGCGGAGTCGGGGCTGGGGTGCGTGCTCCCCACCCCTTCTCTCCTGCCTCCTTTGTCTGCAGTGAAACAGAAACCATGTTCTCTGAAGAAATTCTTTCTGGTGAGGGTGGTGAGACACTGGAACGTGTTTCCCAGAGAAGTCCCCCATGCCTCTTGTGAAACTGTTTAGGATTTAGGGAATGACTGATCAACCTGAAAGAGCTCCTGGTATGAGCAGGGAGTATCCAACTTTCCTGATCTCTGTGTGCTGCTCCCACCTTTGCCAGGCAACCAGAGCTCCTGGTGCAGCCAGGGAGCAGCCCGCATCCAACTCCTTGCACGGTGCAAAGGCTGGGGCCTAACAGGAACTCCTGGGGAAGCAGAGGGCTCCAGGAAATGGGGGGGAAGTGCATCAGCACATTCCACCCCGTAACTAAAGTCAGTCCATTTTTCTCAGAGTGGTGTGCTCACCTCTTGCCGCTGTGCCAACAAAGACAGTAGTGCTGAATTCCAGTCATAAATTGAGGGCAATGTCTGGTTGCTTTACCCATAGAGGTGTTGCTTTACTCATCGAGGTGTCATAGAGACGTCATAGAGTCGTTTAATTACAATTATATATATGGACAGGTTTCTGCATCAACATAACTTGTTCAGCTGATTTCTATGCTCTAATGTATAGCAGAATGTTTAACAACAAACAGAATAGGATATAAATTAGTGAAATTAAGGTAGGATGTAAAATTCAACTTTAAAGCCCCAGTTGCTGCTGCTGACCATCCAACCAGGGTATCCTATCAGAGAGGTTCTCATGCTCAGTGTGTGGACTTGCCAGAGATAGGTTAATGGTTGGATTTGATGTTCTCAAAGGGCCATTTTCAAATTAATTGATTGATTGTAAGAAACAAAGATTTTTAGCCTTAAATCTTTGTATAATCAGGCTGTTTCCCATGGTGTTTCCCTGGAGCCCCAGGGAGCCCTGGAAGGAGCCCAGTGGGGCAGAGGCAGAGCCACCTTGGGCTGGGCCTCTGCTGCTAAGCTGGGACCGAGGGGAGACCGGCGAGACACAGGGAGCTTAAAGGCACTTGGCAGTGGAGGATGCTGAGGAGGAGGAGGAGGAACCTTCTGAAGGAGAAACCTTCCCAGCCCTGTTTGTGGTAAGGCACTGGGTGCAGGGCAATGCAGCTGCAGTTTCTCTCTGTAGATAAGGAGGAGGATGTGCTGCAGAGCAGGGCTTCCCCCTGCACCATGCAGGCACAGGACAAGGCAGGTCCCTTGTGCCAGCCCTTGCAGCAGGGTCCCAAAGGCTGTGTGCAGGGGCAGGGACTCTGCTGCCTGCCAGGGTCAGCACAGCCTGCCCGGGAGCTTCCCATGGAGCTCGGGGGGAGCTGAGGGGAAAGGAGAAACCCATGGCAGGGAAGGGAAGTGCTGAGTGGGTGACGCTGCTCCAATTTGCCGTCACTCTGAGCACTTCTTCAGAGGGTCCCTCTGAAAGACACTGAGGCATCATTTACCTGATAGGGAAGGATGCTGAGCTTTGATGTTTTTCCCTCTTGGTGGGCAGGTTGGGCAGTGGGAGCTGGGAATTTACTTCTCTGCTTTGGGGGGGGGCACCGAGAGTCTTGTGAGGGCTTGTGTGAGCTGCTCCTGAGCCCCTGCACAGGCAGGGGTGTGCAGGGCAGAGCTGAGCACACAGCCCATGGCATGGGCTCTGGGAGCACTGAGAGGGAGCAGAGGTGGGCACAGAGCAGCAGCTCCTGGCAGGGACAGCTCCAGGCAGCAGAGATATGGATGGGCAGGGAGTGGGAGGAAAGTGCAGCCCAGCCCTGGGGAGGGTGCGTTCAGGCAGCTCTCTTGGGGTCTGCCACTGGAGGTGGCTGCTGGCCGTGCTCTGCTGCCCACAGCCCTTTGCTTCTCAGCGTGAGAGCTCTGTGGACTGTCCTTTGAAACCGTTCTCCCCTGGTCTCAGCACAGGACAGATGTTTGTGGGAGTTCTTAAGATCAATTTGTGTGAAGGCACCTTACAGGCAGTGCAAGTTTGAGCACAGGGCAAGTGGGAGAGGACTGATGGACACTGCAGCTCTCTTGGTTCTGCAAAGAACTGAGACTTTTTGCCTGATGCAATGCTCTTCTGCTTGTACCTAGGAAGAAGCCTCAGCAGTGTAATGACATGACTGGTGACGACGCTGAACCTCTCCTCTCCTGCTAAAATGTGCTCAGTTGTGAATGTGTAAACTGAACTTCTGTATCTGACATCCCTCCTGTCCTAACCTGTCACTGCCTTTTTCTCCTCTGACGGTGCCCCATGCCCAGAGGCAGCAGATGTCCAACGGCAGCTCCATCACCCACTTCCTCCTCCTGCCATTCGCACACACGCGGGACCTGCAGCTCTGCCACTTCTGGCTCTTCCTGGGCATCTCCCTGGCTGCGCTCCTGGGCAATGGCCTCATCATCACCAGCACAGCCTGTGACCAGCACCTCCACACCCCCAGGTACTTCTTCCTCCTCAACCTCTCCCTGCTGGACCTGGGCTGCATCTCCACCACTGTCCCCAAATCCATGGCCAATTCCCTCTGGGACACCAGGGTCATCTCCTACACAGGTTGTGTTGCACAGCTCTTTTTCGTTGTCTTTTTCATCTCAGCAGAGTATTCTCTCCTCACTGCCATGTCCTACGACCGCTACGTGGCCATCTGCAAGCCCCTGCACTATGGGACCCTCCTGGGCAGCAGAGCTTGTGTCCACATGGCAGCAGCTGCCTGGGGCACTGGGTTTCTCAATGCTCTGCTGCACATGGCCAATACATTTTCACTGCCCCTGTGCCGAGGCAATGATGTGGAGCAGTTCTTCTGTGAAATACCGCAGATCCTCAAGCTCTCCTGCTCACACTCCTACCTCAGGGAAGTCGGGCTTCTTGTGGTTGGTGTCCTGATTACTGTTGGCTGTTTTGTTTTTATTGTGGGGTCCTATGTGCAGATCTTCAGGGCCGTGCTGAGGATGCCCTCTGAGCAGGGACGCCACAAAGCCTTTTCCACGTGCCTCCCTCACCTGGCCGTGCTTTCCCTGCTTCTCAGCACTGGCACATTTGCCTACCTGAAGCCCCCCTCCATCTCCTCCCCATCCCTGGATCTGGTGGTGTCAGTGCTGTACTCGGTGGTGCCTCCAGCAGTGAACCCCCTCATCTACAGCCTGAGAAACCAGGAGCTGAAGGATGCTGTGAGGAAGCTGGTGACCAGATGTGTTTCAGCAGCCATACACTGCCTGTTTTGCTCTGCAAAAGACTCCCAGTGAAGGTCACGACAGGTCACGTCTGTCTTTCCTGCTTTACATTTGTTTTCCTGTTTTGATTTGCGGTGATGTCTTCACAGAAATGTCAGTTTTCATCTCCTCCTGCTTAAGTAGCCACTCCTGTTGTCTGACCCATAGACTTTGTGTCAATGGAGGTGTCTCACTTTATTTAAGGGAAATAAATGTTCCTGCAGCAACTTCTTCTCTGTGATATGTCCTCACATGGCAGGAAAGAAGGGGAATGAAAGCAGCTTTTTGGCTGCTCCAGGTCTGGGATGGCTGCTCTGTGCCTGCAGCAGGAAGAGCTCTTGGGGAGCCCAAGGCCAAGGGCTGTTGTGCTGGTGTGGGGAGATGGGATGGCATGGGGGGGCTACAGAGCTCTCAGGGTGTCCTGGGCAGGGGAGCAGGGGACACAGGGGTGCAGGGTGCAGCCCATGGGAAAGGTCTGGGTGGGCAGGAGCTGGACAGGAGGCAACGTGTGCCCTGGCAGCAAGGGAGGACAGCAGCATCGTGGGCTGTAGGAGCAGGAGCACGGCAGGAGAACAAGGGAAGGGATGATCTGGAATCCTCCATCCAGGTTTCACATTCCCAACTCAGGAACGCTATTGGCAAGCAGGAGTGGGTTTAGTAATGAGCCCTCAGGTCAGGAGATACTGGAGCACGGTGCCTGTGGGGAGAGGCTGGGGAAGCTGGACTCCAATGGAAATAGGCTGAGAGATGTGGGTGCTCAGCCTGGAGAAGAGAAGGTTCCAGGGAGATATCTTAGCAATCTCTCCATATCTAAGCAGGGCTTACAAGAAATGTGG